>NW_006408686.1:2377946-2404144 GCF_000296735.1 Chrysochloris asiatica
TTGAGGTCCTTGAGGGTCTCACAAGTCCCCTAATAGGAGAGACAGACACTAGACCAACTCAGGCTGACCAGGGCTGGGAGATAGGGTGGTTCTTGAGTGTGAGGCTGGGTGGAGGAGTGAGACAGGTAGGGTCAGAGAAGTCCTAACAATGGAAGAAGTATGTTTCTATCTTTGGATCTATACTTCGGGCTCAGGATTGTAGGCTATGTGAGTTTCAGTGTGGAGTGGGTTGCTGGGACAGGAAAAGAAAAGAGAAATCAAGGGTACAAATGTGTAGAATAGAGCATATGGGGAGGGGGTATGAAGAGAGGCTGCAAACCCCAAATTCTCCTAAAATGAAAAGTCTCAGGTACTAGCCCCCTCCTCCCTCAGACTCAGGAGTCCAGGCCTCTAGCCCCTCACCCACTAGACCCAGGAGTCCAGGCCCCCAGCGCCCTCTTCCCTCAGACCCAGGCCCCTCCTCCCTCAGACCCAGGAGTCCAGGCCCTGACATGCTCAGACCAAGAGGCCCAGGCTCCCATCATCCTCTCCTATCTTGGGACCCAAGTCTGTCTCTCTGTGTGGCAGTGAGTTTGGGGAGACGCCTTTCCCATGCTGGGCAGTTGGAGAACTGATGACTGTGTGTGTGTGTGTGTGTGTGTGTGTGTGTGTGTGTGTGTGTGCGCGCGCGTTGGGAATTCAGGGTAAGAAAAGGAGTCAAGATGCCTATCCCTGATTGGGAAAGGATACAAAGACACAAATACCCTAAAATCAAGGATCTAGAGCCTCCTTGAGACCACAGGAGTACGTGCCACTAACCCCTCCAGCACCTGGGACTCATCCTGGTCCCAGCATGATTACCTGGGAGGAGACTTGGCCAAGCAAGGGCGGGGGTGAAGGAATCCCGGCAGGGCAGGGTAACCGGGATGCCAGGGCCTTGGTGAGGAGAAGCCAGCTTGGCAGCAAGTCAGAGCGGGAGGCGCTGTCCTAGGTGTCTCAGCTCAGCTCCTTGATCACACAATGGGGGACCCCAGAACCATCCTGGTCTGCCTCTTTGGGGCTGTGCTCTACCTGACAGGTACCTGGATTTCTACATCCTCAAGAAGAAAGGGCCCAGGGGACTGCACTCCTGGGTCTGAGAGAGGAGGGGCTGAGGGCTGGACTCCTGGGTCTGAGAGAGGAGGGGATTGGGGTCTGCACTCCTGGGGCTGAGGGAGGAGGGGACTGGGGTCTGCACTCCTGGGGCTGAGGGAGGAGGGGCTGAGGGCCTGGACTGCTGGGTCTGAGGAAGGAGAGACTGGGTCTGAAGAAGGAGGGCTCTGGAGACTGTGACCCCTCCTCTGGTCTTCCCCCTTCTTTCATCCTCTCCTGTGCTGGCTTCCTATCACTCAGCCCTTGGCATCTTCCTTTCTCCCTGTCCTATTCAAGGGCACTCTTGGGAGGCCATGGGGCTTTAACTAGAACAATCTGGAGCCTGGGCCTCATCTTCAAGCCAAACATCCCGCATTTACCTTGGAGCAAGGATAGGGGCATATTCAAACCAGAAATGAAGTGGTGATAGAGTCAGGGAAGGTGAGGGTGGGAAGAAGCCACACCAGCACACAACCGAATTGGTGTGTGTCTTACTTCTCTAGTGTTGCTGTGACAAAAATACCTCAAGTTAGGTGGCTTTAACCAACAGAAATTTGTTTTCTCACAGTTTTGTTGTTGTTGTTAAGTGCCATCAATTCAGTTCCATCTCATAGTATTGGGTTTCCAAGGAGCTACTGGTGGGTTTGAACCACTGACCTTAGGGTTACCAGTCCAGTGCTTATCCTACAGCGCCACACCAGGGCTCTTGCACTTTGGAGGTGGTGGTTATTTCAGAGCGTCTGCTCTAAGAGAAGATTTCTCTCTCTGTTGGCTCTGGAGGACGGTCCTTGTCGCTTCTTCAACTTCTTGGTTCCTAGGAGATCTCTGGGTGTCTTGGCATCTACGTAACTCCATTTCTGCTTCTAGCTTGTGTTTAATCTCTTTTCTATCTCAAATGAAATTGACTCAAGATACAGGATACATTAATCTTACCTCATGGACATAACAAATGCAATAATTCCCAAATGGGATTATAAATACAACCATGGAGGTTAGGATTTACAACACTTGTATGTATTGTTGTATATATATTACAACACTTGTATATAACATATATATATATATATATACATATTTGTATATACTATTTTTGTTACTGTTGTTAAGTGCTGTTGAGTCAGTTCCGACCCATAGCCACCCTGTACAGGATTTCCGAGGAGTGGCTGGTGAACTTGAACCACCGACCTTGTGTTTACTTGTATATGTGGGGGGGAACCACAATTCAATCCGTAATAATGTATGTCTGTCAGCCCACGTGACAGTGCTTGACTTCCGTGCGTATCCATGTGTCTGTGTGTCTTTGGGGATGTCTGTGCTTCTGTATTTTTTCTGCACCAGGTTTTAATGTCTGGGTATTTGAACAAATGCTTTTGTGGGTATGGTCATCTCTGATTTTCAAACTCTTTGTAAAAAAAAAAAAAAAAATCATAATTTTGCATATCTGAGTTACTCTGTGACTGTCCCTCTTTGTGACTTGTGGGTTGGTATTTATTTAAGTCTGTGTATATATTTTCAACCACAAGATCAGTGGTTCAAACCCACCAATGCTCCTCGGAAACCCTATACAAGGCTGCTATGAGTCGGAACCAACTCAGCGGCATTCAACAACAAAAACAACATATGTTTTCATGCACTTCAATGTGTGCTTATCTTTGTATCTCTGTGTTATACATCTCTGTGTCTTGAATCTGTTTCAGTTAGGTACCTTGAAGTCACTTCCAACTCATAGTGACCCTGTGTACCACAGAAGCAAATCAATGCCTGGTCCTTCACCAGCCTTACTGTCACCCCCATGTTTCAGCCCATGGTTGCAGCCTTGTGTCACTCCATCTCATTGAGGGTCTTTGTCTTTTTTACTGACCCTCTGCTTTATCAAGCATGATGCCCTTATCCAGGGTATCAAACCCAAAGCAAGTGAGACAGATGAGGGAGCATCTAAGGAGCATCCTGGCTTTGAAGCCTCCTGGATGAGATTGTAGATAATATGCATCGGGTTTTTAAATCATACTATTTTATTCTCTTTCAGTGAAGGTTTACACAGCAGCTTAGAGTCCCATTCAATAATTTCTTCCCACATTGCTCAAAGAGTGTAGTGGTTACAAATCGGGCTGCTAACCTCAAGGTTGGAAGTTCAAAACTACCAGCCGCTCCATGGGAGAAAGATGAGGCTTTCTGCTCCTGTAAAGATTTACAGCCTTGGAAACCCTGTGCAGGGTCGCTATGAGTCAGAATTGACTCCACAGTACTTAACCACAACAACCCACATTGCTCAGTGACTTTACTTTAAAATCAAGATGAGGTTGTTTACTTTACATTTACATTGTTTACTTTAAAACCACGGGGGGGCAGAGAAATTAGATTCACAAACACAACAGCCAGAACCAGAACTGTGAGAATGTTCACGCCTTGTGAAGAATGTAATCGTGAAGCATTTGGTGTCCCACCGGTGATTGTTTAAAGGAGCACAGTATTGTGGGTGATATTCTTAATTTTCTGAGTCAACTTGTTCTTAAACTACAAGGTGCCTTCTAGAGTTAAGTTTCAATTTGAGGTTCTGTTCGACATTTTTCTTCCATTCTACCAGGATCCATCTATCGAGTAAACCATAAGTTTCTATGGATCTATTTTTATATATCTCTGTCCTGGTGTGGCATTGTAGGATAAGCGCTGGATTGCAAGGTTGGCTTGAACCATAGGTCGGCCATTCAAACTCACCAGCTGCTCCTCAGAAACTTTACGCAGGGTAGCTATGAGTCGGAGCTGATTTCACAGCAACAGCAAGAAGAAGTTTACATAATTGTGTGTTTCCTCATTTTATTTGTGTGTCTGTGATTCTTGGGTTTGTGTTTCTCTATATATATATATGATTTCATGTATTTCTTGGGCCTGTCTATGTGGGTCTTGCTTCCATATACGTTCACATTTCAGTGTTGCATTTGGCTTTGTATGTGTGAAATACTGTGCCTTGCAGAGTTTGTAGTGAAGGAGCTAGGTGTGGGGTTGTTTCATAGAATGTAGAATTCTGCATGAATGGTCACGCCTTTCTGTATCTATTTGCATGAATTTGTGCCCATTTTGTTTTGCGCTTGTGCCTGCATTTAAGTGCTTTGTGCAGTATCTCTGGGTCTCATTGTACATGCCTGATTTATTTTTTTACCTTTGCAAAATATAAATATTCAACATTCTCTTACACAACCAAACTGACCAAGGATAGATACAAGATTCTAGATCATTCCATGTATTGAAGTGCTTGGTTTCCCTAAATGGTCTTTTGGAGTCCTGGTGTAGCATTGCAGGATATTGTGCTGGACCACAAGCCCAGTAGTTTGAGTTGCAAGGTCAGAAGTTCAAATCCACCAGTCGCTCCTCAGAAACTCTATACATGGTCGCTATGAGTCTGAACCAACTCGATGGCACTTAACAACAACAACAAGTGATCTTTTAGTTCTGTTGATCAACATGTCCATTTTGGTTTTTATGGCACGACATGCATCAAGAGTTAAGCTAGGAAAGGATGGACAGCAGAAATAAATCACTTCTAAATCCTAGAGGGCTCCTCAGAAGAGGTGGATACCTGGAGAGAGTAAACTGGACTGTGCTCAGAGAGCAAGTAACTTGCCCCAGGATGAGGTCAGACCCAACCCTGACCAGCTGATGTAGCCCAACCTGGTTCTCTCAAGGCAACCAGGGCAGGATCTCTTCAGAATAAGGGTCAAGTTGCTGGGATGGGTGCTTCCCTGATCCTGCCAATCCATCACGCCCTTCTCCTCAGAGTCCCAAGCCCTGCAATGCTACAACTTTGAACACACCTACTTGAGCCCCTTTGACCTCAGTGGCAAGTCACTCCCCACAGTCTCCTGTTCTAGCCGATGCTTTGAGGCTGTCAGCTCCCTCAGCACAGGTGAGCGGAGGAGGGTGTGTGTGTGGGGTGTGGGAACGAAAGGGTGGGCGGAGGGCAGGTGGGGATGCATGAGAGGAGTGGAAGAGGAGGGATTAGAGCATGTAGTAGCTGAGAACTGGTAAGGGTACAGACAGAGCATTGGGAAGGTGGAGGAGAGAAGAGAGGAAACCAAGTGGTTAACTCAGCTGCTAATCTAAGGGGTAGTGGTTTGAACCCAACTGATGGGTTCTGAGGAAGAAAGTCCTGGCCATCTACCAACATCAAGGTGACAGCCAAGAAAACCTTATTGAGGAAGTTCTACTCTGTAACACATGGGGTGGCCGTGAGAGGGCCCCCACCACAACCACTAGATGGTAACCACAATAACAACAAAGGGAAGAAAAGAAAAGAGCGATTTAGGAGCAAGAGATGGGGGAGGGAAAGACAATGGAGGATGGAGGAAGACGAGTGGCCAAGGAAGAGTGAAATTAGAAAGGTGGAGAAGGAGTTGACTGGATATGAGAGGGGAAGAAGCGAGGTGAAACAGAAAGAGAGAGGGTTGGGAAGAAGTCAACCGGGGAGAGAAGGAATGATGTCAAGGAGGACGCGCTCTGGGGACTAGGCAGCCGACGAGGCCCCATTTGCGCCGCCCCAGGATATCGGTCCTCCGTGACGATGGTAAAGAAGGGCTGCTGGTCGGGCCCGTCAAACGGCCAGATGCAGGCGAACCAAGACTCGATGCCTCCGGATTACTCGATGGTGCGTGGCTGCACCACTGACCTATGCAATGATAACATCATGAACCACGACAGCATCCCCAACCTGAGCCCAGGTACCCGGAGGGGCGGGGTCACGTGTGGGCGGGGCGATCATGGGGCTGGGAGGGGCGTGGCTTTCGAGCCTCCCTGACTTCTGGTTAGGCCTGCTCCCAGCCTGAGTGCGCAACCCGCTGGTCCGAACTGGGACATGTACCTGAGTGTGCGTCTATGTTCTTGCCAGCCCCTGATCCGCAACTGCTCAGTGGCACCGAATGCTACGCCTGCTTGGGGACCGTCCCGGAAGACTGCACTCCTGACAAGTCTCGGCGGGTCCAATGTCACCAGCATGAAAGTGTCTGTTTCCATGGCAATGGCCGAATCACCATTGGTGAGGGATCGGGAGGGCCTGGGCTAGGAGGTGGAGGCAGGGCAGGTCTGAGAGTGGAGGCACAAGACAGGTCAGACAGGGAGACCTGGTCCTTATCCGAGAGAGGTGGCAATGGCTCTGGTCTGAGGGAGGAGGCATGGCTTAGACCTAGGAGGACGCAAGGAGTGGTCTGATGGAGGAAGTAAGGCCCTGGGCATGAAGTCTGTCTGAGGACTGAGCCATGGTCCTGGGCTCCCTCGGCTCTGACACCCTTCCCCCTCCCCTAGCCAATTCCTCAGTCCCTGTGTACATCAGAACCTGCCACCGGTCCTCCTGCACCATCATGGGTACCACCAGCCCTTGGACGCACATCCACCTCCAGGGCTCCTGCTGCGAGGGCAACCTCTGCAATCAAGGTTCGGTGTCTCAGGTCTTCACCTCTGCGGCTGACCCTTCCCAGGAGACCCCCACCTCTGCGACTGCCCCTTCCCAGGCGACCCCCACCTCTGCGACTGCCCCTTCCCAGGCGACCCCCGTTGCGGTCCTCTTCCTCATAGTTCCCCTACTGTTGGGCACTATAGGAGGACCTCTTGGACTCTCTTCCTAGACCATCCTTGTGGCAGCGTCCTCACGCAGGAGACTGGGACCTGTACCTCTCTCCTCGTGGTTCCCCTGTAACATAGCTTTCTTGAAGATGACGTTAAAATAGAGTATTGTCATTGTTAAGTGCCGTCGAGTTGGTTCCGACTCATCGAGACTCTGTATAGGGTTTCTGAGAAACGGTTGGTGAGGTTGAACTGCCAGTCTTGCAGTTGTTGCTGAATGCCATCGAGTCTGTTTCAACTCATAGCGACCCTGTATTGGGTTTCCAAGGAGCGGCTGGTGACCTTAAGCCGCTGACCTTGCGGTTCAAACCGACTTTGCAGTGCAGCGCATTAACCCACAGCGCCACACCAGAACTCTGCTAACAAAGTTGCACTCCTATTTCTCTGGCGATGACTCTTCAACTCTCTGTGTCCATCCTGTTTCCCTATCGCACCGCTGTGTCTATCTGGTCAGCAGACGCGGGAGAAAATGGACAAGGCCACTTTTGGCCTAGGATGGGGAGAAACCTCATGGCCTGCCCCACATGAAGAACCATCCTGATAACAGCTATAGCTGCTACTTACTTACATTAAGCTGAGCTACCCAGCAAGCACTCTCGCACTTGATTTCCGGTGCGTCCCTTCTTGAACATAGCAACAGCCCCTAGAGGGTGCTAGGATGATGCCTTTAGTAATGTCATCATGAAACCATTTGACGGTATAGCTTCTCAGTTAGGAATCCAGACTCTGGAGCCAGACTGCTAGGGTTCAAATCCCACTTCTACCACTCAGCCTGTGAATAACCCTGGGCAAGTTATTGACCTCTCCGTGCCTCCGTTTCCTTACTTGTGGGGTGGAGATGAGGAGTCCCTGGGTGTTACAAATGGCTACGTGTTCAACAACGAAGTGACAGGTTGGTGCTTCAGAAGAAAGGCCTGATGATCTACTTCTCCACAGTTTAGTCACTGAAAACACTATGAAGTGCAATTCTACTCTGACACACATGGGGTCACCATGAGTCACGATGGTGACTGGTTAGTTAGGGTGGAGAAGATCGTTAAACCTACCAGAATAGCATGAGTTGCTTCACAGGGGTTGTGGTGGAGATCTGAGATGAAAGTATAGCACCTGGAACACAGCAGTTACTCAGAGAAAGGGGGTTGTTGTCATTTCCTCATTATAGAAGAGCAAACAGACTCAGAAAGGTGAAGACACTTGTTTGAGCTCATATATTTTAGTCAATCCTAGCCCCCTGTTTTGAAACTCTGCAACCCCACCTCCTAAACGTGCCTCCTCCCAAACATGTAACTGGTGATTAATCAGACAGAAAAAAACATGTGAGGCAAAGCTGAGTCAGGCCAAGTCCACCAGCCTATGGAGACCAGGGAAGACTTTCTGGGAGAAGTAACCCTCAAAAAAAAAAAACAAACCTCTAAAGTGTAAATAGGTATAGTCAGAGAGATGTAGGAGGTAGGGTATTCCAGATGGAGGACAGGGTTTGGATCAAGGTTGTTGTTGTTGTTAAGTGCCGTCGAGTCGATTCCGACCCATAGCGACCCTGTACAGGGTTTCCGAGGGTGTAAATCCTTACGGGAGTAGAAAGCCTCATCTTTCTCCCGCGGAGCGGCTGGTAGTTTCGAACCGCTGACCTTAAGGTTCGCAGCCCGATTCACAACCACTACGCTACCAGAGCTCCTTTTGGATCAAGGTAGGAAGAAATAATATGTGTGTAGGGCATTTATATGATCTCTATTCTGTTGGTCCTAAATTATCCAAATGATGTTCGATTTCTGATCATCTATGTTCTGATTGAATGGATTTATATTTCCCATCATTCGCTTTACCTATCTTCTCACACACATCCTTTTATAGTCTTGACCTATGCTCATCTGTTTGAATATTTAAGTATTTTCCATTCCTCAGTCAACAGTTTATTTGGTCTAGCTGCAATGCACCAGAAATGTCTGTTTTTTATGTAGGGGGAAAGACTGTGGAGAAGCAGGATGGATTATTATGATTATTATTATGAACTTTTTATTGTGAATTGAGTGAAGATTTACAGACAAGATCATTAGTCTCATATGAAACAAATCATACACTTGGTTTCAGCTCCATGATTACAATCCCCTCCATGTAACAACAGTTAGCGCACTTCCTGCCTGTTTTCATTCCACCCACCTTCCCATCCCTTCTCAACGTTGTCCTTAGGTAAATGTTGCCCTTTTGATTTTGAATGATTGACCATTCCGTGGTAAGCACACCTTACTAGTGGTATTGTCTCCCCTACATAGCTATCTACTGTTAGCTGAAAATTGGGCTGTGAGGGAGAGTTCCTTTTCAGAGCATAGTTTCAGGTTCCTCCAGTCTCTTTCTAACCAGTAAACCTGGTCTTTTTTTTTTTTTTTTTAGATGTTTTCTCCCATGTGTGTTGTTTTGGTTTTTTTCTTAAGTTTTTTTGTGAATTATGTAATAGTTTACATTTGAGAATATTAGCTTTACTTACATTCATCCTATCCTTATTTCGTTTCATTGCATGATTTCAATCCCCTCTATGCATCATCAAACAACCAAAGAGTACACCTCACAAGCCTACCCTCCACCCATCAATACACAGACCCTCTCTCTTCCTGAGGCCAGAGTCCCCAGCTGCTCCATCTCTCCACATCATCGTCTCTGCCTCCATCTCTGCCATCACTGCTTCTCTGGATAGGGTCAAGCTCTCTGCTTTTCTCCCTTGATGGTCCCAGGGACCTCTACTCCTGGAGTGCAAAATCAACCACTCGCCTCCTTTTGCTACAAATCGTCTACCTTTACATTTCCAACACACACATTCAGTCCTGATAGCAATTATTCACTATTGAACCACAAGAGTCTTATCCCCATCTCCTTTTATCAGCCCCATCCAAACAAGTTGGAAACCACTCTGGGAAGATTCTACATTCCCCTATGCCCTCTGGAACTAGGCTCCCTGTTGAAAGCTTGTAAGCCATCGCTTCTTGCCTTGGTAGCCCCCTACATTTTGGGTAGCCAACGTCTTAGTTGTCCACCCTGTCGACCCTGTATACCAAGGGGGATAGGAATGATCCTCGCTGTAAAGATTTGTTCCCTCTTTGAGCTACTATATCCACAAGCATGGGTCAAGCTCATCAAATTGTAGTGGATTACTTTTTTTTTTCCTATTCTTTCTTCTTCTAGTCTAGTTCTGATCATCCAGCCATTGAAGCCAGGTCAAGTGAGCACTATCTACAAGTATGGGCATTCTTGTGCATCTCCCCTCACTTCATTATCAGCTGGACTCTTCACTCTCCACTCTAGTCCTCTGTGGCCATGTCCCTGTCTCTGGGCCCTAGAGTCCCCAGGTCTTGCCATACTGCTGGCCAACCAGGTTTCAACCCAAGTTGAAACCCAGAAAGCTGGTCTTTTTTAAAAATAATTTTGAGCTTTGTTCCACATTTTCTGCTGCTCTATCTGGGACCTTCTAATGTGATCTCTTTCAGAGCAGTTGGTCATGGTAGCTGAGCACCATCCAGTTCTTCTACTCAGAGTTGTGGAGACTGATGGTTCCACGTTCCAATTGTCCGTTGGACTAATTGATTCCAAGTATCTTCAGTTCTCAGAAGTAGGATGGATTCTATTGACAAAAGTTTGATTCGCAAATACTTGAACCAATCACCACCATCCCTATGTAAAATAATAAAAGGAAAGAAGGTGCGAAGGAAAAAATGGATAGAGAAAGGAGAAGAAAAAAAGAGAGAAAAGACGGGAGGAAAGGAAGACAGAGTAAAGAAGAAAACATGCAGAGCTGCAAGGAGTTCATATTTCTGTAATTAATCATAAGAGCAGAGTTGGTATGTAGAAGTTTCTTTTTCCATTAGTCATTCCATGTTTCCTTTACCTAGTCGAGTTAGCCAAACCTTCATTCCTTTACGGTCTGTATCGTCAGTGGTCCTGTCTTTTGTTGTTGTTGTTGTTTTTGGTATGGACATGGAAATTCTAAGAGGTACCCAGATCATGTGTTGGTTTCCAGACATGACTTTCTTTGGCCCTGTGTTTTAACAGTCAATGAAAATCTCCTTGGCAACTGAGATCAACAACTCCAGTAAATGCAGTCATCCTCTCCTTTGCCCCTTGGTTCTGTGGCCTGAGGAGCTCCAAATGGCCAAGTGGCAGTGTTGTGTTTTATTCAGTAGTACCGCTATGTTCCCTGGTGGAGGAATTCTTTTCTTGGGAATCAAGACTTCCAAACCAGCAGAGCTCAAAATTATGAGGAGGGGAAGCAAACATTCTGTGTGTGGGTATTAAGTACAACAAAAAGAGGAGGTGCCCCACTCCTTGGTACCCAGACTCACGCATTCAAACCATGGGTGAGACATCAATGTGAACTGGTCATTAAATCAATGCATATACTACATCCTGTAAGACAGAATCTCATCTTTTCAGGGTGTACACTCCAAACCGGCCCAATAATTGAGTCATTCTATTGTTTCTCAAGTGGCCTGCTTCTAGGTGATGGGCATGAAGTAAGACCAGTGAAATCCACGGGCATGAGCTCGTTCCCACACTGTATTCACTCCGTAATGAGTTCCCTGGCAGGAAGCAATGCTGTGTGAAAAGCAATGCTTTATAATGCTAAGGAGGGACTTTAATGTGTGATAGGAAGAACAAGTAAAGCACTCAACCGTTAAGTTTCCATTTCTACACAGAGAGCAGCATCAAGCGTGGGTCTTAGAAATGAAACTATGGTAGTGAGAAAACAGCATTTGGTCTACCAAACTTTCATGACTACATCTCAGTATTCAATCACTCATTGAGATTCTCCTATACTCCTGACCCTGCACTGGGCACTGAGACCATGGAGTTGAGTCCCAGACCCAGAGGATTCCCTCCCAATCTGATAGGAGAGGGAGATAACCACAGGCCAAGGAGAGACTGCAGGACAAGAACCAGAGTTGTGGTAGGGTTGTACTCACGCTGTTTCCATTGGGAGGAGAACCTAGTAGCAGGTCTTAATGCTTCCAGGTAGACAAAGAAAGGGACATTCCAGGCAGAAGGACCAGCCTATGTAAAGGCAGTATGCACAGGTAGAAGTAATGTCCGGAGAGATGCAACAAATATTTATAATGTGTTCTGTGCTGCACCATTCTGGAGTCCTCTGCTCTGAAAGAGTTTCCAAATTGATGGGGAACACAGACTGGGGCCCAGAGGATCACAGCCTCTGGGGTGATTAAGGCAACAACAAAGGGAGATGCTGGGACTGGAGAAAGCTGGTCCAGGAGGTGGGAGAGAGAGCTCTGATTGAGGGTGTGACACTGTGTGACTTCATAGAGGACAGAGTTTGTGCTGGGTCCTGAAGGATGAGTACGAGGTCACATATTCCAGGCAGACGGACCAGCCCATGCCAAGGCCTTAGGAAATATTTCTTAAATTGCAGGAAGACATTGAGTCCATTATGCAAGCCACGCTTCCAGAAAAAAAAAAAGAAAATAAATTTAAAAATACCACACGTAATTAAATGATACAGTGTTTGAGATTTGCGTAAAATAATACAGGAAGTCAGGAAATGGGTGGAGACATAGATGAAACATAATTGGCCATGAGTTGGTACTGATTAAATCTAAATGATAGGTAATTGAAGGTTTATTATATGCTTCTCTCTGTGTGTGAAATCTCCTATAACTTTAGAGGGATGGATGGATGGATAGATAGATAGATAGATAGATAGATAGATAGATAGATAGATAGACAGATAGATAGACAGATAGATGATAGATAGATATATAGATGATAGAGAGACAGATAGATAGATGATAGATAGATAGATAGAGAGACAGATAGATAGACAGATGATAGATATGGATAGATAGATAGATAGATACATACATACATACATACATACATAGACACATAGATACATAGATGCTTAGCTAGCTAGCTAGCTAGATAGACAGATAGATAGACAGATGATACATACAAATAGATAGATAGATAGATGATAGATAGATAGATAGACAGATGATAGATATAGATAGATAGATGATAGATAGATGATAGATACATACATATATACATAGATACTTACATACATACACAGATACATACATACATAGACAGATAGATAGATAGATAGATAGATAGATAGATAGATAGATAGATAGATAGATAGATAGACAGATAGATAGATAGATAGAGAGACAGATAGACAGATGATAGATATAGATAAATACATACATACATACATACATACATAGACACATAGATAGATACATAGATGCTTAGCTAGCTAGCTAGCTAGATAGACAGATGATACATACAGATAGATAGATAGATACATAGATAGATAGACAGATGATAGATAGAGATAGATATATAGATACATACATACATACATAGACACATAGATGCATAGCTAGCTAGATAGATAGACAGATAGACAGATGATAGAGATAGATTAGATAGATAGATAGATAGATAGATAGATAGATAGACAGTGATAGATATAGATAGATAGATGATAGATAGATAGATACATACATACATACATACATAGACACATAGATAGATAGATAGATAGATAGATAGATAGATAGATAGATAGATAGATAGACAGATATATACATACATAGAGAGATACATACATACATACATAGACACATAGATACATAGATGCATAGCTAGCTAGCTAGATGATAGATACATAGATAAGGTGTTCTTGTTAAGTGCCGTCAAGTCAGTTCCCGCTCACAGCGACCCTATGAACAACACCTGTCCTGTGCCCTCCTCACAACCGTTGCTGCGTTTGAGCCCATCGTTGCAGCCACGGTGTCAATCCATCTTACTGAGGGTCTTCCTCTTTTTCACTGACCCTCTACTTTATCATGCATGATGTCCTTTTCCAGGGACTGGTTCCTCCTGATCACATGCCCAAAATATGTGAGACGAGGTCTCGCCATTCTTTCTTCCAAGACAGAATTGCTCATTCTAGCAGTCTATGATATTGTTAATATTCTTTGCCAACGCTGTAATTCAAAAGCATCGATTCTTATTCGGTCTTCCTTAGTCATTTCCCAGCTTGCATATTTGAAGTGATTGGAAATATCATGGCCTGGGTCAGGCCCAAGTGACATCTTCAAAATGACATCTTTGCTTTTTAACACTAAAGAGATCTTGGCAGCAGATTTACCCAATGCAATATGTTCTTTGATTTCTTAACTACTGTTGTTGTTAACTGCCATCATCGAGTCAGTTCCAACTCATGGCTACCCTGTATGGGGTTTTCAAGGAGTAATTCATGGGTTTGAACCATCAACATTGTAGTTGGTAGTCTAGTGCTTGTTCTATAGCACCACAGCAGGAATCCATTGCTTGTGGATCCAATTAAAAATTCAATCCTTGATAACTTCAATCTTTTTTCCATTTATCATGATGTTGCTTCTTGGTCTGCTTTCCCCATAGAAACCTTCAATACTTGAGGCTTAAGTTATTTTCTTCTGTTCTTTCAGCTTGAGAAATGCCAAGCATGTTCTTTTATATGGGGTTCCTAACTCCAGGTCTTTGCATATTTTGTTATAATAATTTACTTTGTCTTCTGTAACCACCCTTTGAAATCTTCTGAAAATCTTTGAAATCTTTGACTTTATCATTTCTTCCATTTGCAAGTTTCAGACTCTCTTCTGACAGCCATCTTATTTTTTCTTTTTATTCTGTCTTTTTAATGGTCTTTTGCTTTCTTTATATATGATACAATAGGGCTTCAAAAAGTTCATGGAAAAATCTTTTAATTCTTTTTTTTCATGTAGTTTTTGAAACCCTCTTATATTCTTGATGTCATCCCACAACTCACTTGGTCTTCAGTCACTAATGGTGCATCAAATCTATTCATGAGAGGGTCTCAAAATTCAGGTGGGATATACACAAGGTCTTATTTTGGCTCTTGTGAAAGTGTTTTAATTTTCTTCAACTTCAACTTGAATATGAGCAATTGATGATCTGTTCCACAGTTGGCCCCTAGTCTTGTTCTGACTGCTAATATTGCATTTCTGCCTCTTATCACAGATATAGTCAATTTGATTCCTATGTATTCCATCTGGTGAGGTCCTTGTGTATGTTGTTGTTAAGTGCCATCAAGTTGGTTCCAACTCATAGTGACTCTATATAGGGTTTCCAAGACTTGAAATCTTTGTGGGAATAGAAAGCTTCATCTTTCTCCTGAGGAGTAGCTGGTGGGCTCGAACCGCAGACCTTATGGTTCTCAGTCCAGTGCTTATCATATGGAGTCACTAATGTCTATGTTGTTGAAAAAAAAAGGTATTTGCATTGAATAAGTTGTTGGTCTTACAAAATTATGTGATTTCTGGCATTGTTTCTATCACTAAGAGTGAATTTTCCAACTACACCAGTCCTGGTATGGCACTGCAGGTTAATGTACTGGACATGGTGAGCAGATTTCAGCGAAGTTTCCAGATTAAGACAGACCAAGAAGTAAGTTTTGGTGATCTACTTCTGAAAATCAGCCAATGGAACATAACAGAATCTTGTTCAACTCACTTGCTTCAGACATGTTGTCAGGAGAAATCAATCACTGGAGGAAAGCGTATCTTTGGTTGAGAGCCAACAAGAGTGAGGGAGATCCTCAGTGAAGCAGATGGGCGCAATAAAGAGCTGGTGATTGTGATGAGGAGGCAGGACAGGGCCACGGTTCCCTCTGTTGTACCCAAGATATAATGAGTTGGAATTAACTTTACAGCAGTTCTCTATCATATACTGTGTATAACTTAATATAATAATATATGCATTTCTAATTGGTGAGGAACAGAGATACACAGGAGTAAATATTTAGAAAAAGAGGAAATGAAAATCAATGCACAAGGAGACAGGAACGGACAGAGAAATGTTAATGAGCTACAGAGAGAAGCACAGACTCAGATGGTGAGAGTGAGAGAGAGGCTGAGATGAACAGAACTAAGAGATCATCTTCCTTTAGCACGGAAAGCCCATGCGGGGCTTTTGGTTCAGTAGCGGATCCCCAATGCTTAGAGCAGGTGCACACGGTGACAGGAAACGACGCTAAACAAGCGAAACGCTTGCAGTCCCCAAAACTACCATTAGGTGGCAGTGTGCCAATGCCCTGAAGCTTCCAAACGCATGGTCCAAGAAACTGGTAGCTACAGGCGTCTGACTTTCAGAAGAACTTTCTCTGGGCTCAGCTTCGATTCCACACCCCGCACAAGCCCTAGGCGATGAGTGACCTTTCCGCCTGATACACCCCCTTCTTCACTCCCCTCCTGCCACCCTACCCAGTTAAACAATCCTTTGTCCTGGCCCCTTCCGGCTGGGCCCTGAGGCACCTGGGTCCTTTCCAGGCCAGGAGATAGGGTTGGGACAAAGGTGTGGCAACTGGTACAAGGCCAAGGAAAAGTTCTAGGGACTTTGAAATGAGTTATTCTGGTCTTTTTGGACCCAAGAATCTGAGACTCAGTGCTCTTATTCCTCAGGACCCAAGATTCTAGGTCTCAGACCCTCCTTCCCCAGACTCCCCAGTAGTTCAGACCCCCCTAGTCCCCTCCTCCTCAGAGCCAGGAGTCCAGGGCCCTAGCCCCTCTTCCCTCAGACCCAGGAGTCCAGGCTCCAGAATCCATGCCTCTAGGCTCTTCTCCCCTCAAAGACCCCTGGCCCCCTCATCTGGGACAGACGCCCTCTGGTATTTCATGGAGGCCCTCTGGTATTTCACCTCCCTCCTGCAGAGACCCGTCTCCCCCCACATCCCCTTTAGTGTTGAGACCAAGACTGAGTCACAGGAAGCTCTAGGGCCCTGAGTCACCCCTCACTGCCCTCCCCCCCTTCCCTGCCTGGAGTGGAGAGGACTGACTCCTGAGCTGCATGTCCTACAGCCCGGAACTTCCGTGTGAGACAGGTGTCCTTCCCACTGTGACCCATCACTGTCCACCCTGGCACCTCCCATGTCCAGCCTCCACGGATTTTTTTCTCTTTTCCTTGTAGTCTGTTTGAAGACAAAAATCGCTCCCTGCTCTAACGTCTATGTCTTGATCTGCCTTCTGCTTCCTCTCCACCTCTGGGTCTCTCCATGTCTTTAATTTCATCTCAGCCTCTCTCCCCCTTTCTTTCTCTCTCATTTTTTTTTTTTTTACCCCTCTCCCCTTCTCTTTTCCCCTTTTTCTTTCCTGTTCCTTTTTCTCTCTCTGTCTCCTCTCTCCTTTTCTTTCTCTCTTCTTTCTCAGTCTCTCCAGGACTGCATCTATCCAGAGCTCTGATTCAACACCAAGAATGTATCACTAAATGGTACATACATAAACTGTTGAATTGGTGTGTATTTTACTATGGATATTCTCAAAAACAACAAAACTAAGGAAATTATAAACCTTTACAAAAAAATCTCTTTCTGTCAGTCTGCATCCGTTCTTCCCAAGTGCCTGCGCTGGATGCAAAAGGGTCTGAAGCAGGGGATATCTGTCTCCAGTCCTCCAATTCTCTCAGGTGGCTGTGCAGCCTCTCTTTCTCTGGCTTTTGGCCTCTGAATGGGGTAGGGGTGGAACCGGAAGAGCAAGATGACCTAGCGGTGCCAGTGAACAGGAAAAAGAAACCAAGGCAGACAAGCACAGAAAAGTTGAGGACCTGGAGTTGACGGAGAAAATCCAGAATCAGTGTGAAAAATACAGACACAGGGAGAGAGGAAAACCACAGAGCACAGTCAGGGATGGAGGAGACTGAGGAAAAGAGAGAGGCAGGGATAGAGACTCAAGGACAGACAGACATGGAGGGAATTTAGAGGCAGAGAAAGCTCAAGGAGAGACAAAGACTGAGATAAAGAGAAACCCAGAGGGTTTCAAAGCGAGAGTGACTGGGAAGGAAGTCTGAGGAGAGGCCCAGAAACCGGGGAGGGAGGAGAGAGGCTCAAGGAAGGCGGTGCCCAGATTCCCTCTCTGGGATGCCGTTAACGTTAACGGCATCTTCTCCGTGGCAATGTGTGATGTCTCCATCCCTCTCCCTTTGGCCCATCTTGCCATGAGTGGAAATCATGTGTGTGACTTGGGGCGGGGCACTAGCATGGGTTGTGTTTTTTGTCACCGGGCGTGTCTGTGTGTGTGGTTTGGTGTCTCTGGGTGTGTCCGTGTGGGTTGTGTTGATGTGTTGCCAGGCATGTCTGTTGGTGAGTGTCTCATTTCCCTGTGGCTGGCGGGTCCACGTCCCTGCATGACACGGAGCACTGGAGGGGTGGGTGTGTGTGTTTGTTTCTCTGCAAGTGGGTCCAAAAGACACCCTCCCATCCCCTGGTGTCACTAGAGTGTGGGATGCCGTGCAAGTCACTCTCAACCTTGAGGTATTTAGTGTTAACTCTGAATTGCTGTGGAATGGTGTTGATATGTGTCCCAGTGTCCAGGGACATAGATCTGTGTGTGAGTTCTGTGCTGCTAATGCTGTCCCCTTTTACAATGGGTGTCACCCCGAGGCATTCTGTATTGCACTTGCTAGTGTGTGGATCAGCATGTGTTGTATTTCTTGTGTCCCTGGCTTGTGCAGCCTTGGGTCAATTATGTGACATCGGATGGGATGTTGGGGCCTCTCCCTTGCCTACCACTCTGAATGTGTTGTGTTGTGTTTGTGTGGTGCCGTGTTATGTGGTGCTGTAGTGTGTCCCCCTGTGTTGTGTATGGTATTGTGACAAGACGAGATGTCAGCTGGGTCAGTGGGTCACATCTGCTGTCTTAGCAAAATGAAGTGATCACAGAAGGTTGTGTTGGTAAGTGTCATGTGTACTTATGTGTTACTCTGTTGTGTAGTTGTATGTTGCTGTGTTTGTGTAGTTGTGTGTTACTGTGCATTTGTGTAGTCGTGTGTGTTGCTGTGTGTTTGTGTAGTTGTGTATTACTGTGTGTGTAGTTGTGTGTTGCTGTGTAGTTGTTGCTCTGTGTTTGTGTAGTTGTGTGTTATTGCGTATTTGTGTAGTTGTGTGTTGCTGTGTAGTTGTTGCTCTGTGTTTGTGTAGTTGTGTGTTATTGCATATTTATGTAGTTGTGTGTTACTGTGTGTTTGTGTAGTTATGTGTCACTGTGTGTTCATGGAGTTTTGGTGGTGGTGTTAAGTACCGTGGAGTCAGTTCCGACTCATAGCGACCCTGTACAGGGTTTCCGAGGCTGTAAATCTTTATGGGAGCAGAAAGCCTCATCTTTCTCCCACGGAACAGCTGGTAGTTTCGAACTGCTGACCTTGAGGTTTGCAGCCCGATTCGTAACCACTACGCTACCAGAGCTCCTTGTATCAGCATATATGTGTGTACTTTTGTGTTACCATTTATTTGTGTAGTTTTGTCACCACGTTTGTATATCTTTGTGTCACTGTATGTCTCTGTATGTGTTGTGTCTCTGTAGCCACATGTGCTGAGTGTGGGTGTTGTATGTGGTGCTCAGCTGTGGCTTGGAGACAGAAGAGACGCTGCGGAGCACGTTTTACTCTGTGTGCCGCATTTGGGCGTCAAAGTCCATGTTACTTGTGGTCCAGGGTTCACTCTGGGATGTGTGCCTTGTGATGAGCCAACATATATTCGAATGTCTGCCCTTGGGCGTGTTCTGCTGGGATTTCTGTGTGTCACTCTATTGTTGGTCTCTGACTGTGTCCGCTCGTATTGTTCTATGACTGTAGATTCGAATCTCATTGTGCAGCAGGATACAGCGTGAGTCTAGGTGAATCAGTGTGTGCAGTGAATCACCCTGTAGGCATAGCTGCCCGGAGCTGCCATATGCTGGGCATCTGAGAGCTGCCACGGGCATGTCCCTCAATGTTGTGTGTCTGCCGATGGATGTCAGAGTCATTCCACAATTGTGGAATGTTTGGGACCCCGTGAGTGCACTGTGGTGCAGATGTGTTGTTTGTGGTGTTTGGGTAGCGCCGTGGATCGCTGCGGTATGTTGTGTCTGTGTAATGGGTATGTTTGGGTGTGGCTGTTGTGTCAGAGAACGTTGAGCCGGTGTTGAGTGCCCTGTGTGTAGACAATATTTGGGTGACGGTGAGCACCACGGGACTCAGCCCTTTTGCTGAGTAGTGTTGGTGTATGTTACACCATGTGTGTGGTGTCCGGGTGTGACTGTAGGCTTCAGAGCTGTTGGGAGCTGTGAGTCACTGTGTAGAGGTTGTGTTGTGTGGCCACGTGTGTTCGGTTCCGTCTTCTGCAGGGCTGTGTGTGAGGGTTTATCACCCAGGGCCATGTGTCATGTGGTGTCTGGGTGTGGCCCAGGGTAGGTGTGTATCAGTGTCTTCAGACCGTTGTGTGGGACAGAGCCCATTGTGAGTCCACGTGGATGGACGACAGCCTCTTCCTTGCTGTGCCCCAAGACACACCCTTGGTGTGGGAAGGGGGGCTGGGGAGCCTCCCCCCTGGCCAGGGGCGTCCCAGGCCCCTCCCTGCCCTGCCCAGCCGTCACCACCCTCAGAGGGCACAGGGCTGCACGGTGCCTCAGAGCCAGAGCCCCAGAGTGAGCACCGAGGGCTGACAACCTGCAAGGCACAGTGGCTGCCCTTTGTGTGCTGCGAGGTGGGGGGACCTGGGCGGGAAACTGGCTGAGCCCCAAGACTCCGGGGGCCATGGCCGGGGAGCTGGTGCCGGGCCTGGGGGTCCTGCGGCGCCGAAAGCGCCTGCTGGAGCAGGAGAAGTGGCTGGCAGGCTGGGCGCTAGTGCTGGCGGGAATTGGCATCGGACTCATGGTGTTGCACGCTGAGATGCTGTGGTTCGGAAGCTGCCGGGTAAGTGGAGTCCGGACGCTGGGCACTGGAGGGGGCCAGGGCTCCAGGGTCTGAGAGAGTAGGGGGCTGGACCTCTCTAGGTAGAAGGGAGGCGGGAGCTGGGAACCCCTGGGACTCTGGGGTTTGAGAGAGGAGGGGGACTCGGGCAGGAGAGTGGGAGGGGCCCAAACTCCGGAGTCTGACGGAAGAGGGGAATGTAGATCCCAAAACCTAATCCTGGGTTTAAGGGAGGAAGGGGACCGCGAGCCAGGATTCCTGGAAGGTCGGTGGGAGGAAGGGCTGGGGTCCAGGACTCCAGGAGGGGGCTGGGGGCGGGAACTTCTGGGTCTGAGACAGGAAGGAGCTGCAGACCTGAGTAAGGTATATGCTGGGGCCCCTCCGCTCTGCAATAAGAAGGGACTAGAGCCACAGTGTCTCAGTCTTTGGTGATGGTGGCATGAGATGATTGGAAGTCCCAGACCCCCTGAAGTCTGGAGGGTCCCAAGAATGGATTAAGGAAAAAGAAGCCCAGGTTTGGTGAAGGGAGGGTGGGAAAAAAAGAGTAATTTCTTCCAGTCTTGTAGGCGGAGGTTTCTGGGTCCTTATCTAAACTCTAAAGTTTACCCATTGCCTGGGCAGCAAAGGGCAGAGCCCAGAAAAATCTGGCTGGGGGTGGAGGTGGAAAATGGAAAATAAACTCACCTCCTCTGGTCTCCAACATTAAGGAGTTCAGCTTTCCCTAGTTTGGGAAATAATGAAGAGGAAAGTTTCTAGTACCCTGGACTCCTGGGTCTGAAGGAGGAGGGGTTTCAGAGGGTCTTTGGGGATGAGGGAGCTGACTGTGTGAATGGTGATAAGTAGGGAAGAAAAAGGCAGGTAATAAGTAGGGAAGAAAAGGTGGCTGGTGTCAACAGGTGGCAGCATGTTCCAACTCTGGTCAGGGCAGTGGTGGGAGCAAACTGAGGCCAAAGATAAGAATCAGGATTTCAAGGGGTCAGGCATACCTGAGTGAGGTGAGGGTGGAGAATTGGGATGGAGGAGGCCCTAGTTTGAAGGGTTTCTGGGGAACGGAGGCTTAAGCAGGATTTGGGGGTGGGGGAGGCAGCCAGCTCTGAAGTGTCACAAGGAGGTCAGGGCAGGCCAGCTTCCTCTGACCAGGCTGGCCAAGGCGAGGGCATCTGGGCCCTGGGGGGGTGGGGGTGGAACTGCTGAAGTCCTTGCCAACAGGAAACATGGACTGGGGCCTACCAGCCGCTCCCACGCTCAGTTCCCGCCCCGACTCATGTGGTGGGGGCACAATTCCCACCCCATCCCTGACCTCCCCCCTTCTCCCCTCTCATTTCTTCCTTCCCTCCACTACCTGCGAGGGACCACCACTTCTCCCACTAGGACCATGGATACAGCTCCCTGAGATTCAGTTTTCCCATCTGTAGGCCGGGGCAAGAGTTGAAATGCATGATTTGTAGTGGTTACAAATCAGGCTGTGAATCTTAAGGTCAGCAGTTCGAAACTACCAGCTGTTCCGTGGGAGAAAGATGAGGCTTTCTGCTCCCGTAAAGATTTACAGCCTCAGAAACCCTGTAGAAGGTCACTATGGGTCGGAACCGACTCCACGGCACGTAACCACCACCACCACCAAGGGTCCTCCTAGGAGTCCTTGTGCAGTAGGTTAAACATTGATCTGCTAGCCTTAAGGTTGTTGGTTCAAACTCACCAGCTGCTCCATGGGAGAAAGATGAGGCTTTCTGTTCCCATCAAGATTTATAGCCTTGGGAACCCTATGGGATAGTTGTACTCTGTAATATAGGGTCACTATGAGTCAGAATCAACTCAGCCCCCCTCTCAAGGGCTGCTTAGATAATATCCATGTCCTCTCCTCACCTCCATCTCAGCCTCACAGACTCATTGTGCAGGGACCCCAACACCTGCTCCCCCAAGGAGAAGGGCTGGAGGGGAGCCATAGGCCAAATCCTAGGGGCACACACGGAGACTGGCACCAGTTGAGTGGAGGGAAAGGAATAAAGAGACATATAGAGAGGCAGAGACACAGAGAGACAGAGGCAGAAAGAGATGGAGAGAAAGATCAATAGAGAAAGAAGAGGCCATAAAACCTACCAGTGAAGAAATATTCGAAACCAAATCAAGAAAAGCAGAAACTTCCCCGAGAGACCAGGAAAATTCAGAGGCAGAAGTAGGGGCCAAAGTGCAGACAGGCCCCAAATTTGAGGGCAGAGGAACTGGAAAAGACAAGACCACCACAAAGAAGTGAATTGCATGGGCAGTGATTGTGTTTAGTGGGGTGAAGGTTGGGACAGACTAAAGAGAGAGATGGAGAAAGGGGGAACCAGAGAAGGATGAAGGAGGTGGAAGAGAGCTAAGGACAACAGCACCATTGTTTAGCTTAGGGGGCAGAGGGCAGCCCTTCCCCCCAGAACAGGAAACTGGCCCTCTTCCCCTCCTCAGAGGCGAGGCCCTGGGCAGGCTGGGGGAGCTGGCATCCTTCTTAGGAGAAACAGGTGCCTGGCTCAGCATGGGAACCCAGGTGGCCTCCTCACCCTGACAACACCCCTAGGCAGGGACACCCCCACTCCTTCCTAGGGAATTAAGGCATCCCAGTCCCACTAAATCTCTCCTTCCAGAAGTCTAGATTCTTCCTTGGTATTGCCACACAAAGAGAGGAAAAAAAATACTTCTTCATGGTTTCTGGAAGCCCTTTGCTTCCGGCCAAATCTGCCCTGGGCTTAGAGCCAGGAGAGAGGGCCAGAGGGAGGGGAAGAGACATAGGGGGCAGAACTGGGGGCCCTCTCTGAGCTGGGGCCAGCATCCCAGGGACTCAGAGCAGGATATCACTCCTTTGGGGACTGAATGATAGTTCTAGGTTCTTCTGGAATTGGGTGGGTTGGGGGGAGTTGAAGTTGGTTTCCAGGGCAGGAAAGGAAGGGGAGAGGGCCATCTCTGAGGCCAGATGTCTGTTTCTAGATACCCCCATCCCTACACCATCAGGGCTGAGCAACTCTTTTGGGTGGGAAAAGAGACTGGGGAGTTAAGAAGGAATGAGTGTTTTCAAGAATTCCCTTCAGAGGTAAAGGTTTTAGGAAGAGAGGGGAGGAGGATGGTGGACACAGGCATCCGGAATAGGATTGTCCACTGGGAAAAGAAAAGTTTACTTCTCCTGGGCACCAGATGATGGTTTTTTGATGTTCCCAGAACTGAGACATCGTGAGGAACTGGTTTAGATGGGCTGTTGTTGACTACTGTGGAGTCGGTTCCCACTCATAGTGAAAGCCTCATCTTTCTACTGCGGAACAGCTGGTAGTTTCGAACTGCTGACCTTGAGGTTAGCAACCCTATTCACAACCATTACGCTACCAGAGTTCCTTAGATGGGGCTGGGAAATTGGGACTTGAGACTGTTGGAGGTTTTGAAGGGAGCCGGAAGCTCATCCCTTGTTGCTATCTGTCCCCAACAGTGTGCGCTCTACCTGTTCCTGGTTAAATGTATGATCAGCACGTCTACCTTCTTACTCCTTTGCCTTATCGTGGCCTTTCACGCCAAAGAGGTCCAGGTAGGACAAACCGTGCCTCTAAGCCCCTTCCTCACTCCCTCCAGCCCCCACCACACCCTGTCAGCTCACACTTTCCACCCTCCTCCTCCTCCTGGGCTGAGTAATGAGGCTCCTCCACCCTGAGATGTGTCCACACCCTCCCCCATCAGGATGGGATGAACCCCAGACAGACAGACAGACAGACAGACGCACCTGGAGCAGCCCCAGCCTTCCTGCACCTGCAGCTCCCAGCCTCCTTTTTACCCTGTTCAGCCCTTCCAGCTTCTCCATCTCCCTGATTCTACTCCAGGGACCGCTCCACAAGTCCCCCCAGGAACCTCACTTCAGGACCCACCTCTCAGATTCCTATCCTTCATCCCTGGTTCCTCACCATTCCCATACCCAAGCAGCCTAAGATCCCAGCTACCTCTCTCTGCCAATCTCCCCTTAGAATTATGAGACTACGTCCCACCCATAGTCCTTTCCCCTCAGCCTCCCCAGACATTCAGCTCCTCATCCCCTACAGCCCTTCCGCATCTCCCCATATCCTGTTGACCCATCCTTTCTCCCTATCCCCTATCCCTATATGAGGTGTGGTAAACTCACTGCAATACTTGGTACATAAGGAGTATACGTTGTTATTATCATTAATAACATTGTTAATTAATAACAATGATTTGAGCAGTTAAATAACCTGGGATTGTAGCTGCTGCCCAATTGAGGGGCCCCCCCGAGCAAATCCCTTCACCTCTCTGAGTCTCAGTTTCTTTCTCTGTAAAATGGGAGTAAGATTCATAATCTCATAGTGTTGTGACGTTCACTGAGTCCTGGCTTGTAAAAGGGTGAGAATACACATTGGTCTGGCCAGCTATTGTTATTGCGAATACATATTATTATCATTGCAATGACTACGCATACTCCAAAAGACAGACGTAAGCGGGGCCACTTAAGACGGCA
The DNA here is from genome assembly GCF_000296735.1 of Chrysochloris asiatica. NCBI lineage: Eukaryota > Metazoa > Chordata > Mammalia > Afrosoricida > Chrysochloridae > Chrysochloris > Chrysochloris asiatica. Next base: position 2,402,878 of record NW_006408686.1, read on the forward strand.
GGGTGGGGTGAGGGGGTGGTCTGTCTATGTGGTGCACTCCAAGTCCTCAACAAATATTAGTTCTGGAAGTGGACTGAAACTTGAGGGGCAAGAAGCACAGAGAGATGTTAGACCTTGCCCCACCCTTCCCTCAACCTCCTTGCCCCTTGCTAGCTCCCTCCTCGGGTCAGACTAAACGGACGCGCCCCCCTTATCTCGCGGTGCAGAGGGGAGGGCCGTTGCCAGGACTTGGCCTAACCCCCGCTCCCTGTCGGCTCCCTCCCCGCAGCTGTTCATGACCGACAACGGGCTCCGGGACTGGCGCGTGGCGGTGACAGGGCGGCAGGTGGCGCAGATCGTGCTGGAGCTGGCGGTGTGCGGGCTGCACCCGGCGCCCGTGCGGGGACCGTCGTGCGCGCAGGGCGCGGGCGCGCTGCGCGGGACGGTGCAGACCTGTCCGGGTTTTCTGGACCAAGAGGAGGCGCTGTTGTCGTTGGCCATGCTTCTACGCCTCTACCTGGTGCCCCGCGCCGTGCTTCTGCGGAGCGGCGTCCTGCTCAACGCGTCCTACCGCAGCATCGGTGCCCTCAACCAAGTCCGCTTTCGCCACTGGTTCGTGGCCAAACTGTACATGAACACGCATCCCGGTCGCCTGCTGCTGGGCCTCACGCTGGGCCTCTGGCTCACCACCGCCTGGGTACTGTCGGTGGCGGAAAGGTGAGAGTGCTGGAGGGGGGGGTGAGACTGGAAGTCCTGGAGGTGAAGGAAACATTCACCGCCTTCCTGTGTGATGGGGATGGTACAGGTTGGAAGCCAAGCCCTGGAGAAAACACACATTTCCCACTCTTTTCCAGTCCACACTCTCAATCACCAGAGTGAGGAACCAATGGGCCCGCCTCCAGCCCTTTCTCCACTTGCTGCCCATTTCTGGGCCCACATGCACACACAGACCCTTCGCTTCCTGTCCCCACTGCCTGAAATCCCCAATCATGTGTGCATTCAGTCGCCAAACCCAAGTCACTGGCACCTGGTTAAGGGATACTTGCACCTGGGAGGAAATGGAGGTTTTCTGAATGAGCAAAGAGATACTGTAGGACTAGACATTAGTCTGGAATGGCGTGATTAGGGACTGCTTGGGGGAAGAGTAAGATCTTGTGGGTGGCCGTTTAGGCTTGTAGCGTAGTGGTTATGAATCGGGCTGCGAACCTAAAGGTCAGCGGTTCGAAACTACCAGCCGCTCCGCGGGAGAAAGATGAGGCTTTCTACTCCCGTAAGGATTTACACCCTC
>NW_006408686.1:2404244-2464629 GCF_000296735.1 Chrysochloris asiatica
CGACTCGACGGCACTTAACAACAACAACTAACCTGAAAGTTGGCTGTTGAAAAACTCAACCAGCAACACCATTGTAAAAATGTCCTGGTGATCTGTAGCATCAGACTGCTAACCCTCAAGATCAGCATTTCAAATCCACCAGCAGCTCACTGGGAGAAAGATGAGGCTTCCTAGTCCCATACAGATTTATACCCACAGGGTCCTTCCGAAGAAAGGCTTGCCTAGCTGTATCCACGAAGATTACAATCCAGAAAATTCTACAGAGCACTGCTCTGCAGCTCATGGGGTTGCCATGATTAGAAATGGACTCTGGGGCAGTGGATTGGGTTTGGCTTTGGGTTTCTAGGAAGGGAGGAGAAAGAAGAGCGGAGCCCTATCAAACCTTCTGAGAGTCCCACCTTTTTAGTTCTGTTAGAACTACCTCTGGGCCACACTGCATCTTTGTGGAAATTAGATAAAGGCACCTCTTCCTCTAGGAGGACGCAGCCCCTGCCAGGGTCTGATAAATTAATCTGATACTAGATTTCTGTTCCTTCTCATCCCCTCAACCGCTTACTCAGAATGTGGGAGCCTTAGATAGGTTTTGGAACTGGCCAGACCCAGGTTCAAATCCCATAGCCCAGAAAGGTTGAGCATTTTGCCCAGGTTGAACAGCAAAGAGAAGAAGGGGCTCAAAGCTCAGAACTTTTTCTTTTGTTTGGGTGCTTCTTGGGGCAATGGGGGAAGGGTAGCAAGCATCTGGAAACCATTTCAGAACTGACACATCTTTCCCCATAGACAGGCCGTTAATGCCACCAGCCACCTTTTGGACACTTTGTGGCTGATCCCCATCACATTTCTGACCATCGGTTATGGGGACGTGGTGCCAGGCACCATGTGGGGCAAGATTGTCTGCCTTTGCACTGGGATCATGGTGAGTACAGCCCTCTTGGGGACCCTACACCTAGCCCAAACTGCTCATATCCCAGGCCCCAGGGGATGTTGGAACCAGCTCAGGCTCCTAGGGACACCCCTAAGAAACTCAGATGTCCAGGAACCTCACCCCCACTGCCCATTACCTTTCCAGGACCAAGACATCAGTGCTATTTCCTTTCCAGGCTCAGAAATCCAGTCCTCGTGTCCTTGTTCCCCCTAGAACCTAGGGCCCAGCCCTCATCCTCCTCTGAGACTCAGGCTACTGACTTCCCAGCCCCACTTCCTTCCTGAATCCAGCAATCCAGTCCCCAAGCCCCATGGATCCCAGGTACCCTGGATCCCATCCTCTAAAGCAGGAGTGGGGAACATCCAGCCGACAGGCTGTATTTCTTGTGAGGTGCTTTTGAGTTGGTTCCAGCCCATAGCGACCCTGTACAGGGTTTTTGAGCAGTGGCTGGTGAACTTGAACTGCCGACCTTGTGGTTGAAACTGACTTTGCAATCCAACGCATTAGCCCACAGCACCACACAAGGACGGCCCTTGAAATCATTTGGTCTGGCCTGGACAAGGCAACTGCATGCAGTTCCAGCCATCACATTATAGCATGCTAATTTTTAAGTTGATGATTTTCTATGGCCCGTGAATGGTGTTATAAATATCCAAATGGTCCTTGGCAGAAAAAAGGTTCCCCTCTTGAACTTTCTTCTTCTTGTTGTTAGGTGCCATCGAGTCAGTATCGACTCATAGAGACCGAAACCGCTACCGCCTCATAGCAGAATGCAACACTGCCCAATCCTGGGCCAACCTCACATTGTTACCACACTTAAGCCCATTGATGCTGCCACTTTGCCAATCCATCTCGCTGGGGGTCTTCCTCTTTTTCTCTGACCCTCCACCTTACCAAACATGATATTTGACAATTTCTCATTTTCCTAGATTCAGACTTTGTACATTCCATGTTTCTATTATTAATGGATGATTACAGTTTTTTTCTCTTCATTTTGAGTTGTGCCCCATCAGTAAATGAAGGTCTTGCAGGCTTTTCTCCCATGGGCTTTACTCCATTCATGTCATCACGGTCAACTCTACTTTGAGGAGGCAGCTCTTCCCCAGTCACATTTTGAGAGCCTTCCAACCTGAGAGGCTCATTTTCCGGCACTATGTCTGACAGTGTTTCTCTGCTATTCATAAGGTTTTCAGTGACTAAATATTCGGAAGTAGTTTGTCACTCCTTCTTCCTAGTCTGGAGACTCATCTGAAACCTGTCCACCATGAGTGACCCTGCTGGTATTTAAAATACCCCTGGCATAACTTTCAGAATCACAGCAACTCACAAGCCACCACAGTATGACAAACTCCAAAACTTAAGCACCTAGTTTCTCTGCTACACCCCTCCAGCCAACAACCAACCAGTTGCTGTGGAGTCAGTGCTAATTCACAGTGACCCCCTGTGTGTCAGAGTAGAATTGTGTTCCAGAGGGATGTCCCTGGCTGCTTTTCTGAGGTTGATTACCAGGCCTTTTTTCCAAGGCACCTCTGGATGAACTTGAACCACAAAATTTTCCATTAGCAGCTGAGCGAATTAACTATTGCTACCACCTGGGAATCCTAGGTTCCTCTGTTGTTATTGTTAAGTGCCATCAAGTCGGTTCTGACCCATAGCGAACCTGTGTAGGGTTTCAGAGGAGCAGCTGGTGAGCTTGAACCACCGATCTTGTGGTTCAAACTGACTTTGCAGTCCAGCGCATTAACCCCACAGCACCATACCAGGACTCCTAGGGAATCCAGCTCCCAGCCCCCATAAGACCATAGACTAGTGTCAAGAGCATGCCTAAAGGGCCAGGGTGCCCGGGGTTCAAATCCTGGTTCTGCTGCTTCCTAGCTGGAGGACCTCAGGCAAGCCACATAACCCCTCTGTGCCTCAGTTTCCTCATCTGTGAAATGGGGATAACTGTACTAGTGTATTCCTCATGGGGCTGCTAAGATCAAATAAGTTAAACCACATATAGTGGTACCTGGCACATAAGACCAAAACGAAAACAAACTCAATGCCCTTGAGCTCCTTCTAGAAAATTTCTGAGACTGTAAATCTTTACAAAAACAGATGGCTATATCTTTCTCCCTCAGAGTTGCTGGTGGGCTTGAACCCCATCCCTCCTCTTACTTAGTGACCAAGCGCTTTAACCACTATATCACCAGGGCTCTTTAGCTCTGCTTTACTATGTAGCAAATGAGTTGGAGTCCATTTGATGGCAAGATTTTTTTTTTTTTAAAGGATCAAAAGCCTTGGGGGCAGGCAGGAAGGAGGGTGGGTGTTCTGAGCAGTGTGCTCAGGCAGGGGTAGGAGAATGTGGCCTGGCTGGGAGTCATCTGGCAGGTGAGGCTGGGCACAACCCAGGTGAGGAGGCTAGAGAGGGCAGGAGGCCTACACCTTGGAAAGCCTTGAATGCTGGGCTCAGTTTGGGTAGTGGAAATTTGAAGGGGTGTCAGAGTCATAACTGGCATACAGCAGGAAGCTAGAGATGGCCCAGGAGGGAGAGCACAGAGCTGGGGCAGAGGCTGGGAGGCTGGGAGGGAGGTGAGGATCTGAGGGGGCTGGGCCTGCTGACTGACTGAATGAGAGAGTAAGGGGTACCACAGAGACCAGAGGCCCACACTGACTCAGGCCCAAGGCTTCTCTCTTCCTCCACACAAACCCTTAGCAAGAGTGGAATTCCAATTGTGTGAACAGGACACACTACACTTGTACTTGGACATATGTGGTTTCTGATCCCAGCCCCACCACTTCCAGGCTGTGGGGCCTTAGTGGCCTCTCTGAGCCCCAGTCCGCTTGTGTGCCAATGGGGGGCAGCCTATTGGGAAAGTTCCAGGAGAGAGAGTTTGAATGACTGGCCACCAGAGCCCAGAGCATCATCTGTCCCTGCAGGGCGTCTGCTGCACAGCCTTGCTGGTGGCCGTGGTGGCCCGGAAGCTGGAGTTTAACAAAGCAGAGAAACACGTGCACAACTTCATGTTGGACATCCAGTACTCCAAAGAGGTGAGGGCCTGCCTGCAGAGCCCCAGAACACTCGTCAATCCAGACCCCTGAGTCCAGCCCCCAGCCCCTCCTCCCTCAGACCTGGGAGTCCAGTCCCCATCCCCTCTTCTCTCAGACCCAGGAGCCCAGGTCCCCAGCCCTCGCCTAGCATTATCTCCATTGATGTTGTACCACGTGCCCCCAGATGAAGGAGTCGGCTGCCCGAGTGCTGCAGGAGGCCTGGATGTTCCGCAAACACACACGAAGGAAGGACTCCGGTGCTGCGCGGAGGCATCAGCGCAGGCTGCTGGCCGCCATCAGCACGTGAGGGCCTCTGTGTGTGCGCGCGCATACGTGCCCCCCCTTGTGTGTACATATCCCTTCCTCTTCACTGTGTGTGCGTGTATACTTGTTCTAGTCTGTACATCCACAGCAGGTCTGAGTATATATCCTCTTGCATCTGAGTAATTTTTAAAAAATTGTATTCGCTCTATTTTTATGAAACGTATTATTTCCAAATTTGATAGCTCAAAACAACACACGTTTATTATTTCATACAGTTTCTGAGAGTCACGAATCTACGAGCAGCTGAACTGGATAATTCTTATTAGCTGCCCTCATGAACTTGTGTTTCGGACCTGTGTGTCTTTGCTGGCATATGTCTGCATGTCACAGCGTGTCTGTGGGTCTGTGTTCCCTGTTTGGGTGCCTGGCTGCTTGGCTGCCTTAGTCTCTACCAGGAATGGGTCCAGGCGTGTGGCCACTGCCTCCTACCCTTGTTGCTGTTTCCTTGTGGGTCTCTCCTTCCGTAATCCCACCCCTAAGCTCACTCAGGGACTAGGCTAGTAGGAGAACTGACCCACTGTCATTCACCCCACAGATTCCGCCAGGTGCGGCTGAAACACCGGAAGCTCCGGGAACAAGTGAACTCCATGGTGGACATCTCTAAGGTACGAGGAGGATTATGGGAAGGGGTTGCTAGCAGGGAAACCTGGCCTAGAATGGAGAACTAGGCAGAGGCTTGGCACACAAAGGATCGCCATAAACATTTGTGGTTGAATAACCAAATGTATGAGTGATGCAAAAGAATTTCTGAAGCTCATTGAAGGCACTGAAAACCAGACCAGATGCCTTTGAGTGGATTCGGACTCCTGGTGACATATGTGTTGTCAACGTAGATCTTGCTCCATAGTGTTTCAATGGCTAACTTTGGGGAAGGAGCTCGCCAGGCCTTTCTTTCAAGACATCTTGGGTACACTTGAACCCCCAGCCTTTTGGTTAATAGCCATTTGTACCACCCAGGGACCATTTAAGATACAGATCCCTTTTGAAATGAAAGAGAAAGAAAATAAATTGCACAAAGAACCCCAGCATTTGATGTTAAATTATTTTTATTGTTATTTACCTAAACCAAACCAAACCGACTGCTAGAGAGTTGATTTCGACTCATAGTGCCCCTCTAGTCCAGAGCGAAACTCCCCCATAGGATTTTCAAGGCTGTAGGATCAGCACTGAACTACTTACTACAAGGTCTTCAGTTCAAACCCACCAGCCCTCTACAGGGTCTCTATGCCTCCTAACTGATCCCACAGCACTTAACAACAACAACAACAACAACAACAACTCTTTATAGGAGCAGAGTGCTGCATATTTCTCCTGTGGACAGGCTGGGTGGGACCTTTTTTTTGGGGGGGTTCTCCCTGCTGGCCCTGTCCCTATCCGTGCATAGGCCCCTCCCCGGCCAAGCATGCTTCTTAGTGAGAGGAAAGGTCAAATGTACTCTTTACGTCCATACCTCCCTGAATGCCCCTGATCTTGGAAGCTAAGCAGGGTCTGGATTGGTTATTACTTGAATGGGAAACCGCCTGGGAAAATAAGGTGCTGTAGGCTTTTGTTTTGCGCATGCGCACTACTCAGCCGCTGCTTCTCTGGATAAGGTCCCGCTTTCTGCTTGTGCGCTTCTCCCTTGATGGTCCTAGGGTCCTCTGTTTCTGGACTGTAAGATTAATCACTCCCCTGTTTTTGTTACAAAACTTCTACCTTTAAAATTGTGACAGTCGCGATTAGTCATGATAACAATTATTCACTATTGAATCTTACGAATCTTATCCCCATCTCTTTTCAACAGACCCATCTAGACAAGATGACAGTTATTCAGTGGGGACTCTTTTTCTTTCCCTCCATACTCTTAAACTAAACTCCCTCTTGAAACCTTGTAAGCCAGTCACTTCGTGCCTTTATTGCCCCCTCATTTTAGGTAGTCAATGTCTAAGTTGCCTGTCCCTATCTACCCTGTTTACAGAGGGGATAGCATTGATACTTGATTTGAAGACTCTTTCCCTCTCTGTTGGTATTTAGAGTAACTACCGCTCTGAGTATAGGTCAGGTTCATCAAATTGAAACAATTTACCCTTGTTTCCGTTACCAAAAAAAAAAAAAAAAAATTTTTTTTCTCCCCATCTTCCTTTAGTCGAGTTCTGATTATCAAGCCATCGAGGCTAGGTCAAAAGGGTACTGTTTGCAAGTTAGGGTGTTCTTGTGCATCTCCCCTCACTTCATATCAGCTGGATGCTTCACTCTCAGCTCTAGCTCTCTGGCTAAATCGTTGTCCATGGGCTCAAGCGTCCTCAGATCTTACCACACTTTGGACCAACCAGCCCTTCCTCTTCTCTCTCTCATCTCCAGGTCAACGGGAGCCAATGGACTGGGGTTGAACTCAGCCCATTTCTTCATTGATGCCTTTATACCTCTTCCACTCACCAGTAGACCAATGTGGTCACCAGTGAGCTTACATGCTTGTTTGTATATTCCCTTTGAGTTTCAGTCTTAGAGGGGAGTTTGTCCTGAAGGAACTTGATTGCTAGCCTTGATGTCTTCCTGGCGAACAGCTTACTTATTCTTGCAGTAGCCAGTCATGCTGACATTTTTGTTTTGGGGTTTTCCTGATGATCTTTCTTTGAAGATGTATCTTCTGTCACTGTAGCTGTTCCAATCAGCTTGTACTTTCTAGTGGGCTTGTCCCACCTCATAAGGTTCTGGATGGGGCTCAGGATACCACCTATATTCTGTAAAGGCTTTGCACGAGGCCTATTTCACTGGGCAAGTTGTAGAACCCCTTTTAGGTATTCTAATCAGTTACAGGCTAAAGATGGGCTTACAAGTTTTCTCTAATCATGTTTCCCAACATTTCTTTCTATCCCACTCAAGTGTCTATTTTACAATAGTAGGCAAGGGAAACTAATATTCATAAGGCAGTCAAGGATTTTAGTATTATTTACCCTCTTCAAGCTATACCTAGATCCCTGTATCCCAGAGCCCTGTTGTTCCAAGGTTGCAGATACATCACTATTTACCTCTGTCCCACTAGGCCATGCAAACCTGTCTCAGTGTTCCCCTATCTGTCTTGTTCTTCCGCGCCCTCTCCCCTTCTTGTATTGCCCTCCCCAACACCCAAACTAAACCCCCTACGCCAACCCCATTGTGGTTACCTTATATTCCATTAGTTCTACCCTCCATTTAAGACAGTCTATTTTATCCTGTAATCTACCTGACCTTCCCACCACCTGGATCTCTGTTCCTCTGTGTTTACCTTTTTTCACATTGTAATTGTTTTGATCATAGACTGACCTCCCAGATCCTCTGTTCTTATAACTTTATTCTGTTCTTGACTCTTCATTTGTCGATAGAGTTCAGGGTGATGATGCCATGTACGTCATTCTGTAGTTGTTATGTGTTCTTGTTGGTTCTCAGTCCACAGAACTTCCTTGAAGATGTTTTTCATAGCAGGGTTGGCTTTGGCAAAATCCCTTAGCGTCTGTTTATCCTGGAATGTTTTGATTACACCATCATATTTGATTGACAGCTTTGCTGGGTAGAGGAGTCTTGGGTGGCAAATTGTTGACCTTTTGATTAGCAGCTTAGTGCTTAATGACGGCACCACCAGAGTTCCTTAAGTTCCTTGTTGTTGTTAAGCACCGTCAAGTCAGCTCTGACTCATAGCAACCCTATATAGGGTTTCTGAGGAGCAACTGGTAGGTTTGAACCGCCGATCTTGTGTTTAGCAGTTCAGTGCTACAGCGCCACCCCAGGACAAAACTAAAATTCAAACCCACTGCCACTCACATGTGGAAAGTTATAAAACTCCTTCCAGCTACAATTCTTATAGGACAATAAAACCCAAAGCAAATTTACAAACCAAGTTCAAACATAAATGCAAAGCCAATAAAATTTAAATTGACACCCTTTATATGAACACAGCTATCATTTTTTTAGTAAAGCTCAGAATCTGGTGTCATCTTGCTCGAGGTGCCAGGGCCACAGAAGCCTCGGCAGGCTGGCTCATATGACTCAGTTCAGCCACCTCCTTCTTCTTCTGGGACCACTTGATGCTCCCAACTGCTGAGGACCATGATGTCACCCCTCCTTGGCTTGTCTCAAAGCACCTCTGTCTTATCAAATGGCCTTAGCGTTTTCTCATTGGTCTGCGACAATTCAAACAGTGCCAAACACAGGCACGGGTAGGTCCCAGAACTGTGGAGCAGACCTTGGTGACAGGGAAGGTGGTGGTCCAGATTGGTCATAAATAACAAGTGAAGATGAACAGGCCAAAAACCCAGTATTCAAAATTTTCCATTGAAGAGGAAAGGAAGAAATTTTCTCAGAAAGTTCACAAATGACCAAGGATGAAGCTGTGAGCGTGATAAAAGGGTGATGTGGATTTCAAGGTCAGTTCTTCATCAAGTTCACAAGTATTTAATGAATACCTATGATGTAGGAGTCCTGGTGAGGCGCTGTGGGTTAATGCGCTGGACTGCAAAGTTGGTTTGAACAGCAAGGTCGGCAGTTCAAGCTTACCAGCTCTTTTCTTAGAAACCCTATGCAGGTTCTCTGTGGGTCAGAACTGACTCGATGGCACTTAACCACATGATGTAGGAGGTCTGGATTCGATTCCTGGCCAGTGTACCTTGTGGATGACCACCACCCATCTGCCATTGGAGGTTGGGTGTTGCTATGATGTTGAACAAGTTCCCATGGGGCTTCCAGACTAACACGAGGAAGAAAGGCATGGTGATCTACTTCTCAAAATCAGCCAATGAAAACTCTCTGGAGCATTGCGATCCCATCCACAACCCATCATGGGGATGGCACACAATGACAATATTTTGTTCCACTGTCCATGGGGTCCTCGTGAGTTGAAGTTCGGCTCCACTGAAGCTAATAACTATGCTCTAGGCTTAGTTCTCGGGTGTGTCATTTTAATTGCTCTGGGCCTCAGTTTTCCTCCCCTGCAGAATGGGAACAGGAATCCTACTTCTCATTGCTTTTGGGAGAATTCAAAACCATGTAAGGAGTTCTGGTGGTACAGTGGTTAAGCACTAGGCTGCTAAATGAAAGGTCAGTGGTTCAAATTCAAAAGTTGTTCCACGCTAGAAAGGTGTGGCAGTCTGCTCCTGTAAAGATTACAAACTTGGAAGCCTTATGGGGCAGTTCTACACTGTTATATAGGGTTGCTATGGACTGCACAGCAATGGCTTGGGGTTTTTTGGGGTATGTAAACCATACATGAGAATGCATCTGGAAAAGCAGCTGGGACATGGGAACGGGTCAGTGATAGCTGTGAGCATCGGTGTTAAGTGCCGTCGAGTCGAGTCGGTTCCGACTCATAGTGATCCTGTATAGGGTTTCTGAGGAGGGGCTGGTGAGTGTGACCTGCTCACATTGTAGTTAGCAGCCCAGTGCTTCTCTTACACCACCCCCAGAGCGCTTGTTATCATTAGAGTAATCTTCAGCATTTGTGTTGTTGATAGTTGCTGTTGTGTTGATTCCATCTCACGATGGCCCCTATCTCACGTGTGTCAGAGCAGAACTGACCCATAAGGTTTCCAAGACCTCGGGGAAGCAGTTCGTTAGACCTGTTTTCCAAGGCACCTGTGCTGTTGTTGTTAGGCGCCATCGAGTTGGCACCGACTCATAGCGACCTTATGCACAGCAGAACAATCCTTGGCCAACCTCACTACTGTTGCCACACTTGAGTCCTCTAGGTGGGTTCAAACCACCAACTTTTCCAGCAGGTTATTGAACGTCTAACCTTTTGCACCACATCAGGGATTTCTTAGCAGGTACTAGCTCCATTGCCCACCTCGCCTGCTGACTCTCGACTCTCTTGGCCCACCCAGATGCACATGATCCTGTGTGACTTGCAGTTGGGGCTGAACACCTCACACCAAGCCTTGGAGAAGCGCATCGAGGCACTGGCAGGAAAATTAGACAACCTGACTGAGCTGCTCAGCACAGCCCTGGGGCCCCAGCAGCTTCCAGAATCCTGCCAGGAGGCCACGTAGCTGGTGAGGGGGCTGGGACTCAGGCAGGAAGATATCCTGGAGGAAGTACCAGTGACCAGTGTCTGTGTGGCCAAGGGAGTGAGGGTGACCCGGAGACCAGGTCACCTTTGCTCTTCCTCTCCATCTGGGTCTGGAGGAAACCAGAGTCTGAGTTCGGAGATGGGCTGGTGGGGAAGGAGGGAGATGCCTGTTTGTTTTTTGTTTTTCTCTCCTTTCGACAACTGACCTTAGGAGCCCTGGTGTCTCTATGGATTAAGCATTGGGCTGCTAACCAAAAGGTCAGCAGTTCAAACCCACCAGTCACTCCTCAAGAGAACGATGAGGAATGTCATATAGAGTCGATATAAGTCCAATTCGGCTCTGATGGCAGTGGTTTTCATTCCTTTATCTCCTTTTCTTTGCTTGGCCTCTGATTCTCTCTGCCTGTCTTTGAGCCCTGTTCATCCGATGCCTTTGTCCAAATGCCACCTATACCTTCGTGTCTTGGTGGCTAGGGATATCCACCCTTCTCCTTCCACCTCACTGGTTTTTGTCTGCCCGCACATTGGCGTGTTCCCCATCTCCCTCTGGTTTCTGCCTTGTCTGTCTCTCCATCTCTCTGTTTATCTATGTCCCCAGGACCCTGGAAGAAGAACAAGTCTGCTTGTCCAGGGGATGAGGTAGAGGAGGACATCGACCTGGCCATTCCCGACCCAGCTTTCTCATGGATAAATCGCCTCAAGTTTGAGGACTAAAGGGGCCCCACCTCGGAATGGGTCGGCTCCCTGTTGGCTGCTGGAGGGGACACTGGGACACTGGTGGACGGAGGGAAGCTGTAACCAAACCCTGCAGCCCCAGATGGGAAAATGGCCGCGCTCCCCCTACACACACGCACACAAACAACAGACACCCTCATCAGAAACATTCTCACCATGCTGCTATAGACGACGTTAGAAGTGGAGGTGTCTGGGGCTGGGGACTCCTGGGGAGCCTCAGGTACGGCTTTACTTCCAATCTCAAGTAACCAGGCCTGGACTGGGCTGGAGCGGCAGGAGGCGGCGCCCCCTAGCGGGAGAGTAAGGAAGACAACATTTTTCCAGAACAGCGGAGATTATCTGGCCTGCCAGTCTCTGCTCTTGTACTTTGTAATAAATAGAAAAATTGTCAGATGTTACTGTTGTTGTTTTCTAAATACGTGAAGACTTCAAACAATCAGGTCATCCAGCGTCTGAACGTCAGTTTCCCCGACAATAAAACAGAGGTTATCCGCCTCTGCAGGTTGGGGAGCCTTTAACTTCCTCACCCCTACCCCAGGTCAGCTTTGAGGCTAAAAATAAGGACTTTGAATTCAGACCGGTCAGGGTTCCGAATCCTGGCTGTGTGACCTTGGGCAAGTGACTTCGTCTCTGAACATTCTACTGCCCCTGTAAAATGGGGCTGCTTGGCCCTGGGACTATTAGTGGTGGTGGCTGTGTGCCGTGACCCTGTACAGGGTTTCCAAGTCTGTAAATCTTTATGGGAGCAGAACGCCTCATCTTTCTCTCGCAGAACATCTTGTAGTTTTAAACTGCTGACCTTGAGGTTCGCAGCCCGATTCGTAACCACTAAGTTACCAGAGCTGTCTCCGGGATTATTATGAAGATTAAAACAAGGAGCAACACAGAAGAGTGGCATTTGGTAAGAACCAAATACACGTCAGATGCTTGGTCATTTCATTATTGTAGCTAGTTTTCACAAACAATATGTAATTGCATTTTTTCTTTTTCTGCTGGTATTTCCCCCTCGAAGCAGCCCTGATGGCACGGTGGGTAAGCACTTGGCTACTAAGCACTTGGCTACTAATTAAAGGTCGGCAGTTGGAGCAAACCGGCCATTTCTTGAGAAAGAGGTGACATACTGCTTCCATAAAGATGACAGCTTTAGAAACACTATGAATCAGTTCTATTCATAGGGTCGTTAGGAGTTGAAATCAACTTGATGGCAATGAATTCAGTTTTGGAGTTTTTGCCCCCTCTTCCCACCTTTTGGAGAACCCAGAGGATGGTTCACCATCAACAGTTTATGACACGAGACCCCCAACCAGCCCACATACCCATGCCACACTCACATCAGGGAAATTTGCTAGGATTCAGAAAGAAAAAAGAACGGGACATACAGAGAGGCCTTAAATTACCGCAACCACGCCCCGCTGCGCCAGCCCCTTTGCACAGATATAGAAACCCAAGTTCCAAGGGGAAGCACAGCCCGGAAGCTTCAGTCTCCGGATTCACACCCAGTCCTCCCTCCCTGCCCCTCCTGAGATGAGTCAGAGGCGAGGTAACCCTAGGCCTCGAACCTAGGTCCCACAATGACTTCTTTGCAGTTCAGAGGATGATTCATCCTCTGAGAGGAGGAGGCGGCAGGGAAGTCCAGATTTTGTGTCATCCTCCTCCGCTGAGCTATCTTTGGATATCCCTACAAGTTCCCTAAAAGCCCGCCTTGCCTCTCAGTCCTGGAAGCTCAAATGGGACCCACGCCATCCACTGCCACCAGAAGTTTGTTCCTGTCCTCCTCCAGTTGCCAGCCCACCTGTGAATTGAGACAGGAACAAGACCCCTGAAAGTATCTCCGACCCCTTCCCTGAAGAAATTGCTATATATTAAATTTGTGTCCCGCCCCCAACCCTCCAAATTAGCTGTCAGCTTGGCTAGACTGTGGTTTTCAGTGGTATCATGATGGTGTCTGTTGTGATGACCCTCCAGTTGTGATGTGTTATAAATCCTAACCTCTAAGTGTTAATGAAGGAGCTCTGGTAGCGTAGTGGTTATGAATCGGGCTGCCAACCTCAAGGTCAGCAGTTCGAAACTACCAGCGGTTCCGCGGGAGAAAGATGAGGCTTTCTGCTCCCGTAAAGATTTACAGCCTCGGAAACCCTGTGCAAGGTCACTAAAGTCGGAACCCACTCCACAGTACTTAACAATAAAGTGTTAATGAGACAAGATTAGTTTATGTTTATTATGTTAATGAAATAAGAATAGGATGTTGTTAGATGCCATCAGTCAGTACTGACCCAAAGTGACCTTATGCACAGCAGAAGGAAACACTGCCAACCTCACTACTGTTGCCAAGCTTGAGTCCATCGATGCTGCCATCTGGCCAATCCATCTTGTTGGGGGTCTTCCTTTTTTTTCTCTGACCCTCCACCTTACCAAACATGATATCCTTCTCCAGCGACTGGTCCCTCCTGACAATATGGCCAAAGAATAGGGTGGGATGTGATCAATGACACCCTACTTCAGGTTACAAACCCGATCTGGTGTAAAAGGATCTCTCTGGGGTCTAGTGTGTATTATCTTTTATCTTACAAGAGTTAAAAGGCTAGAGAATCAAAAGAGAAGAACTTCAGTACCATTAAGAAAGAAGAATCGGGAAGGACTTTGTCATTTGGATCCAGGGTCCTTGTGTTGAAAACCTCCTACATCCAGGGGAAGATTAATGCCAAACACATATCTCCAAGGAATGCTGGGCCCATGTTGAAAGGATACCAGGGCCAACCCCCCAGAGCCAGTTAAGAGCTTTTCTCTAGAAATGTCCCTGATTTTGGACCTTTAGCCTCCTAAACTGTGAAAGAATAATTTCTGTTTGCTAAAGTCCTCCCTTGTGGTATTTCTGTTATAGCAAGTCTGGATAACTAAGAATTCCTCCTAGTTGTACAGACAAATTTCCTGCCATTTCTCTCTCCTTAAGGACCACTCTAAGGAGCTCTGGTAGCGTAGTGGTTACGAATCGGGCTGCGAACTTTAAGGTCAGCGGTTCGAAACTACCAGCTGCTCCGCGGGAGAAAGATGAGGCTTTCTACTTCCGTAAAGATTTACACCCTCGGAAACCCTGTACAGGGTCGCTATGGGTCGGAACCGACTCGATGGCACTTAACAACAACAACAAGGACCACTCTGACCTTCCATTCCTTCAACTGGCAAGCTCCCTCCTATTCTTCCTTTAGGCTTAGCTGTCACTTGATCCAGGAAACCCTTCCAGAAATCCCTAGATGAGCTAAATACCTCTCCCAGGCTTTCCCAGTCCCCTGACTCTGTCCCTATCACAATAATATTGAGGCAAGCACCACACTAAGCCTTTGATATAAACAACATCACAAAATCCCCACAAAAGGAGGCAAAGTGGGCATTGTTCATCCCATTTTACAGATGAGGAAACTAAGGCACAGATTTGATTAAGAAGCCTACCCAAAACCACAGCAAAGAGCCAGGGTCGTTGGGATTTTACCTGGGTGTCCCTGGATAGCACAAATTGTTTGTGCTTATCTAGTAAGGAGCTCTGGTAGCGTAGTGGTTACGCATTGGGCTGCCAACCTCAATGTCAGCAGTTTGAAACTACCAGCGGTTCCGCGGGAGAAAGGTGAGGCTTTCTGCTCCCATAAAGAGAAACCCTGTGCAGGGTCTCTATGAGTCGGAACCGACTCCACGGCACTTAACAACAACAGTAACAGTAACCAAATGAAATCCTGGTGTGGAGCTGTAGAATAAGCATTAGATGCTAGACCTGGAGGTTGTTTTGAATCACAAGGTAAGCCTTTCAAACTCACCAGCCACTCCTCCGAAACCCTATACGGGGGCGTGGCTATGAGTTGGCACTGACTTGACAGAATTTAACAACAACAAAGTAACCAAAAGGCTGGCAGTTTAACCCATGGAAGAAAGACTTGGTGATCTGCCCTGTTGGGGCTTGGTTCTACTCCGTAACACATGGGGTCCTCATAATCAGAATCAACGCCACGGCACTTTTTTTTAAAGCCTGACTTCATTCCAGCATGCAAACACCCTCACACTGTGCTTAAATTTTTGTTTACTCTTGTGACTTCCATGCCAAGGACGCTGTCAGTTGTCACTGAGTGTACCCACTGAATACTGGTACCATCTGTTGTATTGACTTTAGCTGAGACAAGATTAAACCAGTTGTCTGTTGGTGAGTCGATTTTGACTCCTGGCAAGCAAGCCCATGTGTGTCACAGTAGCGCTGTGCTCTACAAGGTGTTTTTTGGTTTTGTTTTTCTTTCTCCCCAATGGCTGATTTTTCAGAAATAGATTGCCAGGACTTTCTTCTGAGGTACCACTGGTGAGACATGAATCTCCAACTTTGCAGTAAGCAACCAAATGCATTAACCAGGGACTCTGAAACAAGGGTGGTTGTTGTTAGATGTTGTTGAGTTGGTTCTGACTCATAGTGACTCTATGCATAGCAGAATGAAACACTGTACAGTCCTGGGCAAGGGTGTTGTTAAATGCCGTCGAGTCAACCCTGACCTAAAGTGACTCTATATCAGATTTCCAAGGAGCAGCTATTCAAACAACTTTGCAGTCTGACGCATTAGCACACAGCGCCACACCAGGACAAATTGAAGAGTACGCAGGAGATCTCCAAGTCTGAAGTATCTTGAGCCTACTTCAATCTACCTGACCATTCTCAGTTACGATGTTCTGAGCCCAATGCTTGTTCTGACCAGTTTCACACTCCCTCCTCGCTGAATCAATACTTCCTGGAGGCCCTGTGCCAGTTACTGCCTTGTGCCAAACCTGAAGTAGGGGCATTAGCCTCAAGGGGCTCACTTCAAAGGGACTTGGGTTACTTCCCTGTCTTCTTTCTCTTCCCCACTCTCATGGGGAGAGGGGCACCATGTAGGGGTGAGAGGTTGCCCAGGACTAAACAAGCCTGTGAGGGGCTGAGGTTGGATCCAGGGTCCTGCCTTTCCCTTTCCACGGATCTCCACGTAGCCCCCCTGAAGACCTTTCTAGACCTGACTGGGCTCCTCCCATATTCCTCCATGGCGCCCACCTGCCCTCTTATCAAGGCCTACCTCCTAAGCCAATATCTTTTTCCCTTTGAGATTTCATTTACCTGCAGTAAAGTACACACCTTTTAAGTATGTTGTTGATGTTAATGTGCCGTGCAGTCGGTTCCGACTCATAGCGACCCTACACAGGGTTTCCAAGGCTGGAAATCTTTATGGGAGCAGACCACCTCATCTTTCTCCCTCAGAGCGGCTGTTAGTTTCGAACTGCTGATCTTGCGGCTCGCAGCCCGATTCATAACAACTGTCTCACTTAATTTGTACATGTGCATTCACCTAAGTAATCACCATTCAGATCATGCTAGAACATTTCAGCTCCCTGAAAGTTCTCATGTCCTTCCCAGCCAATACTCTCCTCCACCACAAGTCACGGTCACCCTGACCTCTGTTAACACTGCTTTGTTCCGCCTGTCTTTGAACTTCAGGGGAAAGGAAACCTGTAAGCCTTCTTGGGCTCTTTATAATAGCTGTGGGGTCTATGAGGACTGATCTTTCTTTTCTGCCAGAGTAGTTAGTATTTCATGATGCCCATACACTAGAAACCTTGGAAACCCTATACAAGTCGCTATGAGTCGGAACTGACTCAACAGCACTTAACAACCACAACAACAAATACCTTCACCTTGAGGGCGTTCCAGAATCTGGCCTATCCCTGTGCTGGCTGCCCCAGCCACACCGGGCACCTCTTCTTTTCCAGACATTCTTTGTGAGACCTACCCACTACTCTTCCCTCCCTCTTGCCCCATCCACTTAGAATAAACATCACCTGTATTTGCCCAGTTCTTTTTTTATGGCCCATAAAGGAAGCTGTTATCATCTACATCAAAAACCAGACTGGCAGTTCAAAAAGCTGCTTTGAGCTTTCATGATATGTAGAACAAAATAGCTGCCAACATACAGAAATCATGCGTTTTACATCCAACAAATCAAACAGTGCATTTCATCTCAATGATGGCAATGCACTTCTTGGAACGTTGTTTATCCCACCTCCTCCCTGAGTTTCTGATTTCCATTCCTCCTTTCCAATGCTTCTGAACTTTGTCCTTGGGTAAATCTTAAGGATTTATATGTAACGTTTCCTACGGAGTTCTGGATTAATGCTCTGGACTGCAACGTTGCGTTGCTTTGAACCACAAGGTTGGTGGGTCAATCTTACCAGCCACTTCTTAGAAACCCTACACAGGGCCACTAAGGGTCACAGCCAACTCAACGGCACTTAACAACAACAACAACAATGGAATCTGAATTATGAGACTGAGAAGTTTCCCTAACATACTTAGACTGGGGGAAAGACAGTTTTCCCTTAAGCCCATGTCAAGGACCCCATGTGCAGCTACTTCCCCCGTATCTCCAAAACTTTTCTTTATAGCAAAACTCCTCCAATGAGGTGTTTAAACACCTTAAACCCATGTAATCTTATCATCGCTCCACTAAGTCCAATTGTCAAGGCCACCAATAACTTGCACATAGCCAAACGCAATGGTCTGTTATCCGAGTCCTTTCGATTTCTCTTGAGTATGTAACATGGTCAGTCACCTTCTCTTTGGAACCTTTTGTTCCTTTGGCTTCCAGATGACCATTCCTGATATGATGGCCTCCTCACTGGTTGTTCCCTCTCAGCTGCTCTTTAGATATCTCTGACTGTGGGAAGCCCCATGGGCCTACGTCTTCTCAGTCAATCTCAGGGCTTTAAAATTCTTGCTGTTGTTGGGTATGTTGTTGTTGTTGTTGTGAATGGAGTTAATCTTTGATTTTTTAGCGACCGTACAGGAGAGAGCAGAACTGCCCCCACAGGACTTTCTAGGCTGTCACCTTGATGGGACTAGATCAACAGGTGTTTTGTTCTGAGGAGCATTTTCGGTGTGTTTGCAACCCTACCCTTTAAATATGGAGAAGTTTTAAAACCTTTGCAGAAAAATTCCATTGTGTGTGTGTGTGTGTGAATTGAATGATGGCTTACATGGGAGAACATTGGTTTTACACTCATTGTTTCATTGTAGGGATTGCAATCTCCTCCGTGCGTCATCATTCAACAGTATCTGCTTCCATTCCCTCTGTGTTTTTTTTGTTTGAGTGGGGAGAAGGGAAATGTAAGCAAAAACACTCAGAAATATAATTTAAACGACCAAAGGGCACATTCTGCAAGTCTGCCTCCTGGTTGCCAGCGCTCAATCTTTCTCTTTCCATGAATCTGGAGTCCTCAGTTGCTCCCTCTCTCCATGTTCTCATCTCTGGTGTCGCTGCTTCTCTGAATAGGGTTCCACATTACGCTCGTGCTCTTCTTTGATGGTCCTAGGGTCCTCTGTTCCTGGACTGTCCATTTTTCCACAAACTTCTTGAAACCCCTGGTATATCTCAAAAACAAAAACAAAACCCTTCAAAATCTAGCAGACCCCAGTGTTTCTGGATGAAATGACAAGACATCTGGTACTTACTTTAAAAATAAAAATCACCTCCAGGAAAAAGTGTGCTTCAGTGTGGAAGGGGAAAACAGAAGAAACAAGACAAGGATAAAGTTTATGGCTGTCAGTGCTAGGTGAGGGGTACCTGGGAGTTCTTGGTATCTTGCTGCACAAAGGTACATGTTTTAAAAACATGGCATAGTGAGAGTCAAAATCAAAGAAACAATCTTGTTTTTTCAAACCCCAGCTTCTCCCCCAACTCTAACCACTTTCTTACTGTTCTGTGCGCCGTCTCAAAGTTAAGGTCAAACCTTAACTAGTGAAGAAGGTCTACTGTGAACATTCTGTTCTTGGAAGATCTAGGAGATCTAATTGTCAACAGCAGCTTGAAGGATTAGCTAAAAACACAGGTTGGGTAGGGGTGGGGGGCTCATATAGGGAGTTTAAGTGAACGTGGGAGGAATGATGTCAAAGGAGAGTGAAATGGTTACACAATTTGAAGACTGTATGAAGTCTGGTAGTGTAGTGGTTATGAATTGGGCTGCTAAGCTCAGGGTCAAGCAGTTCGAAACTACCAGCTGTTCTGTGGAAGAAAGATGAGGCTTTCTGCTCCCGTAAAGATTTACAGCCTCGGAAACCCTGTATAGCGTCCTTATGAGTCGGAACCAACTCCACAGCACATAACCGTAACAACAAATGATGTCACTGAATCGTATACATGTAGAAATGGTTGGATTGGTGCATACTTTGCTGTAGATATTAAAAACAACAACAATATCAAACAGTGTCCAGTCCCAAAACAACTCTGTAAAAAGCATCACTTTAAAAAAAAAAACAACTTTTTATTGTGACTTGAGTGATGGTTTATAGACAAGCTCATAGGCGGTACATTTAACAAATTATATACTTTGTTTCATCTCAGTGATTACAACCCCCTCCCTGCAACAACAGTTCTCCTACTTCCTCCCTGTGGCTTCCCTTTTACATCTTTTATTTCACAATGAACACAGCAAAAACATTTGAAAAAACATCTCTCAAAAGACAAGAAAAGTATTACTCTTCATCCTGTTGGTCAGATCCCAAACCTTTAGGACATCTCTGAAGTCACCCATGATTCATGCTTCCTTTCACACCCCATGTTTAATCCCTTGGCTCTACCTTAAAAACAGAGCCTACCTCTCTCTCCACCTTAGCATATCTTGCTGCAGCCCCTCTCCTGGCTAGAGCCATTGCTCCCTTTCATTAGACAGGACATCACCTTCCTCCTGGATTCCTCTAGGATGTCTTCATCTAAACACCTTGTACACAGAATTAACCCCTCTTTCCTCTTTGCCATGACCACACCTTGTATATGTTGTTGTTGTTGTTAAGTGCCATCAAGTCAGTTCCAACCCATCACAACCCTGTATAGGGTTTCTGAGGAGCGACTGGTGAGCTTGAACTGCCAACCTTGTATATCCTTGTTAAGTGCCATTGAGCCAGCTCTGACTCGTAGCAAGTCTGCATAGGGTTTCTGAGGAGCTGCTGGTGGGTTTGAACTGCCAACCTATGGTTAGAAGTCCTGTGCTTACACTGCCACACCAGGACTCCTGTATACACTTAGTAATATATAGACTCCTGGTGTGGGGCTATAGGATAAGCACTGGACTGTGAACCACAAGGATGGCAGTTCAGACCCACCAGCTGCTCCTTGGAAACCCTATACAGGGTAACAGTGAGTTGGAACTGATTCAATGACACTTAATAACATATGAAACCCCTTGCAATTGAGTCCATTTTAATGCATATCGACCCTAGATAGGGTTTCTGAGATTGTAAATCGTTACAAGAGCAGACAGCCTCATCTTTCCCCTATGGAGTGGCTGGTGTGTGTGAACCGCCAATATTGTGGTGAGCATCTAACCCACAGAGCTTCCGGGGCTTTCAGTATATATACACACACAGAGGTAAGAAAGTGTTGCTACATGAATTTCTTGCAGAAGAACAAACAAATCTGGCTGCCGGCCATTCTCGCTGAAATCAGCACTGTTTGCATTTAGCTTTGTTGGGCACTGATAACAGTTAAATGGTTCCCGAAAGGTAAAAACCTTTCTAGAAGTGTATAGTGAAAAGTCTTCC
Source organism: Chrysochloris asiatica (assembly GCF_000296735.1). NCBI lineage: Eukaryota > Metazoa > Chordata > Mammalia > Afrosoricida > Chrysochloridae > Chrysochloris > Chrysochloris asiatica. The sequence continues at coordinate 2,424,861 of NW_006408686.1, forward strand.
TCATAGTCTGGGAAACACAGCAGCGTATAACCTCCTGTTATTTATGATATTCACAAGAGGAAGCTACAAAATCTTATTGGAACATGCTAGTCAATGGCTTCTTTGTTAGACTTGAAGTAAATTCCAAAGTCCTTACCAATAGCTTAAGGAGCCTTGGTGGAGTAGTGGGTTACACATTAGGCTACTAACGGAAAGATTGGCAGTTCAAACCCACCAATCTCGCTCTGTGAGAGGAAGATGAGGCAGTCTGCCTAGGGACCCCATGGGGTAGTTCCTACTGCACCCTCTAGGGTGGCTGTAAGTTAGACATGACTTATTGGCAATAGGTTTGCTTTTGGTACCGTGGCTTGCAAGACACTATGAGCCACTATTCTGACCAGGAACAAAATATAGAATAAAACTCAAATTCTTTAGAAAAAACAAAACAAAACCAAAAAAAGGCAAACCAGTAGAGATGAGACAACCCCCCCTAAGACTATTGCCCTGAGTTACCCTTTAAACTTTATACTGAAACCACACCCGGAAGTCACCGTTAAGCTAAGTAACAGATTGGCTCATAAGATAATAATATCACCTGTGAGAGAGTTGTTTGTTGTTGTTAAGTGCCTTCGAGTCGGTTCCGACCCATAGCGACCCTGTACAGGGTTTCCGAGGGTGTAAATCTTTATGGGAGTAGAAAGCCTCATCTTTCTCCCACGGAGCGGCTGGTAGTTTCGAACCGCTGACCTTAAGGTTCGCAGCCCGATTCGTAACCACTACGCTACCAGAGCTCCTTGTGAGAGAGTTAAAAAAACAAAAAAAATCATCTTGTTGTTAAGTCCCGGTGAGTCAGTTCTGACTCACAGCAGCCCTGTATAGGGGCTAGACATCTTTACAGGGGGAGCTGAAATTCTTATCTTTCTCCCACAGAGTGGCTTGTGGGTTTGAACTGTCTACCTTTCGGTTAGCAGCCCAATACATAACCCACTACTCCACCAGGCCTCCTTTCATTGCATATCTACTAATTTCTTTTTCTGTCTTCTCCACTACGATATTCCTTCCTGGAGGGCAGGTTCTTCAGCTCTTACAGTGGTAGTTGGCAGCTGTCTAAAGCTCAGTATCTGACTGAATGAAATGAACAGATAAATTGATCACTTAACGACCCACAAAATGCCCCAAACACACACCATTTCTACTTAAACAAGATAGTCTACTGATCCAACTGCCATAGATGCGTCAGCAGATGTACAAGGACAGCAATTACAACCAATGTTTGTAACAGCAGTTCAGAAACAGCCTAAATGCCCATCAGCTGGGGAATGGTTAAATAAAATATGGTGAACCTACCCGCTAGCATATGATGCAGCTAAGAAATAGAAAAGGTGGCTTTCCGGGTGCCTGACCGCAGTACTGACTCACCACCAGGCACGCTGCCCAGTGCCAGGGGAAAAATCGGGGTTTGCACTAGAGTGACACAGGCCTGGGTTTGGATGTAGGCCTTGTTGCTTCCTGGCTGTGGGGCTCTGGTGAGGTGCTTCGCTTTCACATTCTTTTTATTCATCTATGAAATGGGGAAAGAGGAAGTTGTGGTGGGGGACAGAGAGCCTGGTACACTGTTGGGCCCCCAGCCCATGCCAGACCCCTTCTTTCTCTCTCTGAAGTGTTTCCAGCTCTGAGTGGTGGGGCCCAGATGTGAAACTAGGTAATCTGAAGTGGAGAAATTCAGAAAAACTAAACAGACCACCTAATGATGTGGTCCTGGTGTGGTGCTGTAGCATAAACACTGGACTGTAAGGCTGTTTGAATTGCAAGTTTGGCGGTTCCAACTCATCAGAAGTTCACAGGGTCGCTATGAACCAACTCAATGGCACTTAACAACAACAACAATGGTGGTGGTTGTGTGCTGTGGAGTCGATTCTGATTCATAAGAGTTTTTGAGGCTATAAATCTTTATGGGAGCAAAAGGCCCCATCTTTCTCCCGAGGAGCGGGCTCCTTGACTTAAAGATGGCAGTGCTAAAAGACAGGATACAGAGTCCGCCTGTGGCAGGTCTCTGAGTTGAATACCCAACACCTTCTGGAGAGTTTATCAGCAGGAGAGCCTAGTGTGACTGCTCTTTTCATCTAGGCTCTAGCAGCCTGGAAGGTCGCTGGGTTGCTCAAACGAATTGAACTCAAGGAGCCCTGCTGGCGCTGTGGGTTAGGTATTGGGCTGCTAATTGCAAGAAAGGCAGTTCGAACCCACCAGCTGCTTCTTGGGAGAAAGATAAAGTTGTCTGCTTCTGTAAAGATTGACAATCTCAGAAACCCTATGCAAGATTGCTCTGAGTCAAAATTGATTCAGTAGTAGTGGGTTTTGTTTTGAAATAAAGGTCTAGAAATCTGCTTCTGTAACTATGGCAGCCAAGAAAACCCAGAGTTCTCTGGAACACCTTGGGGCCATCAGAGGTTGGCATTGACTCAACAGCAAGGTTTTGTATTGCTTTTTTTTGTTTTTTGTGTGTGTGAGTCTGGAGAAATGATACTGCCAGAAATACAATGAACTTTAGGAGTGGAAAATGGGGGCCTGAGTAGAGTTTCTTGTGTATCACTTTAGCTGTCTAAGTTTTGTCAGTATCTAAGGAGCTCTGGTGGCATAGTGGTTACGAGTCAGGCTGCTAACTTCAAGGTCGGCAGTTCGAAACTAGCAGCGATTCTGCTGGAGAAAGATGAGGCTTTCTGCTCCCACAAAGATTTACAGCCTCGGAAACCCAATGGTGGTGGTATGCCATGGAGTCGGTTCCGACTCATAGTGACCATGCATAGGGTTTCCGAGGCTATAATTCTTTACAGCAGTAGAAAGCTTCACCTTCCTCCGGTGGGTAGCAGCCCGACTTGTAAACATTACGCTACCAGAGCTCCTTTGGAAAGCCTATACAGGGTCGCTATGAGTCGGAACTGACTCCACAGCATAATACCACCACCACCTGAACAGGTGTTGTTAGCTAAGGGAAAATGGCAGGAGGGAGGAGGCCTGGAGGGCAGGGGGGCGGGCGGGGGCGGCAGCATCTCGGCATCAACTACCTCTATCATCATCAGAGATCTCACAGTACTGTCAATATACAAGATATTTAATATGTCTCAGGCCCTGTTCTAGCGACTTTCACACACTTAACCCTGCTGGCAACATCATATGCTGCCTTTGTCTCTATTTTACAAAGGAGACGGCAGAGACCGAGAGGATTCAGGGAACTGGTCCGTCTCCTTGCTATTTACATGAACTCAGGTGCTCTCTTAACGTCAGTGTTTTTGCTGTAATGGTAGTTCCAGAAAGAAAAACAATAAACTGGAAACAGTAGTGGTCTTTAGGGTGAAAAACAGTGGCCAGTACAGGGCTTGTTGTGAAACACTTTGTCTGCTTACATTTTGTCAGTATCTACATGTCTCAATGTTGTTGGTTGTAATTGAGTTGGCTGACTCATGCGCAGTGGGATCAAGCCGTTGTGATCCATCGGTTTTCAGTGACTGGTTTTCAGTCCATGGCCATGGCCTTTCTTCCCTCTTTGCATTGGCTGGGAATCAAACCTGGGTCTTCCACATGGATGGTGAGAATTCTACAATGGGTCTTCCACATGGATGGTGAGAATTCTACAACTGTATAATCACTGCTTTCTATACACGTGTTAAAGCCCGTTGCCATGACATCGACTCTAATTTATTCTGATCCTGTAGGACAGAACAGGACTGTCCCAGGCTGTAAATCCTTATAGAAACAGATCGCCATGTTTTTCTCCTGTAGAGCGACTAGTGGGTTTGAACCACCACTGACCTTTCAGTTAGCAGACAACAGAGCTAACACTTTATGGTTTACTGGTTCAAAAGAATTCAAAAAAGATTTTTAATGAGATTTCAAATGAAAAGTTGTTGTTGTTGTTAAGTGCCTTTGAGTCGGTTCCGACCCATAGCGACCCTGTACAGGGTTTCCGAGGGTGTAAATCCTTACGGGAGTAAAAAGCCTCATCTTTCTCCCGCGGAGCGACTGGTAGTTTCGAACCGCTGACCTTATGGTTCGCAGCCCGATTCGTACCACTACGCTACCAGAGCTCCTAGGAACATTTTTATTTACCTATATATTTTCAATCACTTCATAGGCGTGTGAAAGTTAAACAATGAATAAGGAAGACCTTAAAAGAAGGGAGGCATTTGAATTATGGTGTTGGGAAGAATACTGACAAGTCCAATGGAGCATCAGGAAAACAAACAAATCTGTGTTGGAACAAGTACAGCCAGAATGCTCCTGAGAAGTTGAGGGTGGCAAGACTTCCTCTCACATGTTGTCAGGAGGAAACAGTCTCTGGAGGACAGAGGGTCAGCGAAAAAGGGGGTGAACCTCGAAGAGATGGGTTGACACAGTGGCTACACAATGGGCACAGACATAATTGTGAGGATGGCACAGGGCCCACTGTGTTGTTTCCTGTTGTGCACACGGTCACTATGAGTTGGAGCCAACCTAACAACATACATGTATCTGTGAACATGTGCGTTTCTTTCTAGCTTCTCTTGAAAAATATTTTTTCTTTTATAAATCACCAGCTTCAGTTCTAGATTGCACAGGCGTTCTAGATAGGCTGCAATCTCCACCCAGTTTTCCTCTTTGGCGCGAGCCTGTAGGCGTTTGAATTTTTAAGCGGCTTGGAAGGGCTAGGAGCGAGCGCGCATGGCGCAGTGGTTAAGCGCCGGGCTGCCAACCGCAAATTTGGCGGTTGGAACCCTCCAGCCACATGTAAAAGAAACCCTATGGGACGGTTCTACGCTGACTCATAGGGTCTCTGAGTCGGGATCGACTCAACAGCAGTGGGGTTTGTATTTCTGCTCCCTACCAATCCGTCTTCCCTATGGCCTTAAGGATAAAGCCCACCACTTTTGGAGACCCTTCAGGATAGCTGCATAATTTCTCAAACGGGGGATGGGGCATTCAGAGCCAAACTATTCAGGACTTTTCTCTAGGGTTCTTCTCAGGCTTCAGGAGTGCTCTGGTCCGTCATTCAGGGTCCAGCCAGAACCGCGCCCTTTCCTATGTGATGTGATTCCCTGACCGCCACCCTCCACGGACTGGGTGGCTTCTTTCCTAGGACACACGTCAGATCTGATTCATCCTTGTATTTTCAGTACTCAGCACAACACATAGGAATTCCTCGCTGCGGCCCCACCCCACTGCATCCCGCCACCCGACTGCATCTTCTAAATCTCTTCGCCTCACTTTACCCACCCCGTCCCATGGCGAGGTGCGCGCGCACTGGTGCCAAGCTGCGGCGTTCGCCCTTCGCTCCCCCACCTCCATAAACCGCATGCGTGTTGAGCCCCAACCGCCTCCATCCACGCATGCTCCGTCGGACGCTCACGCAGGCTCATTCACGCCCACCCCGCAACGCATGCGCAAGGCCGGCAGCCCGCGGTGCTTGAGCTCAGCTTGTCTCCGCGTTACTTCTCCTCTTCTTTCAGGCTGGCCTAACTTGGGGACTTCTTCCGGGACGCCAAGGCCAGTTTTGGATTGCCGGCTGCCAGCATTCTCCTCTTTCCTACGTTTCCGGTTCCCCCCGACGCCATTTATCGGCCGCACTTCCCCGTTCCCTTCACCCCCTTCCTGCGCCGCGCCCCAGCCACCATTCAACCGCCCTAGGTAAGGGCCTGCGTGCCCGTGGGAGGCGTGCGCACCGTCAGGGGGCGGGGCACGTCGCCGAGGCCCCGCCCCCGCATCGACCGTTAAACGGCGGGTGTGAGAAGCTGTAAGGAGCCAGGGTCCCACCACCATTCAGTACGGGCGTGGCGGGGACGGGAGGGCAGAGCTTGTGTACCTAGAAACTTCAGATCTGGGCGTGCCCTTCGTAAAGCTTGTAAAGAGAATCTTAAATCTTGGGGTCACTCGTTAAGTGCTGTGGAGTGGGGTGTGTCAATAAAAGCTTAAATTGTGACGTTTCCTGTAAAGGCTTGTGAATAGAGGCCGAATTGATGGCCAAGCTTGAATACTGGACCCTAGTTCTAGGGAAGACCCCATGTAGGAACCTGTAGGTAGAGGTTTCATTGAGAGATAGGCCATCGGAAAAAATGTGTGGACTACATTTGTTTTGATTTGGGGACGGTGGTGGTAAATCGGAGGGGGCTTCAAAAACTCGTGGGAGAATGGAATGAAAAGATAATGGGATTTTTCCAAGACCTTTTTGAAGCCCACTAGTATAGAGGTCGGAATTGGATAAGCCTTCCCAAATAATCTGCCAGTAGGCACTTAGATTCTGGGAGCCAGTGTGAAGAGATGCTTAAGAGCTGAGGAAGACCAAAGAATGTGTAAATTCTTTAATTTCTGGGAGGCCTGTGTTAAGTGCCATTAAGTTAATTCTGACTTATAGTGACCCTCCAAAAGCAGCTGTTGGGTTCGAACCTCCAACCTTTTGATTAGCAGTCCATTGTGTATCTTACATCTCCATGCCAGGAGTCGTATTGATAAGCCTGAATTCACTGACATCCAGTTAACTCTGACTCATAGCCATCCTGTATAGGGTTTCTGAACCTGGAAATCTTTACACCAGCTAAAAGCTTCTTTTTCTCCGGTGGAGTGGCTGGTGGGTTTGAATCACCAACCTTGTGGTGAGCAAGTTAGACTTACCCTACAGCACCACCAGGGTTCCTTATAAATAGGCCCAAAGGGACCTGTAAATAGTAGTGTTGTGTTGTGCCCTTGCGTCAGTTCCGACTCATGGTGGGTTTGAATTGCCAACTTTGTGTTTACCAGTCCAATGCTTATTCTACAGCACCACATCAAGACTTGTAAATAGTGTTGTTGTTGTTGTTAAGTGCAATTGAGTCAGTTTCCAAAGAGCAGCTGGTGGGTTTGAACCACTGATCTCGTGGTTAGCAGTCTAGTGCTTACCCTACAGTGCTACACTGGGTCCCTAAATTGGGTGGGGGTAGAGAGTCCTGGTGTGGCACTGTGGGTTAATGTGCCAGAATGCAAAGCCATTTGACCTGCAAGGTTGGCAGTTCAAGCTTACTAGGTGCTCCTTGGAAACCCTCTACAAGGTCACTCTGGGTCGGGATCGACTCGACGGCACTTCACAACAGCAACCTAAACCCACTGCCATCGAGTCAGTTCCAATTTATAGCAACCCTGTAGATTTCCGAAGAGCAGTTGGTAAGTTTGAACTCTCGACCTTGTTGTTTGCAGTCCATTGCTGATCGTACAGTGCCATACTAGGAGTCCCAGGATACAGTATCACTGCTCCCTAAGGATCATCTTTATAGGAGCAGACTGTTGTGAAATGCTGAAAACTTGTTCCTGACTCAAAGAGACCCTGTATAGGATTTCCCCAAGGAGCGGCTGGTGAGTCTGAACCACTGACCCTGTGGTTCATACTGACCTTGCAGCCCAGTACATTGCCCTGCAGCACCACACCAGGGCTCCACAGATGAGCAGATAGCTTCATCTTTTTCCCAAGGAGCAGTTGGTGGGCTTGAGCCACTGACTTTGTGATTAGTACCCATCGCTTAACCCACTGCACCAACAGGGCTCCTATAGTTAGCCCATTTAAAAAAATTTTTTTAATCTTATTGCCATCTAACCATTTACGATTCATAGTGAGCCTATTTGGACAGAGTAGAATTGCTCCACAGGATTTCTGAGACTAGATCTTTACGGGAGCAGACAGCCTCATGGTTATCCCAGGGGAGCAGCTCGTGGGTTTTGAACTGCAGCCCACATGCTCCAGCCCTTACCGGTGTGGTGAGCGGTGGTGGTGGTTATGTGCCATGGAGTCGGTTCCGACTCATAGCGACCCTGTACAGGGTTTCTGAGGCTGTAAATCTTTACAGGAGCAGAAAGCCTCATTTTTCTCCCACGGAACAGCTGGTGGTTTCAAACTGCTGACCCTGTAAACAGATACTGTAGAAGTTCCCAGAATAACATGTAAATGGATACTTGTAAGAGTATGGGATCTTCATAGGTATGTCAACAGACACTTTAATGCTGAGACAGAGTCCCCAATGAGACATGAAAACAGACACTATCATGCTAAGGAGATCACCAGCAGGATGTGTAAACAGACACTTAATTCTAGGGAGGAAGGATTCCAAAGTCAGGGAGGGGTTTCTGCATCAGGAACTGTAAATAGTCATTTAGGTGCCAAATGAATCACTGTTTGTAAGCATCTGTATACAAGCCCTGGTCCGTCTCTGACAAGGAAGGCAAAATCTTGAAGTCAGTTTGTGGCCGGAGGAGAGGTCACACCATACCTGGGTAGTGAGATTACCCTGCATCCTGTAGGTGGGAGATTCCTAGAGTGATTAACAGGCCCTTGGTTGTCTTATAGGTTATACATTGGGCTGCTAACCACAAGCTTGTCATTTCAAACCCACCAGCTGCTTGGAGGGAAAACAGATGAGGAGGCTGTCTGCACCAGTAAAAAGTTGTTGTTAAGTGCCGTGGAGTCGATTCCGACTCACAGCGACCCTATACAGGGTTTCCAAGGCTGGAAATCTTTACAGGAGCAGAAAGCCTCATCTTTCTCCTGTGGAACTGCTGACCTTGAGGTTCGCAGCCCGATTCGTAACCATTACTCTACTACCCTTGGAAACTATAGGGAGCAGTTGTACTGTTCTTAAGGATCACTGTGACCCAGACTCGATATATATGCTGGCAACGGTTTGAAGAGCTCCTCTGGTGGAGTGGTGGGTTAAGCACCAGCTGCTAACTTCAAAGTTGGTGGTTCAAACCCACCAGCTGCTCTACAGGAGAAAGATGAGACTGTCTGCTCCCATAAAGACTGACACTCTCAGAAACCCTAAGGAGCCGCTCTGTCTGTCCTGTAGAGGGCTGATGAGTTGGAATCCACTTGATGTTGTTGCTAAGTGCTAACAAGTGGATTCCAACTCAGGCCACCCTGTATAGGGTTTCTGGAGCTTTCAATCTTCCAGGGAGCAGAAAGCCTCAATTTTCTCCCATGGAGCGGTTGGCGGGCTTGAACTGCGGAACTTGTCAGTTGCTAGTTCAGTGCTTACCATATGGAGTCACTGTGCTTCTGAACCAACTAGATGATAGTGAGGTGTTTTTCTTGTTGTTTTTGTTTGAAGAACTAAGAAGGGGTCCATGAATTTTTCTGTGAAGGGCCAGAGAGTAATGATTTTAGACTCTGTAGGCTACCCTGTCGAGAAGGCAGCCAGAGACACTTTGTAAATTGATGGGTGTGGCTGTTTGCCAATAAAACTTTATTTACAAAAATTGGGCAGGCCAGATTTGGCCTGTAGGTTGGTAATGTGCCAACCCCAACCCCTGATCGATGGCCCCATAGACCCATTGTCATCAAGTCGATTCTGACTTAGAGCAGAAAGTAGAACTGAGTGCCCCATGGGCTTCTAAGGGGGTAAATCTTTACAGAAGCAGACTGCCACTTCTTTCTCCTGTTGGCCCATGAAATTGCCAACCTTATGGCTAAGGGTCAAGGTTAGGGGTCAAGTGTGTGGCCACAGCACCACCTAGCCTCCTCCTCCAGATGGCCCAGGTTGTTGTTGTTAATTGCTGTCAAGTTGGTTCTGACACATAGTGACTCTGTATAACATTCCTGAGGGGCAGCTGGTGAGTTTGAACTGCCGACCTTGCAGTTAGCAGTCATAGTGTTTCTATAACACCACACCAGGATTCTAGGTGGTCCCATAGAGTCCTGTAAACAGTTATTACTCAGAGATCCCTCACTCCCCTTTAGAACAATGTGTAAGCAGCTGGGGGAAGTCTCCCTAGGCATCTGTAAACAGATACTTAAGTGGTGGGGAATAGGTTTCTGAGACTAAAGCTTTAGGGGGCACAGAAAAATCTCATCTTCTCCTAGGAAGTGGCTGGTGGGTTTGAACTGTCGACCTTGTGGTTAGCAGCCCACTGCTTATCTCCCTACTTTTTATGCTTTTTATAAGGTCTTATACTGTTGTTGTTAAATCTCGTGGAGCAACTCATAGCAACACTGTATAGGGTTTCCAAGGAGCAGCCAGTGGGTTTGAACAGCTGACCTTGCAGTTCAAACCAACCTTATGGTCCAGTGCTTATCCTACAGCACCACACCATGACTCTGACATCTTGTTGTTGTTATGTGCCGTGGAGTAGATGTGACCCTGTTTAGGGTTTCCAAGGAGCAGCTGATGGGTTTAAACTGCTAACGTTATGGTTTGAAGTCCATTGTTGACCCTAGAGTGCTACACCAGGAGTCCAGCATAGTATATCAATTCAGTTAAACACTAGTGAGACCATGCATTGAAGTGAACTTCAGAGTGAGGCTGAGCAGATCATCAGGAATGAAAGAGAAACAAATACAAAGACAAGCATTTGTCTAGCAACCAGCTGAAAACAGGTCCTTGAATGCTGGTGCCATCCTCCCTCTTCTCACATACAGGAGACCACTAATGGATAGTCCAGAGTAGGTGGTGATGTGAGGATCATGTTGCTGATTTTGAAGGAAAGGCATTGTTGTATTAGGGAAAGAAACTGTTCCATTTTGATATGAATCTTCCTCTAGGAGTTATATGTATATTGAGGCAAAGTGATTAATAGGAATAGTTGGGGCTGCAAGTAAAAGAAATGTATTTTGGGTTTTCATTGCCTGCGGAGATAGACAGTATGGGACCGCTGGACCTTGTGTCGCTCTCCTACTATGAGGGACCTTCAAAAAGTTCATCGATTCCATTATCGCTTGATTCCATCTTTCTACAAACTTTTTGGAGCCCCCTCGTTATATACCTTTCTCCCAATAAACTGCTTTGCAGTCTGAGATGGCTGCTGGGATTCCAGCCTCCAAACCCACATGCTGTCCAGTCGTCTCTGAAGGAGTTTCTGAAAGCTCTCAAGCCACACTTCTGGTGCCATCCCATTAGCCTGAGAGAACCTGACTGTCCACAGGGCCGAGAGATGAATTCTAGGTTCCAGCCACATACCCAGCTAAGCACTGAGTCCTTACTCCTCAGAGCTCCCTTTCAAAACGAGGGACCTCATAGAGAGACGTCTCTGCAGCCTGGAACCCTCTCCCTCTCTCCATAGGCGACCATGTCTGAATCTGGGCACAGTCAGCCCGGGCTCTATGGGCTAGAGCGGCGGCGACGGTGGAAGGAGCCTGGATCTGGCGGCCCCCAGAATCTCTCTGGGCCTGGTGGTCGGGAACGGGAATACATCGCACCGTGGGAGAGGGAAAGACGGGTGAGTGTCTGGGCCCAAGGGCTGCACTCATTCCCCTAGTATGCACTGGACACCTGCCCTGGGCCCAGAACTAGTACAGATGCTGGGGGAATATCTGGGAGCAACGGACACGCCTCCTGGAATGATGGTAGGTGCAATGAAGGGTTGGGGTCTGCCTCCTTGAGCAGGCGAATTGAGCAGAGACAAAGCGGATGGGGGTGATGGGGATAGAGTTGCTAAAATTGGAGTGAAAAACATTCCAGATGGGACAAGTGCAGGTGACGTGTTTCTAGGTGTTCCAGATAGTAGCCAGGAGGCCGGTGTTGGTGCAGTGGATGAAGGAGGAGGGAGAGTTCAAGTCAGGCAGGTCACGGGCCTTGGAGGCCCTAGGGGAAACGTTGGAGTCCACTCTGAGTGAACGTGGCATTGGTGTCGTAGCTCATGTTGTGAAGAGTTGTGGCATGGTAGTGGCAGCAGCTGTTGGCATTTATGGAGCGTGCTACATGCTAGTCCCGGCCATGTGCTCTTGGATTCAAAGCTGCTCCCAGCAATATGGGACTTGTGGGGACAGCAAAGCCCTGAGGTGAAGAGACTTGCCCAGAGCCAGGCCTGCCTGAGTCTCGAGCACAGCACCATTGTGCCTGCCTTGGAGAGGGCACCCCGGCCTTGGAATCCAGAAGCCTTGGTTTGGGTCCAGTTTTTGCTTGGCTTTGCTCCTGCGATTGGGCTGCTCATTGCCGGAACCAGCCCACCTCAGAGAGTTGTTCCCGGGGTTGAAGAGCCAGACAAGGACAAAGCTCGAGGACAGAGTTCTCCAGCACAGTGAGCTGGGCGCCTGCTTGTTCCTTGTCTTGGTTCCCAGCGGCAGTGAGATCACAGTCTCTCATCACTCCACACACCTCCTTCTGGGGCAATGTGCTCATCTTCCTCTACCTCCCGTCTCAATACCAGCAACAGCCAAATCTCTGTCTTCAGCTCTGATTGCACTCCAGAGCTGGCCAGGCAGCCTCCTCACTTTTCCTGTGGGCTTCTCACATCCCAGTGTCCCCTGCAGGCCTAAGCAGCTTCCCACCCTTTCTCCTCCTCCTCCCCATCAGTCCCCCCACCCGCCCCCAGTCAGTCACCACATTGCTGCACAATCTGCCACCTGAATGTATGAGGGGGCTTCAAAAAGTTCATGGAAAATGCAATGAAAAGATAGTGAAAATTTCCACACACTTTTGAAGCCCCCTTGTACCTCCTACCCACCATTAAATCCCCTCCCTCACAGACTGGGTCCCAGGTGGAACCTTGTCACCTAGCTCCCTCCCTGGCTTCCAGGAAATCCACAACCTTTGCTCCTCCAGCTCCACTCCCTCCTTCTTTCCATTTTCACATCATTCTTGTGTTTGTCCTTCAGCATCAGCCAGTGGAGGTGTCCCTAATAAGTAAGTGAGGCCCCGTGAGGGGTTAAGACTCTCCTGGGGTGACTCATGGAATCAGAGAAGGACCAGGACTCGAACCCTGGTACTCCCCTCTCTCCAGCAGATTAGGAATGGGTCAGAGGAGGTATGAAGAGGACCTGATGGGGAGGGGCCCTGGCACTTAGGGGAGAGGTGTTGAAGACAGCACCTGCCATGGGGCCCCGGAGGAAGACATTTCTCCTCCCATTTCCAGACCAGGAGACAAGCTTCCATGAGGGTGGTGCCTGATCTCAGCTCACGTCACCATCGATGGCAGAGCCAGCTTTGAGCAGTAGCCCTTTCTAGCTGCACAGCCCGAGCGCCTTCCCTTGGGGCTCCTTGTCTGCTGGGAGCAGCAGGGTTCTGGAGCCAGATACATTTTCACTTAAATAATGCAGACATTATGGGTTTTTTTGTAAACCTCATAACCTCTCCTGCGTTAGTTCCCTCTCTCATTAAATGGTATGGTATTTACATGAGCATGTTATGCTTAAAGGTTCAGTGGTTTAGGGCCATCGATTTAACCTCTCTGCCTGAGTTTCCTCATTGGGCAAACGAAGAGGACAGTAGCATGTACTTCTGGGGTCATTGGCAGGGTTGAGAGGTCAATACGTAAAGGCATTTAGAAGAGTGCTGGCCAATGCAGGTGTCCAGGAAGACAGTTCTGAGTAACTCTCCTCCCTTACCACAGGATGGCAGCGAAGAGACAGGCAGCTCCATCATGCAGAAAACCCCCATCATCCTCTCCAAACCTCCGGCAGAGCGGGTGAGCTGGGGAGAACCTTCTGAGGGAGGGAGGGGTCAGGGCAGGGAGCTCCCGCTGACTGGAGCCTTCTCCCCTCTTTAGTCAAAGCAGCCTCCCCCACCCACCCCGGTGCCTGCTCCCCCACCTGCCCCCACTCCTCTAGAGAAGCCCATCGTCCTCATGAAGCCCCGGGAGGAGGGCAAGGGGCCTGCGACCGGGACAGGCACCTCTACCCCCGAGGGCACTGCCCCACCGCCCCCTGCAGCCCCTACCCCGCCCAAGGGAGAGAAGGAAGGGCAGAGACCCACGCAGCCTGTGTACCAGATCCAGAACCGGGGCATGGGCACCGCTGCGCCTGCAGCCATGGACCGTGAGTTGGGGCCGAGCAGGGTCAGGTGGGAGCCAGCACTCGCTCCCACAGACACCCTTACCGGACCCTCTGTCTCCTTTCCCCAGCGGTCGTGGGCCAGGCCAGACTGCTGCCCCCAGAGCGCATGAAGCACAGCATCAAGTTGGTGGATGACCAGATGAATTGGTGTGACAGTGCCATCGAGGTACCGCCTCCCTGCTGAGCCTCCTGCCCTCCCCTCCCCCGTGACAGGCTTCAGGCCTCTGCTGTCCTGGAGACCCAGAGCTCCGGTGCTGCTTGTTACAGTTACTGCAATACTCGGATCCTCCCTTTGAGTGTGGCCTCTCTCTGGCTCAGACTTCACTGTCCTGGACTGTCTACCTGCCTCTAGTCTTCCAGCCTTCACTGTCCCTCCTCTGCTGTCCTGTCACACCCTGCTCAGTTCCACACTCCCCAACAGCCTGCCCCTGTTACCTCTCAACTACAGTCTCACACCAAAGTCAGCTGGTTACAGAAGGTCAGGGCCGAACCCTTCAGCACTGCCTTGGAACTTTCTACAGTGAGGGCTGTGCTCTGCACTGCCCTGAAGGGGAGTCTCTACCTCCAGATGTGGCAACCATTCTGAACAGCACAGCCTTAGCTATTCTGATTTAATGTGTCTTAAGAATCATGGTGGCACTGCTGGTTAGCATTGGACTGCTAATGCAAGGTTAGCAGTTCAAACCCACCAGCCACTTTGTGGGAGAAAGATGAGGCTTTCTGTTCCTGCAGAACAATCTCTCTAACCCCATATGGGGTCAGTGTGAATCAGAAATGACTTGATGCCATGTAACAGCTTACTCGATGATAGTGGGCTTTGAGTGGGGTTAGGATTGGACCCAGGGTGATTTTTTAAAAAAACTTTCCCTGTGATTTGTCGGGGCAGCCCAGGAGAGTCTTGTTTGCCACCTAGTGGTGAAAGTTAGCCCCCTAGTGGTGAAAGTTAGTCGTTAAAGGTGACCTAGAGGTGAAAGGCAAGGAGCTCTGGAAGTATAGTGGTTACAAATCGGGCTGCAAGCTGCAAAGTCAGCAGTTCAAAACTACCAGCTATTCCATGGGAGAAAGATGAGGATTTCTGCTCCCGTAGAGATTTCTAGCCTTGGAAACACTGTACAGGGTTGCTGTGAGTTGGAACCGACTCCACGGCACATAACAACAACAAGAGGTGAGAAGCAGGACTTTTCCAGAATTACCAGTCCCACAGACTAGAGCCAGACAGACTGGTCTCCCCTCTCAGCACCTCACTGTCTTTCTCAGGCTTCTTCCCCATGTCTTCCAGCCTATTGGAAGCAGGAAGCCTCCAGCTCTCAGTTCTAGCTCCGGGGTCCGATCTCGGGTGGTCTGCCCTTCCTGCTTATTGTCTCTCCCCAAGGCCACACTGCTCTTATTCCTGCTGGTCACAGGCACAGGAAGTCCTTGGGAGGAAGGCACGCCTTCCTTCCTCACCCTCCTGGATATGGTTCTCTGTGAGGAACTTGCCACACACCCCATCACCTCCTTGTGCATATTCAGACTCTTTGCTCAGCTAGGGGGCTAGGGTTTCCAACGTTTCTCTTCGGGTGGAGTCCCCATTTCCCTGCAGTGCTGGCCGCTGATGTGTCTCCACACCTTCCTACAGTACCTGTTGGATCAGACCGATGTGCTGGTGGTTGGTGTCCTGGGCCTCCAGGGGACGGGAAAGTCCATGGTCATGTCGCTGTTGTCAGCCAACACCCCAGAGGAGGACCAGAGGTGAGGAGAGTGTCCAGTGGGTGATGAGGACCAAGAGGGAGGTGGGCCACCCCTACCCGGGCTGCAGTGGTTTACTGAGGGCTGTTGGGAAGTTGCTTCCCATCTCCAGGCCTCAATGTCTTTGTCAGCTGAGAATAATTGTGGACCAAATCTGTATGTAGCTCCCAACCTGTTCCTCCCCCTTCCCACCCCACCCAGGCAGTGGCATGTAGCCCAGTGAGGACGTGGGATGGTGTAGTCGTTGTAGCTCTGGAGTGAGGCCCACCTGTCTCAGCTCTGCTATCCCCAGCTGGTGACTCGTCTACACTGCTTGCTGTTGTAAAGTAGGTGGTATCACCGTGGATCCAGTAACCGTGGAGCTCCTGACAGTGTGTGCAGAATTTTGTCCTCATCCGCAGTTGGGCTTTTTCTCCAGTAACTTTCTCAAAGGGGGCTGGTGGAGACTAGAAAAGACTGTGAGCTTCCCCCGTCTTCCTGTGGGCTGTCAGCCTCTCGCAGGTCTCTCCTGCCTCTTCTCCGCTTACTCATGGCTTCAGCTCAGTTGGGCTCCATTTGGTGGCACCTTTCATTCTCTTCGTTGCACCTGCCACCCACAACTAGCAAAAATTCCCTGTGACTTGGTGTTCAGGTTCCCAAGGTGGAGAGCACCCTCTCCTTGAGCCAGGTCAGCCTCTGGTGTGGTGGCCTTGTGGCGACACTTGTCAAGTCCTGTTGTTTTTACCTCTGAATTCAGACTCTGTCTGCTACTCACCTCCTCCACTCCTCCCTCCCTGGTCCAAGCCACTACCCTGTCCCTGGAGGATACCAAGAGCTCTTAAGTGTCTCCATTAGTTCACTTCACCGTGTGCCAGTAGCTGTTCTAGGTGCTGGGGATACAACAGTAAAGAAAAATGCCAGAAATCTTTGTCCTCAGGGGGACTGCATGTTAATGGGGAAACAGAACAAACTAAGTCAACATATTTGACATGTTAGACAAGAGAACGAAACAAGGGAAGGGTTATAGGGAGAGAGTCTTGGGACACTGGGCTACCATTCTGAGCAGGACCATCAGGGGAGGCGTTTAGGAAAACCAGGCCTCAAAAGGAGGTAAGCGTTCAGTCAGAGGGGTTGGTAGGTGCAAATCCTCACAGGCAGGAGCTGGGCGACTGTCTCAGTTCTATAGTGCAGTTATATCAAATACCACAGATGGGTGGCCTTAACAAACAGAACTTGATTCTTTCACATTTTAGGAAGCTGGAAGTCCAAACTCAGGGTGCTGGTTCCAAAGGAACTGTGGGCTCTAGGGAAAGGTCCTGGTCTCCTTCCAGCATTTGTAGGCCCAGTGTTCCATGAAGAGCTCCATCCACCTTGGCATCAGTCTTCCCCTGGTTCTGGAGCTTCCCAGTGCAGGGACTCAGGGCCAAAGGACGCACTCTCCTGCCGCCTCTACCTTCTTGGTGGCAGTAGGTCCCTCTGAGCTCGGCTTGCTTATTTAATCTCTCTTACATCTCGAGGTTACCTCAAAATACAACCTAATCCTGTAGATTGCATCTGGCCTCGTTAACATCATAGAAGTGAGGATTTACAATACACTGGATAATTATGGAGCCCTGGTGGCACTGTGGGATAAGCACTGGACTACTAACCACAAGGTCAGCAGTCCAACCCACCAGGCTTCCTATGAGAGAAAGGTGAGGCTTTCTGATCCCATAAAGATTTAGAGCCTTGAAACCCTATACAAGGTTGCTGTGAATCTGAACCGACTCCGCAGCACCCAATGACAACATCACAGAATGATCAGATCAGATCAGGGCTGATCACATCGGATCACTTCATGGGAGTGATTATAGTGTATTAGATCTCATCATGGGAAAAATTAACATCTTAACTGCTGAACCGCTGAGAATCCTGGCCCAGCCCAGAACTGTAATGATTAAGGTGAGGCTGAGCAGCATGAGTGCCCCAGGGGGCTCATGGGAGAAATGGTCAGAGAGGTTGAGGAGCGCTGAGCCCTATAGGCCATGGTCCACTCTGTCTGCCCTATAGCCTTTGCCCCATTGCAGCTGGAGGGAACTCTGTAAACCAAGCTCTGCTCTGCTCGAGCTGATCCCTTCTCGCCTGATTCTCTTCTGTGGCTTCTCCCGGCTCCTAGGCCAAAGCCCAGCTCCTCAGCAGCCCCAGCAGGGCCTCCCTGGGCCCTCACTGCTCCCGACTCGGCGCCTCCTCTCTGCTTTGTACCTGCTGCTCTTTCATTCCTTCTACAAGCCCCCTGCCCTCTGCCTGGAATGTCCTTCCTCTGCTTCCATATTCTCGCACACACGCATGCATGTGCATCCCCTTAGCTAATGAACTCTCTCGTTCCTTTTTGTCCCTTGGCATCACTATCCCTTCGTCAAGGCAGCTGTCCCCATCTCCTCCCACTATGTCACCCCACTTAATTCTTCTGACGCCACAGTTCGGGGATTTGTAAGCTAGACTGGAAACTTCCCGAGAGCAGGGACTTTGTCTAGTGTACTGCTGGCTCCTTGATATCTGACACATAAGGAGGTCTTCAGGGCCTCCGTGTTAAGTGGAAAGTTGCCTCCTGTTTCTTAACACATTGCACATCTCAGACAGGTAGGACTTGCCCCATGAGAAGTAGGTACATTAATCCCAATTTTACAGATTGAGAGGAACAAAATCAAAATGGCCCAGATCGTTAGGTAAAAATCCTGTTGTCGACCTGGGGACTCTTGGGCCCAGAGTCAGTGACATAGCCACAGAGGACTAGAGTGGAGAGTGAAGCATCCAGCTGATAAGAAGAGAGGGCATCTGCACAAGAACACCCACACTTGCAGATAATACCCACCTGACCTGGTTTCAATGACTGGATGATCAGAGCTCAACTAGAAGAAGAAAGAAGAGGAAAAAAAGAGTAATCTGATACAATTTGATGAACTTCCTACACCTATGGATGCAATAGCTCAAAAGAGGGAACCCTATTCTTTACAGCGAGGATCATTCCCACCCCCTCCATACACAGAGTAGACAGGGATGGGCAACTTGGACATTGGCTACCCAAAATGGGGGGCTACAAAGGCAAGAAGTGACTGGCTTACAAGCTTTCAAGAGGGAACCTAGATCCAGAGGGCGTGCAGGAAGGTAGAATCTCCACTGAGTAGTATCCAATCTGTCTAGGCGGGGCTGATGAAATGCGGATAGGCCTCTTGTGATACAGTAGTGGATAATTGTTATCAGGACTGATTGTGAGGATTGGAAATGTAAAGGTAGACATTTTGTATCAAGAAGGGGAGTGATTGACTTTGCAGTCCAGGAGCGGAGGTCCCTGGGACCATCAAGGGAGAAGAGCGGAATGCAGGACCGTACCCAGAGAAGCAGTGATGCCTGAGATGGAGGCAGAGACGATGACGTGGAGAGATGGAGCAGCTGGAGACTTTAGACCCAGAGAGGGAGAGGGGCTGTGTGCTGACAACTGGGGGACAGGCTTGTAGGGTGTACCCTTTGGTTGGTTGATGATGCATGGAGGGGATTGTAACCATGGCAATGAAATGATATATGATAGGATGAATGTAAGACTAATGTTCTCCCATGTAAACTATCACATAATTAATAATAAAACATTTTTAAAAGAAAATCATCTTGTCTCAGTCATGGAGTGACTGAGTCGAGCTCAAGAGTTTAGGGCAGGGCTCGACTCTACCTACTTTGCCCTCGTGGCTCCAGCACCTGGTACAGGGAGAGAAATGTGGGCGGCTGATGGGGAAGAGCTGAGAACCCCGCCTCCTCAGAGGCGTATCCCCAGGGCCTGGCACACAGCAGGGATGCCTGGTGACTAACAGCTAACAATAATGTATCATTACTCATGAGGCACTGTTCTTAGGGCCTTAAGGAGTCCCAGTTGCACAGTGCGTTAAATGTTGGGCTGTTCACTGCAAGGTCGGTGGTTCAAACTCACCAGGCAGTCCACAGGAGAAAGATGTCTGCTCACGTAAAGACGGACAGTCTCAGAAACTTCCAGGAGCAGTTCTGTCCTGTAGGGTCGCTATGAGTCAGAATCGACTCAGTGGCTGTGGTCTTCAAAAAAAAAGTTTATGGAAAAATAGAAATAGAATTTTTCCACAGAGTTTTTGAAGCCCCCTTGTATTAAAGTCACGGTAAAATGAAAAGACTTGGTACTGTTGCTAGTCACCTTTTTACAGATGAGGAAACTGAGGAGGAGGTTGAGGAGCTTGCCCAAAGCAACACAACCTGAGAGAGGCCGAGCTGGGGCTTCAGTCTCAGTGGTCTGGCAGAGGCCATGCTCTCAAACGCCCCCTATCTCTTGGCTTTGTGACATGAACTCTTGAATCAGCTGAAGAGCAGGAGTGAAGTCAGATGGTACCAAACATGGTCCCCCAGACAGCAGGGGCCTTGGATGGAAGGCTTTGTGTGTGAGCAGGCAGGGGACCCGGCCTCATGTAATCATTTTTCAGGGTCACACTGTGGAGACGTCGTAAGCCAAGGACCCAGACTTACCACGAACCCCACTCCTCTCTACAGGGCATATGTCTTCCGGGCCCAGAGTGCTGAAATGAAGGAACGAGGGGGCAACCAGACCAGTGGCATTGACTTCTTCATTACGCAGGAACGGATCGTTTTCCTAGACACACAGGTGCCAACCTCACCTGCCCCATCCCGGCTTGGGTTCCATGGGGCTCCTGTCAAGCCATGGAAATGCCAGGTGCTCGTGGGCAAGTTGCATCTTTTCTTAGCCCTCGGTCTCCTCTGTGTCATCAGCTTATACATAGTAGCCTAAAGAATCTTCTGGCAGCGCAGTTCAAGTGTAGCCTTGCCTTTAGCTATTACTAGCTGGGTGGCTTTGGGTAGCCCTCAGTTTCCTTATCTGTCAGTCGGGTGATCACTGCACTCGGCTAACAGGACAGTGAGGCAGGGCAGGCACAGTTTGGATCCTCAAACACATCACTCCTGATGGCTGGAGCCGGCCCATCATGCCTCGGGTTGGCAGGCAGCTTTCCTCAGTTTCTCCTTGCTCTCAGGCAGCGTTTCTGTTTCTCCTCCTAACATCCAGAGTGTGGGATGCCTTCACCTTACATGCACTCGTGCCATTTTCAAACTGTACCAAGTGTCACACTCATGATGGGGGTTTTTGTTAGTTTTTAAGTCTATGTGGAATGCCTGATGAATTTGCCAGTCATCCTTGCGCAGGGGCCGGGCAGATTCCTATCATTGCCTAAGGAAGCACTCACCAGTATGTTTTGACCTAGCAGAGTTTTGAAAGCATTTCAGAGAACGAACACTATCCAGGGTCTCTAAGGGCCTAGCTCCTTCACATAAGAGGTATGACATTTATTAGTGGGAAAGGTTTTACCTCTGGGCCTGTGGCTTCATCTGAGGGCAGCCTTGCCTGTGAAGGAGCTGAGTAAAGGAACTTGGAAGCTTTTTCTGTGATCTTTTGATTGTGAATTGGGTGAAGGTCTACAGAGCACATGAGCCAACGATGCGCACACGTTCGTCTCCTTGATTGCAGTCCCGGCGATGGAGCCTCACTTCTCCCAGTCCCTCCCTGCGTGAACCGTTTTCCTTGAGCCGCGTTGAGCTTTGCTGGCCAGCACTGTCCTAAGCAGAAGCTGTCTGTTGGCGTTTCTGGCCTTATTTTGTCCCAAGAGTGGATGTAGAGTTGCCTTCCACACACGGACCTTGGGTGGCCGTGACCCTAAGGGTCCCAGCCTCCTTCCCTGATGCCCTCTTCTCTTGCCTGTGCAGCCCATCCTGAGCCCCTCCATCTTGGACCATCTCATCAACAACGACCGCAAACTGCCTCCGGAGTACAACCTTCCCCACACCTACGTGGAGATGCAGGTGAGTGGGTGACAGGGTTGGCCCTGGTTTCTGCTGCACGAGAGCCTAAGCGTCCAGGGGCTGTATGTAGGACGAGAATGGCTTGGAGAGTCTGTCCCCCTCGGGTGAGTCACGCTCGCTGGCTCCCTCTTCAGGCCTCAGTGTCACCTGTGGGGTCTCGGGGGCCCTGTGTGGGCATGCAGTGGGTACGCGAAGCCTCTATAGCCTGCCTGCTGTGCTACCCCCTCAGCTGAGCCCTGTAACTAGGGACCCCAGTTCTGGATAGAGTTGTCACTGCCCGTCCACCCTCAGTCCTTGCAGATTGCCGCCTTCCTCTTCACCGTGTGCCACGTGGTGATTGTCGTCCAGGACTGGTTCACGGACCTCAGTCTGTACAGGTGAGGCGCCACTGGGGAAGTGGCGGGACAGGAGCCACTAGTCCCACACAGCAGCCAGAGCCTTGCTTTTCAAATGTGAGTGCAGGTCCCCCTGCCCAACAAAGACTCACAGCCCTCTGCTAGGTGTACACCTTGATCACACCCCAGAGTCCTGCTGTACAAGGCCACCGCTCTGCCCTGGTCTCCCAAGTCCCCCTCGCAGCTGCTCTGGCCTCAGGGCTGCTCTCACTCAGACCTTCCATCTCCCCCGCCCCTCCCTCTCTGACTCTGCTGTGTTATACCCCCACCCCCACAGGATCTGTTTATGCTCCCTCTCCCCACTAGAATGTAAGCCCCAAGGGGGCAGGGGGGCTATGTAGTACAAACCCATGGAAGGGGGGACATAGGAGGAGCTGGCTGGTGTCGGCCTTGGGGTCTTGTCCATCTCCTTCAGGTCAGTGTGCCATCCCCTTGGTCCCTGGCAGGCAGGGAAAGAGAGGGGGTCAGGGCTTGACAGGAGCCTGCCTGAGGGACCTAGTAACTCCAGACATAACCGCTACATACACACACACCACACAATACACACAATACACAACATCACACAATACAAATACACACATACACACACACACCGTGAGTCCCCTTGGCTTCAGGCCCTGGGAGCCCAGCACCTTGGACACGGCACAGGCAGAAGGAGAGGATTTGGGAAGCAGATGTCTCCAAAGTCAGACAGCCCTGCGTCTCAGTCCCAGCCCTTATTGAGCATGTGTCTTCCCTTTCTCAGCTCCTTATCAGCAAAGCTATTTTGGGCAAGTTTTGTGAGTGGATAACTTGAAAGCCTTTAGCGTGGGTCTGGCGCCTGGGAAGAACTTATGAGATGGAAGCTCACTGGGTTCTTTAGTCACCCTGGGAGCGGGGCTTCCAGCTCTTGTGACTAGATCTGAGTAGATCCCTTCTGAAATGCTTCTCCCACTCCATCATCCACAGGGATTCGTCCATTCCACCAGCACTGGGGCCATCTGCTCTGGACATGGGGGACATCGAGGGATGCTGCTCGAGAGGAGTCAGCATGGGGCTCCTCAGAGTTGGGGAGCTCCTTATGTTGGGGGGTCCAGTTGTCTGTGAGGGGAGCATCCACAGCTTCTCACAGATCCTTTTTCCTTACCTCAGTGACTCATTTATTTACTCTTAAGTATTTTAAAACTCTGTTAAGTAATTTAAGGCAGCCTGGTGACACCACGGCTAAGTGCCTGGCTCCTAATCGGTTAGTGGTGGAGCTCACCCACCAGCTGCTCTGTACTCTGCCTCCTAGAGATTTCCAGCTAAAGACTCACTGAGGATCAGACTCGACTCCAGGGCAGTGGGGTTGTAGTTCTGGAGACCCTCTGGGGCGTTTCCACTCTCTGCTGTGGCTGCTGCTGTCGTTCTGTGCAGTTGAATCACTTCTGACTCATAGCAACCCTGTGTAGAGTTTTCCAGGACAGCTAGTGGGTTTGACCCACCATCCTTACAGGTAGCAGTCCACAGCGCCACACAAGGACTCCGTGCTGCAGGGCAGCAATGAGTCGGAATTGACTACAAATAACTGATTTGGTTTAATTTATTACTATTTTTCAATAGTGTAAATTCATTATATATTCACACAGTCAACCTGGGAACATGGAGTTAGTGTCTAAGAGGTTAGTGTCTGAATTCCCAGAGTTTTGTGACAGACAGTATTTCCTGTATTTAGCTGCTGCTGTTCAGTGCCGTCATGCCTGCTGTAGCTTCTGTCGTATCCTCAGCGGCCCCCGGCCCTGACCATGGCATGGGACATGGCCTCTCGGCCCGAGTCAAGCTCTCACTCCAAACCCCAGGTTCCTCCAGACGGCAGAGATGGTGAAGCCCTCCACCCCATCCCCCAGCCACGAGTCCAGCAGCTCCTCAGGCTCCGAGGAAGGCACCGAATACTACCCCCACCTGGGTGAGAGGCTTTCTGGGGGTCAGGGAGGGGCACTCCAGGGAGATGGGGAGGGTGGGGCGCTAGGCTAGCCACGACTTCTCCCCCACTTCCTGTCCCTCTGTGATTGCACTAGCAGCCTTTCGGGATCACTGGTGTCTCCCAGCTGGGGCTCAGGAAGTGAGTGTGTAGTGATGTTGAGGGGTCTGCGGACAGCCCGTTCTCCTTCCCTGAGCCATTGTACACGTGGTCCCCCTGCCTGCCCGCTGGGTCCTTTTCCAGCGGCTCCTGTCACCCCCTGGTCCAGCGTCCGTCTTCCTCATCACCTGTCCATCAGACTAGAGACACCTGAGGATGCCCACACACCATGTTTGTCCCCACATCGCCCAGCATAAACCTGGGGGCCATCAGCATTCTTACCCAGTGATCAGGACAGGTCCTTGGGATGAGAAAGAGGAGTGGACAAGGCTGTACCCGACTACCTCTCACGAGTCCCAACTCCCCTACCCTCCTCAGTCTTCCTGCAGAACAAGGCTCGCCGGGAGGACTTCTGTCCCCGGAAATTACGGCAGATGCACCTGATGATTGACCAGCTCATGGCCCACTCCCACCTGCGCTACAAGGGTGAGGTGCCCAAGTACCTGCCCACTCCCCACAGCCTGGAGCTACACGCTGACTGGGTCTCCTTCCCCTACACACCCTCTCCCCCCACCACACACACACCACCTGCAGCTGTGCGCTGACTGAGGTTTCTTCTCCAGGTACTCTCTCTATGCTACAGTGCAACATCTTCCCAGGACTGCCCCCGGACTTCCTGGACTCCGAGGTTAACTTGTTCCTCATGCCTTTCATGGACAGCGAAGCAGAGAGTGAAACTCCCCCAAGAGCAGGTACAGTCAGCCCCCCGGGGACCCACCCATAGAGACACAGGTCCTTCCTAGTCCGAGGAGACATGGACCCCACCCTGGTTTGAGAGGAGACCAGAGCAGTCTTAGTAAGGGGCCATGGGCCTGTCTCCAGGTCACTTGAACCCTGTTTTCAGAGCCTGTTTCCAGGTCATGGTAATGAGGAGCTAGGGGGTAGGGGCTCAGTCTCCCTGTGTCCCTGATGTGTCCCAGATGCTGGTTGACTGGGAGGAGGGCCCTCAGTGGCGGGCTGTCCCCCTGACACTCCCCTGACACTTCCCAGGACCTGGCTCCAGCCCGCTCTTCTCCCTGCTGCCTGGGTACCGTGGCCACCCCAGTTTCCAGTCCCTGGTGAGCAAGCTCCGGAGCCAGGTGATGTCCATGGCCCGGCCACAGCTGTCCCACACCATCCTCACTGAGAAGAACTGGTGAGAGCTCGTGGTGGAGGGCCACATAGAGAAGGGGGGCTCCCCTCTGGTGCACACCTCCTCCTTTCCGACGCTCTGCCGTCTTCTCTCCTCCTGATGACTCGGTGATGGGGAGGTTGTGTCACTGCTTCCTGGGAGATTGCAGCTCAAAGAGGAAGTGGTTTGTCCATGGCTACAAAGGGAGGAAGTTTCCTAGCTGTGGTTGTGTTGTCCTTGTTAGAAGTAGGACCTGTCAGCCCAGTTCAGCTAAAAGAAGACTTCTTCAGCCTCACAGGAGCTGCCCCTGCCGCTCTCCCTGGGGGGCTCAGTCGTTCTCCTCCCTCCCTCTCGGCCTGTGCACAGCTCCTGTCTTCTGTGACTGTGTGGGTCCAGAGCCCACAGCAGGTGGCACTAGGCATGCCTCGTCTTAGGCCCAGGTTCCTAGGGCCTGGCTCCCGGGCTCCCTTTGTAGCCAGCTGTGGCCAGAAGGGGTGAGGGGTGCAAACCCAACAGCTGGAGAGCCACTCCAGGAAGCATGGGGCAGGGGTGAGCGGAGTTGGCGTTCAGCCCCAGCTCTGCACCTCCTGTTTGCCTACCCAGACCCCGTGGGGAGAAGTAAAATGTGGGGGTGGAAGGTTGCACGGCTGTTGCTTGAAATTTCTGATCATTACAAGACTCTGGAGGGAGGTGGAGGCAAGTATCCCCACCCAGAAAGGCCGATGCTGAGAGAGGGGGAGGGACTCTAGACATGCAGATGGGGCTTGAAGTCTCAGTCTAAACCCAGCACTGGCATAACAGGTGGGGCCGCCTCCCTCCAGGGCCGGCGTCTTCCTTCAGCCCCATCCGAGGCTCAGCCCCACACCTCCACTGACTAAGTAGAGGGTGTGCTGGGAGGGCTGGCTGCTGTCAGAATTAGGAGGAAGGCTGAGCCTGCCTCATAGGAATTGTCCACGGGGGATGTGGAGCTTGCTTCTCTTTCCCCCAAGCTTCCGTTTACAGTTGGCCCGTGCTCTGGACCTCCGTGCCCCAGCAGTCCAGAGCAGGGGTCCCTGAGTGCTGACCTCCCCCCACAGGTTCCACTATGCTGCTCGGATCTGGGACGGGGTGAGGAAGTCCTCTGCACTGGCAGAGTACAGCCGCCTGCTGGCCTGAAGCCCAGGGAAGGACCGCATGCAGGGACCCTTCGGGGTCTCCGGTGGACGGCAAGGGAACACCGTGTCCCCCCTCCAGCTGGCAGCTGGACAGTGACAGCAGATCTGAGGGACAAGGATTGCGCCTTCCTCAGCTGGAGACGTGGGGCGTCCAGGGCCAGGCCCACCTCAGTGGAGGTGGTTCAGGTGTCAACTTTGAGATCCTGCCCCAACCTGCGATGAGTCCACACAGGGAGGGGCCGTGGGAGGAGCCTGAGTGGTCCCAACAGGAAGCCCATGATCATCATGACCTTCGCTTCAGGGACAGCAACACCGGCTTCCTCTTTCTGACTCCAAGGAATATGGGCTAAAGTGGGGTCTGGAGGGCTCCTTTGTGGGCCTATCTGGTGGTTCCAATAAACACTGTCAGGCAAGCATGGTCTGGTGCTTCTCCGCCCATTGTGCCGTCCTAGGAGCTCTTGTGGGCCCGTCACCCTCAGCCTCCCCCTGGAGCCTGAGACACATCTGCTGCTCAGACGGGCACTGGAAGCCTCTAGAGTGATGAGGAGACATAGCACCCACCCCAACTTAGATACAGCGCTGCTCTCATTCGCTCCCACTCCAAGACTGTCTGCCTTTGGTTGGTAGTGTAATTGTCTGCCTTTGGTGGGTTAGTGTTAATTGTCTGCCTTTGGTGGGTTGGTGTTAATTGTCTGCCTTTGGTGGGTTAGTGTTAATTGTCTGCCTTTGGTGGGTTGGTGTTAATTGTCTGCCTTTGGTGGGTTAGTGTTAATTGTCTGCCTTTGGTGGGTTGGTGTTAATTGTCTGCCTTTGGTGGGTTAGTGTTAATTGTCTGCCTTTGGTGGGTTGGTGTTAATTGCCGTCATGTTGGTTTTGTATGTGTTGGGTTTCCAAGGCTGTAGTCTTTGTAAGAGCAGAAAACTCTTTTTCTCCCATAGAGTGGCTAGTGGGCTCGAAATGCAGACCTATGGCTTGCAGTCCATTGCTTATCCTACAGAGCCCCACTGCACATCCCTTACCTTTGGTTAAATGCAGTGCCCACTTGTGTTTACAAAATAGAAGGTGTCTTAAATATACCTACCCTTAGCTGATACGGTTCCTACTCTTGTTCAGACCCCATACCTTGCCCTTACAGACTATGTTTGTGTTTGGCTAACTGGGATTTCTTTTGCTCCTTATAAACCTTGTCAACTCGGGAAAACAGCTGTGATGGTGGTACCATGGTCAAGCTCTGCTACTGCCTACAAGGTGGGACGTGCAAACCCACCCAGCCATGCATGGGAGGAAGACTTTGCAAACTGCTCCCATAAAGATTACAGCCCAGAAAACCCTATGTGGTGCTTGTAGTCTGTCATCGAGGGCCGCTGTGAGCTGAAAATGGACTCAAGGGCACCTACAGACACCGCTGTTAATTTAAATCCAGACCTGTCCTCAAGGCCGAACGCGTCTACCTCCAGGGTGCTTCGTAATCTCAGTACTGGGTTTCCCAAAGGGTCTCCGCCCCTGGTTAGCCCTGACCGTCAAATCCCACCACTCCTCACTGTCAGTGGACCCATTAACTCTCCACCTGGTGCAGTACTTCATCCACCAGCCCCCCACCCCCCAATGCCTCTGGTTGGTTGCTGTTGCCTTGAGTATTCTCAGGCAGCGCAGCTGTGTGTGGAAATCCCTGGGTTTTTCCAGACCAGCCCAGCTGAAGGCAGTGGGGCAGTGACGAGCATGCAGCAGGCCGGAAGTCGGGCTTTCTGCAGACACAGTGGTGGAGCCCTCTATGATGCCAATGTTGACGTGCTCCTCCAGGCTCCAGGGGAGCTGTGGTCTTCACTTCTCATTCCTTTGCCCCAACTACCCGGACCTATGCTGAAACTAGGTGTCTTTCCTAGTTAGCTCTCTGCCCTTGTCCCATGTCCCATCCCACTCCCTGCTTCCTGGGGAAGATGGGGCAGGCGCCAGAGAGGAGATGAAGCCAGGGGCACGTGGCTGAGCCCAGCACAGGGGCTGGAGAAACTTCCTACCCTGCCCCAGCCCACCCAGCCTGGGCACAGAACCTGTGTCCTCCAAGCCCTTCCCTGCCATCTGCCGCTGACTCATGGAGGCTGCTGGTCAGAGGTGGGGAGAAAGACCTGGGTCTGCCTTTTGGGGTGTCCCTGGACGTGTGGAGCACCCAGTAGACGCCAAAGGAGATGATGCAGGGACTTCAGGTCTCCAGGCCTAGAATTGCCCAGGTGAAGGCGTGAGGTCCCTCTGGAGGCCTGCCCCAGCGTTTCCACCAGCAGCACCTCAGGGTCCTTGCTCGGTGGGCACTGTACTGTTACCAGGACTCCCACGGACTAGCCTGTCCCATCAGTTTGCCAAAAATGTCACTGTCTGGGTAGATGCTGTGGCGGTAGCCTTCCTGGGAGCACGAGTGTGGCCTGGTGGTAGCATGCACCCTCCATGTCCAGCACAGGTCTCTGGTGATGCTGCAGACCACCGTGGCCACCGGCTAGCTGCACCGCGCCTGTGGGGCCACCCTGTCTCGGATGGGCCACGGGACGCAGGGCCTGTCCCCCAGTGTGTGCCGCTTGTGGCTCTCCAGTGCCTCCGCCGTCTCCTCCAGCAGGTGGGCGCAGGCAGACCTTGGGCCCCTCACATGCTCCCACTGTGGAACAAAGGTGCTACTCATGGGTTTCCACATCAGAGAAGGTCATGGCGTTTCCGCAGCTGCCTGGCCTCCAGCACTTGCCCCATGCTGAACAGCATGTTACTCATAAGGGTCAGCTCTGGAGTTCTTGGGTAGTGCAAATGGTTAAGCACAGGACTATTAACCAAAAGGTTAGCAGTTCAAACCTAACCAGAGGCACCTTGGAAGACAGGCTTGGCGATCCGCTTCCAAAGGGTCACAGCCTCGAAACCCTTACAAAGTGGTTCTACTCTGCACACCTGGGCTCTCCAAGACTCAAAACAAACCTGCTGTCAGCTAATCAGTTCCCACTCAATGACCCTATACATAGGCTCCCAGACTCAACCTCATCTTTAGTCTGCTGAGTGGCTGGTGGGTTTGAACCACCAACTTTACGATTAGTAGCCCAACGCCTACACATTACCACCATGGCTGCTTCTATGTGAGGGCAACTAATGACAAAACATCAGTTCTGACGACAGGCCAGTCTGCTGCCTTGGACAAGTTACGAGACATCTCTGAACTTCCATAGTCTTATCTGTAAAATAAGGTCATCTTTGTACCTACCTCCTAGGGGTTGTGGGGTTGATGAAATGAGCTCATGGGAATAGCGCCTCACCTTTGGTTAAGTACCGTGGAGTCAGCTCCAACTCACAGTGACCCTGCACAGATTTCCGAGGCTGTAAATCTTTATGGGAGCAGAAAGCCCCATCTTTCCCCCCGCAGAACAGCTGGTAGTTTCGACCTTCAGGTTAGCAGCCAAATTCATAACCACTAAGCTACCAGAGCCCTCAATAAACATTAACTGGCGATAAACAGGTGCCAGGGCCCACGTGGAATGCTAGCATCTGCACTTGGCACTGTAGGATAAGCATTGGACCACAAAGTTGTTTTTAGCCCCAGGGTCGGCGGTTCAAACTTACCAGCCACTCCTTGGAAACCCTACACAGAAGCTGTTGGTTGGGACTGACTCTACAGCACTTAACATCTGTATCTTAATCTTGAGCCGTTTCCTAAGGTCAAGGGTAACTGGGGGCCCCAAAGGATGCTAGAACCATCACTATCCACGGGGATGAGTTGTGAGTACTAGGGTCAAGGCCCTGGCCATCTTTAGAATGTTGTACACAGAATCTAGAACCTTCTTTCTCCTCCGTGGCCATCTGGACCTGTGAAATTACTGGCCGCACATGGTAGAGGCAGCAAAGTCTGCAAGCTGACTTGGCTCCCCAATTACTGTGTCCCCCTTAAGATGGCCAGTGGCTTCTTCCCCTTGACACCAAGCATTCTGAAACTCTAAAGGGAAGCTGGGCTCACATCACTGGCCCTCCGGCTGCCTTAGCTGGAAGATGGGCCTCCCCTCCCCGTCACAGGGTGCTGAATGGCCCCCACTCAGTTCCTGGCCAGTATGCTTTACCACCTACCTCCCAGTTCCCTAAGCCGTTGATCCCACTGCTCATATTGCATTGTCATTGACTTGACCCTTGACTCCTGGCCATCTCATGTACAACAGGACAAAATGCTGCCTGGTCCAACCATTGTGATCCATAGGGTTTCTGTTGGCTAGTTTTCAGTAGCAGATAGGCAGGCATTTCTTCCTAGTCTAGAAACATCAATGAAACCTGTTCAGCATCTTAGCAAGAATGACTGCTGGGTGTGGCACTGCTTGACGTGCATTGGCTGGGAATCAAACCCAGTTCTTCCACATGGAAGGCAAGAATTCTCCCACAGAACCACCACAACCTCATTGCCAAGGTGATCCCAGGCTCAGGATCAAGGGTTCTTCTCTGCTCGTGTTTCTGGGTGCTTAGTCCAGCTGACACATTGGGTGTGAATCAGCTTTCCTCCTGTGCCCCTGCCCACTTAGCCCCACTGCTTCGTGGAAGTTCCCACCCTGCTAGGCTGTCCTGCTGGCTTCCCAGCACACTCTGCCTCATTTGGACTCCATTCCTTGGCCCACACTAAGCTCCATCCTGGAAACTCATCCTTCTTTGCACCTAAATCCAACCCTAGAAAGTTTTCCCTAAGCCTGGTTCACGTCCACAGGAGTCCTTGGGCTATATCCCCCATTCTGATCAAACCCCACCCCCCATCCCACCCCTGCCCCAAATCTCACTCATTTTTAAAACATGAGAATCTTGACTCAGCAGATGACTTTAGGCTTGGGCAGGTCTGAAGATGTCTGATGCATTTTGCATCCCCATAGTAGAATCTGGAACATGGGGTCAAATCTGACAAAGCAAGACTCTAGCAAGTCCTTCAAGTTTGGCTTCAGCCCTCCCTCCTCCAGTGTGGTGTAGGCACATACCCTCCATGAGACGCCTTCTCGCTCCACCCCATGGCTTTTCAGTGCAATCCTGGTGTCCCCACACATACACATACATGTACCACCATGGAAAGAGGCCAGCCCAATCTTAAGGACTCAGCATTGATACCTACCACCCCTACACACACACCAAACTCATGGAGAGGCAGCCAAAATTCCTCCCCACTCATCCCTAGTACCCCCCCCTCCCACCAAAGAAGTTGGTATCTAGTCGATTCCAACTCACAGCAACCCCATGGGTCAGACTAGAACTGAGCTCCATAGGGTTCTCATAGGTGCTTTTTTTCAGCAGCAAATTGCCAGGGCACTTCCGGCTGAATTCAAGTCACCAACCTTTGAGTGGTACCACCGAGGAGTCCATTGCAAACAGTCTCACTTCCACGTTCAGACTCATACCATCATATTGAAATGACTGTTTCCCACGGCCCTATTCCATCCTCATCCCCTACCCACTCACACCCCACCACCTCCCTCTTTTCTGCTCACCCTCAGGCTCCCATGGAGGTCCTCTGGCCTCCCCTCTCATTCCTCTCCATCCATCCGCATCACTCACAGGCATGACAATCACAGCTGGGATGCCCACCCTACCCCACCTCCGGTTACTTCACTTGTGAAGCATCCACTGGGGGCCTTTGGGACATGACAGAAGACGACATGAAATCGAAATGAAATAAACCCTTAGCAGACCCCCAAATCCCACTCAGTCATCCACACAGTTTGACAGGTGGCTCTAGTCTGAGAACCAAGCTGGACTGCCCGGTGACTCCACAACTCTCCCCTGGCCACATGGGGACCAGGGAGGGAGAGGTGATGATCAAGTAGCCCTCTGCCCACCATCTAGACCTTGCTCCTCCCTCTTCACCTTCACTTTCTATCCTGTTAGTGTGTCCTTGGACTGGGGTCCACCTGCCTCTCTTACACTCCCACTCTAGACGGCAAGCTCTCTGCATTATCACCTCAGTACCCCAGGCCCTTCCCTGAAGCCACAGAAAGGGGTCCTCATTGTGGCCGCATTGGCCTTTTGGAGGTTTCATTCAGTTGGTTTTGTTAAGGCTTGGTTTGTGGGTGAGAAGGGTTGGGGGCGGGGGTGTCACTTATTTCTCCTCTGACAGGTCACGCCTCTTCCAACTGTCTAGAATGTACTTGAGCAGGAGACCCAGCTTCCGGCGGGTGGAGAGCGGGGCTTCCTCGCCACCGCCCTCCCCAGCGCCCCGTTTTTCCACCGCGCTGTCGCCCTCGGCCTCCAGGCTGAGTTCCGGCTGCGGCTCATCCTCCTCCAGGGCCTTGATGCGGACCCTCTGGGCATCCTCGGCCATCTCGTTGAGGCAGCCCTGCAACATCGTGTACACGGTGCCAAAGCTGATGCCGCCCGCCACCAGCGTGCCGAACACCGGGATGCCCTTCTCGAAGGCCCGCGCCACGCGCATGGCACCGTCCGAAGACTGTGAGTAGAGCCGCAGCACCGTCTCGGGCGACACCTCGTTGGCCAGTGGCGAGCGGATGACAGAGCGCAGGTCGCCCGCCTGCTTGCCCACCTGCTCGGCCAGCTTGGCCAGGGAGTCGTCGTCCAGGCCGAAGCTGCGGTGGTAGCCCCTCAGCGAGCGGACCAGCAGCGCGTCGTCGTAGGCGGCCGCCAGCCCGGGCACCGGCAGGGCCTGGATGACACCGGACACCAGGGCCGTCTTGAGCACCTGCTCTTGGAGCATGTCCTTCTTCTTCTGCAGGGCTTCCAGCGAGATGTCGGGCAGGGACAGCAAGCCGGCGTGGCGCCGGTGGGCAGGCAGGTCATGCTCCCAGGTGGACAGGAGGGTGGGAAAGTCGTAGCGGGCCGGTGAGAGGTTGGACACCAGGAAGATTCGGGGGTCGGCCACGCCGGCCGCCCGCAGCCTCTCCACGCAGTGGTCGCGGATCTCCTGCAGGACCACCGCCTCACTGAAGCCCGAGGGTCGCTGGGTGCGCGTGGCCGCCAGGTCCTCGTCCACCTTGGTGCGCACGAAGTAGAACTTCTTGCCCTGGCGCAGGATCTCCGAGGCCAGGCGACTCTCCACGGCGCCGCAGCGGCGGGGGGACACCAGCAGGAAAAAGTCATAGCGGCCGAAGTCCACCTGCTTCAGGTACTTGTCAGCCGAGCAACCCGGAGAGCCGGCGCCCGGGAGGTCCCACAGGGTCACGTCTGGAAACTGGGGGTGCGGGTAGGGCGACGGCTGCAGGGTGGTCTCCACGACGCCCGTCAGCGCCGCGCCCGGGTCCTCGGCTCCCAGGCCGCGCAAGGCATTGATGAGGGATGACTTGCCAGCCC
Source organism: Chrysochloris asiatica (assembly GCF_000296735.1). Taxonomy (NCBI): domain Eukaryota; kingdom Metazoa; phylum Chordata; class Mammalia; order Afrosoricida; family Chrysochloridae; genus Chrysochloris; species Chrysochloris asiatica. The sequence continues at coordinate 2,458,207 of NW_006408686.1, forward strand.
CCGACTCCCCGGTGACTCCCACATCCAGGCGGGTGCACTCCGAGGAAGCCAGCAGCTCCCTGAGACGCGAGGCGGCCTGGGGAAGGTCGCCCGACTCGAAGGCCATCCGCAGGGCCTCCAGCTCTTCCTTGGCCATCAGGATGGTGGTCTCCTCCTCCCCGGGCATTGCCTGCGACCTCGAAGTAGCCATGGTGGCCAACGTTCAGAGGGTGGCAGAACAGGGAGAGTTACAGGACGCTGGATCCCAGGCGTCTGCAGGAGGAGAAGGGAGCCGTTGGTGCCGCCTGGGCCTTGGGGAGGGGAGAGGTAAACATCAGGGGTGTGAAGGCAGTCTGTCTGGGACCCCAGGACCCTGTCCACCACAAGAGTCCAGGTTCACAAAGGTTAGGAAAGACAACCGGAAACACAGGGAGGAAGTGAGATGTGTGACGTTACGTTGAGGAGACTGCAACCAATGGCAGTAACAAAATGTGTCTGAATTTTTCAATGGAAAACTGGTCTGCTCTATAAACCTTCACCCAATTCACAACAAAAGAACCTGGAGTACATTTCTAGAGAGAGTCAGGGGACCTTGGGACGCCTGGTGTGGGGCTGTCCTATGAAGTCGCTGGACTTCAAAATCACAAGGCTGGCGATTTTAAACCCACCAGCTGCTCCTCGGAAACCCTCTACCACATCGCTGTGAGTTGGAACTGATTCGTCGGCACTTAACAACAACAGGGGGCTTTAGGAATCTCTGGGTGGTACAAATGCTTCACACACTCAGGGGCTGACTGAACGGTTGGTGACTTGAGTCCACTCAAAGGCACCTTGAAAGAAATGCCTGACAATTTACTTTCAAAAAAGTAGTCACTGGAAATCCTATGGGACCCAGTTCTATTCTGAAACTTGTCACTGGTAGGATTTCTATCCCATCTCTGCCACTAACTCACTATGTGGCCTGGGGCAAAAATAAATCCTTTTCTGAGCCTGTTTGCTTCTCTGGGTAACAGGTATAGTGAGAGGCCCACCTCCTGAAACACTGTCTGCAGGGTAACCCCACGGACCCATGTTTAAAAGGGTCCTCTGGTAGCGTAGTGGTTACGAATCGGGCTGCGAACCTCAAGCTACCAGCCATTCCACGGGAGAAAGATGAGGCTTTCTGCTCCTGTAAAGATTTACAGCCTCGGAAACCTGTACAGGGTCGCTATGAGTCGGAACCAACTCCACGGCACATCACTACCACCACCATGCATGAATGCTCTGCTTTCGACTAAAATTCTCCATCATTTTTGAATAAGGGTCCCACAAACTATGCTGGGCCCCACATGACTGCTGCTACTTTTGTTATGGGGGGTGGGCTGGGACGCTGCAGAAGGTAATGACTGTCCAGACACTGGGAGCCAGTCTGCCTGGGTTCAAATCCTGGCAATACCACATACTTCCTGAGTGATTAGAAGCAAGTTACTCAACAACTTTCTGCCTCACTTTTCTCATCTGTAAAATGGGCATCATATCAAACCAACCCAAACCAAATTCACTGCCACTGAAACAATTCTGACTCATAGTGACCCTGCAGTGCGACAGAGAACTGCTCCCTAGGGTTTCCAAGTCTGTGATGTTTTATGGGAGCCTTATCTTTCTCCCTCAGAGTGGCTGGCAGGTTCCAAGCAATGACCTTTGGGTTAGCAGTCCAGTACTTAACCCACAGCTGCACGTGGGCTCCTCAAAATGAGGTTGGTGGTGGTGGTTATGTGCTGTGGAGTCAGTTCCAACTCATAGTGACCCTGTACAGGGTTTCCAAGGCTGTAAATCTTTACTGGAACAGAAAACCACATCTGTCTCCCGAGGAACCACTGGTAGTTTCAAACTAGCAGACCTTGTGGTTAGTTTCAAACTAGTGTGACTTGTAACCACTACGCTACCAGAGCTCCTTCAAAATGAGGATGGTGGTGGCTGTGTGCCATGGAGTCTGTTCCAACTCATAGAGACCCTGTACAGGGTTTCCGAGGCTGCAAATCTTTACGAGAGCAGAAAGCCTCATCTTTCTCCTGTGGAACGGCTGGTAGTTTCGAACTGCTGACCTTGCGGTTTGCAGCCCGATTCATAACCACTATGCTACCAGAGTTCCTTTCAAAATGAAGATACCAAACCCAAAAAAAACTAAACGAGTTTTAGGGCCATCGAGTTGATCCTAACTGATAGTGAACCTGTAGGACACTGTGGAACGTACCCGTTGGGTTTTCAAGGCCCTGATGGCATCAGGGTTACAGCACTTGGCAACTGCGAACCCGAAAGTCCGAATTTCAAACCACCAGCTGTTCCACAGGAGAAAGATGTGGCTGTCTGCTCCCAGCCTTGGAAACCCTAATGAGGCAATTCCACTCTGTCCTAGAGGCTTTGCTGGAAGTTGGAATTGACTCAGCGGAAATGGATTTGTTTTATTGGTTTTGTTTTTAATCTTTACAGAAACAGACAGCCACGTCTTTCTCCCGCGGAGTGATGGAGAGTTCAAGCTAGCAATCTTTCAGCTGGCAGTCAAGCCAATTAAACCCAGGCCCCCGGACTCCTTCAACCTGCTGCTGTCTGTCCCCTCCTGTTCTCCTCTCCGTCCCACTCCACCTGGCAGAACTGTGCCCTTGCCTCACTGCGTCCACCAGATGGGATATTCCTATGTGCCTCTCTTCCCCCTCCCCCTCCCACTCTCCCTAATCCATCTCATGGTCTGGCCTGGGTGGGGCAAGAGGCCCTGGGACAGGTCCAAGCTGCAAGGAGCAGAAAAGTCGGGGTCATAGGGTGTAAATGGAGTAGGAAAAGGTTGGGATTGGGCCTGGTCAGCCCCAAGGGCCTAGCCAGACAGCCCTGCCCTCATGGTCCTCAGTGACTCACCTGTCCTGCAGGCTCTCCCTCTCCCCTCACACTCTCCCTGCTGGTGGGGTCTCCTGCCCTGTTAGCCACCGGGGTCAGGCCCCCCCTGTTGCTAGGACCCATTATAATAGGAAGAAGCAGCTTATTGGACAGTATGTTCTCCTGCAATAATGTGACAGTGATGTCAGGGGGCGGGGCCTGAGGTGGGGCAGGAACCCCACCTCCCAGCATCATGGGATATCACCTTGGGCCCTCAGAATCCCACATGGACACCAAACAAAATAACCTCATTACTATCCTCTAGGAGAGAGTGGGAAAGAGCTCTGGTAGCATAGTGGTTACGAATCGGGCTGCGAACCACAAAGTCAGCAGTTCCAAACTACCAGCTGCTCCGAAGGGGGGAAAGATGAGGCTTTCTGCTCCCGTAAAGATTTACAGCCTCGGAAACCCTGTTCAGGGTCGCTATGGGTCGGAACTGACTCGACGGCATTTAGCAACAACAAGAGGCGAGAGTGGAGGTCTGGTGTAGTGACGTAGGATAAGCACTGTACCACAAGGTCGGTTTGAACGCCTAGGTCAGTGGTTCAAAGTCACCAGCTGCTCTTCGGAAACCCTATACAGTGTCGCTAAGAGTCAGAACCGACTCCACGGCACTTAACAAGATAGAGTAGAGTTTCCAAGGCTGTAATCTTTACGGGACTTCTGGTGTGGCTCTGTAGGATAAGCACTAGACTGCTAGGTCAGTTTGAACCATGAGGTCAAGGGTACTAATTCACCAGCCGTTTCTCAGAAACCCTATACAGGGTCACTATGAGTCAGAACCGACTCGATGGCACTTAACAACAACAGTCTTTATGGGAGCACACTGCCACATCTTCCTCCCTTGGGACAGCTGGTTGTTTAAACGGTCAACCTTTCAGTTAGCAACCAAACGCTTAACCACTGCACCACCAGGGCTCCTTCACACGTGCCCAGAGAGGTCTTTTTCTTTCTAACACCCAAAGTTGTTCAAAATCTTTCCATAGTTGAACATAGAACTATCATGTTACTGTTATATGCATCTAGTCAGTTCGATTTATAGTGTGACTCTTTTGGGTTTCCGAGGAGCAGCTGGTGGGTTTGAACCACTGATCTCATGATTAGCAGCCCAGCATTTACCCTACATCACCTCACCAGGCACATGACCCAGCAATCCCAATCCAAGTTATAACCCAACAGATTTGAAAGGATTGCAAACAAACCTGTAGACCAATGTTAATTGCCACACTTTTCACAATAGCCAAAAGCTATTTTGACAACTCTTGCTACACATTTTCTTTAACAAAGGTATCTTTGGCAGCTGCAAACCTTTTTGTTTTCAACTTTTAAATTTTTTTTTAAATTGTGAATTGAGTGAAGGTTTGCTGACCAGATCATCATTTTACATTCAACAAATCATATATTTTGTTTCATTTCTCGGTGATTACATTCCCCTCCATTGGACAATTATTTATTATTGGCTTCCTCCCTGTGGTTCCTGTTTGCATTCCACTCACTTTCCCATCCCTTCTCAACTCTGGCCTTAGGACAATGTTGCCCTTTGGATTTTGAATGATTGACCTTTCCATGGGGAGCAGACCTTGTTATTCTTGTTGTTCCCACAATAAAGCTATTTACTGCTTGGCTGAAAATTGGGCCATCAGGGTGAGTTCTTTTCCAGACCTTAACGGTGGTAGGGGGCCATAGTCTCAGGTTCATCTGGTCTTTTTCTGACCAAGTAAACCCAGTCTTTTATTTTTCTTTTCAAGAACATCTGGTAGCTCTGGTAGCATAGTGGTTGCGAATCGGGCTGTGAACCTTAAGGTCAATGGTTCGAAACTACCAGCCGCTCCGCGGGAGAAAGATGAGGCTTTCTACTCCCGTAAAGATTTACACCCTCAGAAACCCTGTACAGGGTCGCTATGGGTCGGAACCCGACTCAATGGCACTTAACAACAACAACAACTGGTAGCGTAGTGGTTACAAATCGGGCTGTGAACCTCAAGGTCAGCAGTTTGAAACTACCAGCTGTTCCGCTGGAGAAAGATGAGGCTTTCTGCTCCTGAAAAGATTTACAGCCTCAGAAACCCTATGCAGGGTCGCTATGAGTCGGATCCAATTCCACGGCACACAACAATTGTTAAATAATTTTTAGTTCCACATTTTCTCACACTCTGTCCAGGACCCTCTAATATGATCCCTTTCTGGATAGTTGGTAATGGTGGCCAGGCACCATCAGTTTTTCTGGTCACCGAGTTGTGGATGGAACCTTTATCTTGAAAGAAAGGAAGAGACACCAGCTACAAGCTAGTCTTATTCTTCATCAAGGCTGACTTCATTAAAATGCCACATTTTAGAATCTGGTGTCCTCAGCTCCTAGGCCTGGGAATTTTATGTTATAGTTTGTTTTTGTTGTTGTTGTTGTTTTACTTACAGGGTAGCTTGTGGTGATAAAGCATTGGACCACAAAGTCAGTTTGAACCACAAGGTTTATTTGCTATGTTAATTCGGCCACACCTGCGTTGGATGTCACAGAAAGGCAGGGATTGTCTTGCTCACTGCTGTCTCTCCTCCCTCAAACAGCACAGGATCTGACACAGTAGATGTTCAAGAAAGCGCGTGCTGAATGAATGAACTTTCTTCAAAAAGTCCTCTCTTACCCTCTCCCTACATTGCCCGATATTGGGTCAAGCATCCCTCACCTCCTGTTCCCACAACCCTCTGGGCTCCTTCAGCGCCCCCCTTCCTATGTTAACCGTTGTGGGTCATCACTGTCTGTGGATGAGTCTGTGTACCCCACTGAACTCTGGACATTGTTGGGTCCCCAACGTCAACTTTTGTGTTGCATAACTTTCCCAGTGCTGTGGTAGCGCAAATACCACAATGGGGTGGCACTGAAGATTAGAAATGTATTTACGCACAGTTCTGGAGATGAAAAGGCCAAATCAGAGTTCCAACCATGTGGACTCCTTTGTAGATAGTCCCTGACGTTCCTTCGTTTTTTGACTTTGATAAGAAATCATCAAAACTCACTGAAATTTGAACATAAGGTTTATTCTGAGCAGCTATTCTATATGCATATAAGGGGACCATTTTAACTCCAGACAAGACAAAAAAGAAAAAGAAAACAGACTTGAAGAAGGTAGGTACGATGGGATTTATGAAGAGGGAGAAAAAGATACCAACCATGGGCTGATCTTAACGTGACTGAATGAACTCTGCCCTCCCCACTTTACTGACTTTTACTGAGATCTGGTTGCTTCTAGCCTGGCTGCTGATAATTTGACTCTCCACCCACCCACCTGGTGCCCTGGTGCCGCTGTAGGATAAGCTCTGAACTTCTAACTGCAAGATCAGCACTCCTTGGGAGAAAGATGAGGCTTTCTGCTCCTGTAAAGACTTACAGCCTCAGAGACCCTGTGCAAGGATCACTATGAGTTGGAACTGACTCCATGGCACTTAGAACAACAACATTTAGGACTTCCAAGGAGCAGCTGATGTATTTGAACTGCTGACCTGCTATTAGCAGTCCAGTGCTTATCCTATAACACCAGCTTA
>NW_006408686.1:2465289-2492051 GCF_000296735.1 Chrysochloris asiatica
GAGTCGGTTCCGACCCATAGCGACCCTGTACAGGGTTTCCGAGGGTGTAAATCTTTACGGGAGTAGAAAGCCTCATCTTTCTCCCGCAGAGCAGCTGGCCTTAGAGGTTGGAAAAAGAAAAACTATATAACCCAGCAATTGCTCTACTTGTTATATATCCTCAAGAAATAAGAGTTGTGATACAAAATAGATACATGCACACCACACCGTTATTCACAATAATGGAGACAACCTAGGTGCCCATCAGCAGAGGGATGGTTGAACAAACTTCAGTACAAACACACAATGGAATATTTTGCAACACTGAAGAGCCACATAATGTGGAGGAGCCTGGAGGGTATTATGCTAATTGAAATTGTTGTTGTTGTTAAATACCCTCAAGTCATTGGCAACCTGCACAGGGTTTCTGAGGATCATCTGCTGGGTTTGAACTGCCAACCTTGTGGTTTGCAGTCCAGTGCTGATCCTATAATGTCACACCAGGTTGCAAAGGGACAGCTATTGTATTTATAAAAGGCCAAGGAAAGGTTTTCATTCTAACAAACATTCTATGATGGTTGCTAGAAGTGGGAGGAAAAGGAGAATTATTCACTGGATAGAATGTAGACACATGCTAACTTAGGTGGCAGTTAAAAAGAAAAAGAAGGAAAAAATAGAGAAAAATGAAATTGATGTTTTTCTTTTCATGGACTGGAAGGAAACATATTCTTCACTAGGACAAACCATTGTGAACTTTCCCATAGACGAGAAAAGAAAAAGGAAAGTTATAAAGAAAGAAATATATCACTGCCCCACCCCCACAACAACTATTCACTGAGTATTTATTATTTGCTAGGCACCATGGACTGCCAGAAGAACAAATAAATTTGTCTTGGAAAAAGTACAAATTTTTGTGATCCTTAGAAGCAAAGGTGGCCAGACTTTGTCTCTCATACTTTGAGCATACTGCTGACTCTCCACTTAACCAAGTATGATGTCCTTCTCCAGAAACTGGTCCCTCCCAATAACATGTCCAAAATATGAGACAAAGTCTGGCCATCCTGGCTTCTAAGGAGCATTCTGGTTGTACTTCTTCCAACATAGATGTGTTTGTTCTTCTGGCTTTCCATGATATTTTCTTTCAATAATCTTCTACAACACCATAACTCAAATGCATCCATTCTTCTACAGTCAGCAAAGCTGGTTACCCTCCTCTCTGCAGCTGATAAATATAATTGTCCTTTTCGTGATTATTTAAACCTAATGAGCAACTTTGACTCCCTGTAGTAATTTAAGAGACACTCCTTTAACTAATCTTGATATATTATTTGAAAACAGTTCCTAGTTCTTATTATAGGCTAGTTACACTAGCTCATCTTCTACCCAGCTCCTGCCATCCAGACAGCTCTGACTATACAGGGTTTCCAAATATAAATATCTAAATATAAATCTAAAGTCCTTAAAAGTCTGCCTCTCCCTAAATCAACCTCAGCCAATCTCAGTTCAACAAACCAAGTTTACAAAGAGCATCTAAACTGGCTTTTAAAAAGTTCGTGAATATTTTTACAGATTTTCCCTGCTGTTTGTTTTCAGTTACTCAGGATTTTAGAATATTTTAGGAACAAAGACTTTTTAACCTCATCCGATAACTCTGTTGCTATCCTCTTCTTAATTATCTGTAATTAAAATACAAGCTCACCAACTGTTCAAGTTAAGGTTTTATCTCAACTTGGCTGGGCCAGGATTCTCTCTCAATAGTTTAGCAGTTAAGATGTGGTTTCACCTCCACAATGAGATTTCATATGATGCAATTACTCCATGGGTGAGCTGATAGAATTGCCTCTGATCTGATGTAATCTTTGTTTTATAAATCCTCACGTTATGATGTTAACGAGGCCAGATGCAAACTACAAGATTAGGTTATATTTTGAGTCAGTCTCTTTTGAGATATAGAAGCAATTAAACAAGCAATCAGGGCTCAGAGGTACCTACTAGCAACAAGTAGGAATTGTGTGTGGAGTGTGTTCTTTGGATCTGAGATCGCTGCACTGAGCAGCTCTTAGATCCAGGGAAAGATGGATGCCAAGACACAGGGGATCTCCAAGGAATACTGAAAGAAGACAAGAGCCTTTCTCCAGGCTTCAGTGACTGGATGATCAGAGCTCAACCAGAAGTAAAAAGAAGAGGGGGGAAAAAAAAAAGTATCACATACAATTTGATGAACTTGACCTACACCTATGGAAGCAGTAACTCAAAAGAGGGAACAAGTCCTTACAGCAAGAATCATTCCCACCCCCTCCACACACAGAGTAGACAGGGATGGGCAACTTGGACACTGGCTACCCAAAATGGGGGGTGGGGAGCTACAAAGGCAAGAAGTGACTGGCTTACAAGCTTTCAAGAGGGAACCTAGATCCAGAGGGCCTGGAGGAAGGTAGAATCTCCACTGAGTAGTATTCAGTCTGTCTAGGCGGGGCTGATGCAACGAAATACAGACAGGTCTCTTGTGATACAACAGTGAATAATTGTTATCAGGACTGATTGTGAGGGTCGGAAATGTAAAGGTAGACGTTTTATAGCAAGGAGGGGAGTGATTAACTTTTCAGTCTAGGAGCGGAGGTCCCTAGGACCATCAAGGGAGAAGAGCAGAGAGCGGGACTCTACCCAGAGAAGCAGTGATGCCTGAAATGGAGCCAGAGATGATGATGTGGAGAGATGAAGCAGCTGGACACTTTAGATCCAGAGAGGGACAGTGACTGTGTGCTGAAGACCTGGGGGGTACGGGGGAAGGACTGCATGGAGGGGATTGTAACCATGGCAATGAGACAATATACGATAGAATGAATGTAAAACCAATGTTCTCCCATGTAAACTATCACATAATTCACAATAAATCATTAAAAAAAAAAAAAAAAAGAGCCTTTCTCCAAAGCTGGCCCTCTGAATTCAGGCTCCTAGCCTCCTAAAGTGTGAGAGCATAAATTGCTGCTTGTTAAAGCCATCCACGTATGTGATATTTCTGCTATAGCAGAACTAGTGAACTAAGATATCAACTGAAAGAACAGCCCCAAATTTCTTCGTTTCCCTGAAGGAATTAAGGGAAACAATCTAGCTAATACCGAAGGAGCTTCAAAAGATTCGTGGAAAAATTCCTGTATCGTTGAATTTCATTTTTCCACAAACTTTTTGAAGCCCCCTCGTACAGTTACGAAGAAGAATTATTTACCAAGTTATTGTTGGCTGCAGCTGTGTTACAGAAAATGTCAAACAGCCTCTGTAAGAAGCTAGAGAGAAAGAGAGAACAGCTGAGGACTCTAAACTCGAGGAAAGAGAAAGGTTGTGTGCTGGTGGGCAGGAAACAATGATAAATTCCTGTGTTTTGTGTACATAAAAAAAAAAAAAGGAATAGAGGCAAATACTATATTAATCAATGGTGCATGGAGGGGATTGTAATCATTGCAATGAAACAAAATATGATTGGTTGAGTGTAAAACCAATATTCTGCCATGTAAACTATCACCTAATTCACAATAAAAGCTAAAAAAGAACGTATAGAGACCCCTAGTGTGGCGTTGTAGGATAAGTACTGGACTACTAACCTCAAGGTCAGCGGTTCAAAACCACCAACTGCTCCTCAGAAACCCTATATATGGTCGCTAAGAATCAGAACCGAGTCAATGGCAGTTAACAACAAAGAAAAGGTTTGAAAACATCAGCAATGGACTCAATCGAATGAAATTAACACAGAAAAAGTCAGACAGTTTTCCAGACCTTCACACTAACATATGTTTCAGACCAAATGCCAACATTATCCTTCCTAAGCTTTTACACACCTGCACTTAACAACAACAACAAATGATGAGGACCTACCACTCGCCTGTCCGTTTGTTGTACTGTGGTGGTTTGTGTGTTGCTGTGGTTCTGGAAGCTATGCCACAAATATCTTAAATACCAACAGGGTCCCCCATGGTGGACAGATTTCGGTGCCCTTCCAGTCTAAGACAGACTAGGAAGGAGAGAGGCAGACACTTCAGAATGATTAGCCACTGAAAACTATAGGGATAGCAACAGAACCTTATCAGATATAGTGGCAGAAGATGAGGCCTTCAGGTTGGCACTCCAAATATGACTGGAGAAGAGCTGCCTCTAAAAAGTAGAGTTGACCTTAGAAGTGGATGAAGCAAAGCTTCCGGGACATTCGTTTGCTGATAGGGTGCAACTCAAAATGAGAAGAAACAGTTGAAAACCCCCAATGAGATGCACAGTGGCAGCATCAATGGGCTCAAACATAGGAACGATTGTGAGGTTGGCCCTGGATTGGGCATTGTGTTGTTCTGTTGTGCATAGGGTCGCTCTGAGTCGGTACCTAACAAAACCAATAAGAAGGATTGGACACAGTGGCATCCGCAGTGGACTCAAACACAACAATTGTGAGGATGGCGCCGGACCAGGCAGTGTTTCGTTGTGTTGTGTGTAGGGTTGGAACCAACTCTATGGCACCTAACCACAAACAACAACAACATGACAAGTCTAAATGAGAATTCTCATCGAGGGAGAGATCAAAGATTAAAAGTATATGATGCTTATATGAAAACCATTCCCTGTCCTCATTAAAATCCTTGGGAGAAGTACCTACTTGGACTTGCCAACCAGCTGAAGATTTGAACTCAGACTGAAAGAGTGTCCCAGAGACCTAAATCAAACAGCTTCAACATCAAGCTGTTGGTTCTAAAATCATGGAGGGAGGTCATGTGCAAGCTGCTGAAATCGATGAACTCTGGTTATTTTAACAATCTTAACTATTCTTGTTCTTAAAACTATCTCTCTCTTTTTTAAAGTTTTTATTGTGAACTGAGTGATAGTTCACATGGGAGAATATCGGCTTTACACCATCATTTCATTGCGATGATTACAATCTCCTCCATGCATCATCGTTCATGAAAGTATCTGCTTCCATTCCCTCTACTTTGTTTTTTGATTTTTGGGGTTGGGGGATGTACACAAACACACTCAGGCCTATATATAATAATTTAAACAACCAAAAGGCACATTCTGCATAGTTATTACAATCATGGAATAGCTCTGACTCCTACCAAACATTAAACTTCTTGTCCCTTAGTCCAGTTATTGGATTTATTCCATTGCCTTAATAATTGTTTGCTTATAACTTTTGATACAACTTTAAGAGTTCATCCCTTAGAGAATTTAGTGGAAAAAGAGATGAGTTTTATATTTGCTATTTGTTTTCTTCTATATTGCTTTAGGAGTCCTGGTGTGGTTCTGCGGGTTAATGCGCTGGACAGCAAAGTTGGTTTGAACCACAAGATCAGCGATTCAAGCTCACCAGCTGTTCTCAGAAACCCTATACAGGGTCGCTATGGGTCGGAACCAATTCGACAGCACTTAACAACAACAACAATATTGCTTTAGTTGGAGTCCTGGTGTGGTGCTGTAGGATAAGCACCGGACCCAAGGTTGGTTTGAACTGTAAGGTTGTTGATTCAAACACACCAGCCACTCCTCAGAAATCCTATACAGGATCGCTATGAGTGAGAACAGACTTTCTGGCACTTAACAACATAGTGCTTTAAATAGCTTTTTATTATGAAGTTTACAGTATGTTTCTTCTTTTGTTTGTCATGACCGCCATTGATGCCCAGAAAGAAAATGCTTTTTATCAAGTGAGCTCATTCAGTTGCCAGAGCTATCAATTTCACAGGATACTGGGTGTGTCACTCTCTCCATGGTCCACACAGGACCATGTGCCGGGTTAAGGTGACAAATTCACAGCTGGTTTTATTATTGATTTTGAAAAAAATACTTAAGCGCGGTATCCATGTCAAACTATGGCTATTGTTGTTAATTGCTATCAAGTCATTATTGACTAATAGCTACCCTCTGCACAACAGAACGAAACACTTCCCGGTTCTGCGGCATCCTCACAGTTGTTACGCTTGAGCCAATTGCTGCCACCGTGCCAATCCAGCTCACTGAGGGGGTCTTCCTCTTTTTTGTTGACCCCTCATGATATTCTTTTCCAGGGACTGGCCCTTTTTGATTGTTGTTATTGTTAAGTGCTGTCGAGTGGGCTCCAACTCATAGCGACCCTGTATAGGGTTTCCAAGGAGCAGCTGGTGAGCTTGAACCTCAGACCTTGCAGTTCAGATGGCTTTGCAGTCTGGCGCATTAACCAACAGCACCATACCAGGACTCCTAGGCTCCTTCTTAAAGCATGTCCAAAGTATGTGGGATGAAGTCTAGCCATCCTGGCTTCCAAGGAGCACTCTGGCTACACTTCTTCCAAGACAGATTTGTTTGTTCTTTTGACAGCCCATGGTACTTTCAATATTCTCCCCCAACACCATTATTCAAGCTCATCAAGTTCACAGAATGTTGGGTGTGTCCTTCTGTCCCATGATCCACACAGCTCCTCTTGCTCTGCCAGCTTGAATGATAAATTCATAACTGATTTTATTATTGATTTTGAAACACATATCTAGGTGAGTTATTTGTATCAATCACATGCATATGAGCGGAAGGAGAAGACCCTGGCTTGGTCTAGGTGCTTTTTAGGCTTTCATCAAAGGGACTTCTTTGATCTTTACTACTTTAAAACAGGTCTTTTGCAGCAGATTTGCCTAAATGCAAAACAATGGCTACTTTCAGAATTATCTCCTGACCCCTCAGCTCTCTGCTTCCACCCATGTGTGGATAAAATATTCTTCTTTGTCCTCACTGTGTAAAGCTTTTTATCACTGATAAAATAAATTACTAAGATTAAATTAAATATTGACTAATGAATGATGTGTCATAGAAGAAAATGGCAACGTCCGGTAGAAATTAAAAGTAAAGAGCTTTTATTGGGAGGTTAGGCAATTTGCAAACTGGGAATCACAGGGTCCAGAGGATTCTGAACTAAGAGATTCAGAGAGTTTTTATAAGAAAATACAATGACTTCAGTAGAAAGAAACTCAGTGATTTGTTGACATTTAGGTAACTGGTACAAGGAACTTACGGAAAGGAAAAAAAAAATCAGTGATTGGTTAGCATTTAGATAAGAGTTACAAAATTGAGTGATTGGTAGGAGAGTAAATATGGTTTTAAAGTTGCTTTTTTTTTTTTAAAGTACAAAGTCATCATTAAATTAGGTCCATCTGGCCTCAAACACTTGTTTTCCCACTTCGTGCAATTGCAAAGGACTTGTGTGATTCTAAAGTTTCTTTTAAGTTACACACCTGTTCTGAGAATTGTTTTGAACCTAAACAGCAAACAAAATCCCTAGGTAAGCAAAACGTCGTTGTTCTCTGAAATTGGTTATCAAATGACTTTTTTCAGGGTACAATAGAGGTATAGGGATGACAGGTTACATTCTGGGTGAGGAGGTTACTTTTTTATTCAAATGGAGTTTTTTTGCCTCAGACCTTAGCATAGTCACCATCTCCTGTCGGGAGTCCTAAGTTAATTTTGGGTGCTCTTACTCAGAGGAATTAATTGTTTTAATTCCAGTTCTTCAGCTGAGCATTCTGCTGTTTTTAGCTGAAAGCAAGCGATCCCTGGCATTCCACCTACTGTGTGTTCCCTCTTTACCTCTTCCAAGTCCTTTGGGTTCAATCCAAAAGACATTTCCTACCGACCCAGCAATTGATTTTAAGCCCACTCGGGTTTGTAGACTTAGTCATTGGCAGCCCCCATCCCCATCCCAGATCCCAGAATCTCCAGCCCTAAGAGGCATGACTTTAGAGGACAGAACAGTCTACATCTGGTCCCTGTTTGGGGTTGTAACTTCCAAAGCAGGAAGCTCAAACCACTTGGTATTTGGGATGCAATCCAGCTTTAGTTACAGGTGGGGGGTTGAGGCCTGAGGGAAGAACTTCTCATCCCTCACCTCACCTCTCCAGCCCGCCCCCCTGCCCCATTTATTCTAGTCCACGGTGGGAGAGCAAAGGGTCGACTTAAAAGCCTGGGAAGGATTGTATTTGGTTCACACACCCCATCTTGACTGCCATGGACTTGGCTAGACCTTAAGGAAAGAAATAGAAGAAGGAGAGTCTGGCTTACAATGTTTGAGAGAAGACAACACAATTCTAGTCTCAGGAAATGCCTGGTGTTGGGGAAGGAAGCTTAATTTAGTCTTTGTGGACTGATCTAAAGGAAATCTGTAGCTATTGGGGCATCTCTGAGTGAAAAATATGCACTAGTTGAGCCAAGAGGCCTGGCCTCAGCTTGGGATGGGTAACTTTAGTCTGAGGAAAGAAAACACAGCCATAGTCTGATGGAGGACACCTGGTCTTTGGGAAGCCCTAGTCTGAAGAAGAAAGCTCACACCAGGCCCCAGGGCGCCACCTAGCGACATGCAGGACAAGCCGGGGGAAGCTGGGATGGAAGGGAGAGAAGGGGTGTTGAGAAGGGGTCCCTCAGAAGAACGTCGCAGTCCCTAGGGCCATCACCAGCACAGGCAGGGCTAGGTGGGGGCCAGGCGCCGCGCCAAGGAGGCAGTCAGAGCCCAAGATGGCACGCTGGTGGGAGCTGCATTGAGGCAAGCCCTCCAGCCGGTAGCCCGCGACCCTCAGGAGCCTATTGGTCCACACCGGGGCATCGCACAGGTGACGGGAGCCGCAACCGCGCATGCTCGTGTTCTGGCCGCCTGCGGAAACCGGGAGAGAGGAGACTGACTGAGGACCTACGCAGACAGTTGTCCACACCTGCATCCCCAGCCAGCGCGTCCCTTTACCCACCAGCCTGGCGCATCCCCCATTCCCATACTGAAGAGTTTATCTGACCAAGCAAATGTCCCCTAAACGTCCTGTCTGCCCTGCATGTTTCGCATACTCGTGTATGTTTCACCAACTCTACTTCTGAAAAATCAAACATCCAAAATTCTATGTAGCAGAGATCTACTCTGAGACACTGGGTCGCCAAAGTCATAGGTGATGCCAAGGAAACTGGTTTGGTTTTTGGTATCTAAATGGAGTCCTGATGTGGCGCTGTGGGCTAATGAGCTGGACGGTAAAGTCCTTTGAGCCACAAGCTTACCAGCCGCTCCTTGCAAACCCTACAGGGTTGCTATGAGTGGAAACTGACACCATGGTACTTAACATCAGATGCTTGGCGACCACTCTATTTCACATGTTCCCCCTAACCAGTTTAATATACAACTTTCTTAACTCATACACAGATAATGAGAGTAAATAAAAAAGATTTATTAAACAAAAAATGTCAAAATGTGAAGTAGCGTAGTGGTTATGAATTGGGCTGCTAACCTTAGGGTCATCAGTTCGAAACTACCAGCTGTTTACACGGGAGAAAGATGAGGCTTTCTGCTTCCATAAAGATTTACAGCCTCAGAAACCCTGTACAGGGTCTCTATGAGTCAGAACCGACTCCACAGCACATAACAATAACAACATGTTTTATCGACGTATCCTCCACCTAGGTCTATACACTTCCGAAGACAGTGTTTTCATGTTCTAACCCTACCTTGAAGAATTCTGCATTCTGGTTATCCAAAAGAGGAACTCAAATCATGTTCCTTTTTCATGTTGAGTTTGGGAACACAGAGAAGTCTGAAGAGACAAGATTAGAGCTGTAGGGTGAATGGGTAAGGTTTCCCAATGAAATAAGCTGGTGAGTTGTCATAATAGAAAAAAAATTCCTTAGTACAATGTTCTTGGCTTTTCCAGTACACTTTTCCATACTCTTAAAACTTCTTCCTAATAAAATCTTTGTAGTGAAAATACATTAGAGAGAATACATTAAGATAACTCTTTGGAGTCCCTACATACAGTCTCCAGAACCTTCTTCCTTGAATTTAACTGGCCCAACAGAGCCCTTCAAAAGAAAGATTTTGATTGGACCTTTCTTTTGAAGGCACCTTAATGAGACTTTTTGTTGGTAGATGCCATTGAGTCGGTTCCGACCTATAACAACCCCGTGTACAACAGAATGAAACACTGCCTGGTTCAGTGCCTCACAATTGCTGCTATGCACGAGCCCACTGTTGCTGCTACTGTACCAATTCACGTCGTTGGGGCTCTCCCTCTTTCTCACTGTCCCTCCAATGTCCAAGTATGATGTCCTCCTCCAGGGACTGGTCCCTCTTGATAATATGTCTCCAAAGTCTGAGAGACGAAGTCTAACCATCTTAAGACTAGTATATTACTAAGAGAACTTGTCTGTAGTCACCCACTGATCACAGAGACGTGTTTAAACAGTTTTGTTTGGACTAAACCTGTGCTTGTAGAAACTGGAGCCCTAGTAGCAATATTTTTTAACTTACCCTAACATATATGTGTGTGTGTGTGTGTGTGTGTGTGTAAAAGGGCTTCAGATGAAGTGATATGTATGCTATTTGAGTTTGCTTCAACATAATAACACCATATAAGGCAGGCAGAGCTAACCAAGATTATTCAAAGTAGATCATTAATCACTGGAATTGGGTGGTGAGCGCATGGGGCTTACTTATACTGTTCTCTCTTCTGCTTATTTTGAACATCTCTATAATAAAGTCAAATAAACAGAAAACCTCAAAGCATGCGTCATATTTTAACACTGTTGTTTTGCCTGGAATCAGTGTATCCTTCCTCTTTTCCCTTTTTTAAAGTGGCTACCAAAAATATGAAGTCCTAGTGTGACCTAAAGGATAAGCATTAGATTGCTAACCACATGGTTGTTATTGTTGTTGTTGTTAGGTGCCATTGAGTTGATACCAACTCATACCAACCCTGTGCACAACAGAACGAAATGCTGGCCGATCCTGGGCCAACCTCACTATCGTTGCCACACTTGAGTCCATCAATGCTGCCACTTTGCCAATCCATCTCGCTGGGAGTCTTCCTCTTTTTCTCTGACCCTCCACCCTACCAAACATGATATCCTTCTCCAGTGACTGTTCCCTCCTGACAACATGTCTGAAGTATGAAAGACGAAGTTTGGCCATCCTGGCCTCCAAGGAGCACTCTGGCTGCACTTCTTCCAACACAGATCTCTTGGTTCTTTTGGCAGCCCCATGGCACTTTCAATATTCTCCTCTAACACCATAACTCAGAAGCATCAATTCTTCTATCATCGTCCTTATTCACTGTCCAGCTTTTGCATGCACATGAGGTTATTGAAAACACCATGGCTTGGGTCAGGCACACCTTAGTCCTCAAGCTGACAGCTTTGCTCTTCAACACTTTAAAAAGGTCTTGTGCAGCAGATTTGCCTAATGCAATATATCGTTTGATGTCTTGACTGCTGCTTCCATGAGTGTTGATAGTTGATCCAAGAAGAATGAAGTCCTTGACAACTTCAATCTTTTCTTCATTGATAAGAATGTTGTTTATTGGTCCAGTGGTGAGGATTTTTGTTTTCTTTACATTGAAATGCAATCTGTATCGAAGGCTGTGCTCTTTGATCTTCATCAGTAAATATTTTAAGTCCTCTTCACTTTCAGCAAGCAAGGCTGTATCATCTGCATATCACAGGTTGTTAATGAGTCTTCCTCCAATCCTAATGCCATGTTTTTCTTCACACAACCCAGCTTCTTGGATTATTTGCTCAGCATACAGGTTGAATAAGTAAGGTGAAAGAATACAACCTTATCGCACACCTTTCTTAATTTTAAACCATTCAGTGTTCCCATGTTCTGTTTGAACAACTGCCTCTTGGTCCATGAACAGATTGCTCATGAGCACAATTAAGTGTTTCAGAATACGCATACTTCGCAATGTTACCCATAGCTTGTCCTGATCCACACAATCAAAAGCCTTTGCATAGTCAGTAAGCACAGGTTAACATCTTTCTGATGTTCTGTGCTTTCAGCCAAGATCCATTGGACATCAGCAATGATATCTCTCATTCCATGGCCTCTTCTGAATCTGGCTTGAACCTCTGGAAGTTCTCTGTCAATGTATGATTGTAGCCATTTCTATATTACCTTTAGTAAAACTTTACTCACATGGGATATCAAAGAGATTGTCCGATGATTTCCGCATTCTGTTGGGTCACCACTCTTTGGTATGGGCACAAATACGGATCTCTTCCAATCAGTCAGCCAGATAGTTGTCTTCCAAATTTCTTGCCAGAGATGAGTGAATGCCTCCTGTGCCACCTCACTTGCTTGAAATATTTCAATTTGTATTCCATCAATTCCTGGTGCCTTGTTTTTTGCCAATTCTTTCAATGCACCTTGGACTTCTTCCTTCAGTGTATCATTGGTTCTTGATCATATGCTACCTCCTGAAATGGTTGAACGTCAACCATTTCCTTTTGATACAGTGACTCTGTGTATTCCTTCCATCTTCTTTTGATGCTTTCTGCATCATTCAATAATTTGCACAGAGAATCCTTCAATAACGAAAGTCAAGGCTTGAATTTTTTTTCAGTTCCCCCAGTTTAAGAAATGCTGAGTGTGTTCTTCCTTTTTGGTTGTCTGACTCCAGATCTTTGCACATTTTGTTGTAATATTTAACTTTGTCTTCTCAAGCTGACCTTTGAAATTTTCTGTTCAGCTCTTGGACCGCCTCACTTATTCCGTTTGCTTTAGCATCTCTACACTGGAGAGCAAGTTTCAGTGTCTCTTCTGACATCCATTTTGACCATTTCCTTCTTTCATGTCTTCTTAATGACTTTTTGCTTTTTTCCTGTATGATGTTCTTGATGTCATCCCACAACTCTTCTGGTCTTCTGTCTTTAGTGTTTAATGTATCAAATCTGTTCTTCAGATGATCTCTAAATTCAGGTGGGATATATTCAAGGTTGTATTTTGGCTCTCATGGACTTGTTTTCTTTTTCTTCAGTTTCACTTTGAATTTGCATATAAGTAATTGATGGTCTGTTCCACAGTCTGTCCCTGGCCTTATTTTGACTGATGATATGGAGCTTTTCCATCGTCTCTTCCGCAGATGTAGTCAATATGATTTCTATATATTTCATCTGGCGAGGTCCATGTGTATAGTCATCTCTTATGCTGTCTAAAGAAGGTATTTGAAATGAACAAATCATTGGTTTTGCAGACTTCTATCATGCGATCTCCAGCACCATTTCTATCACCAAGGCCATATTTTCCAACTACTGATCCTTCCTCTTTGTTCCCAACCTTTGCATTCCAATCACCAGTAATGATAAATACATCTTGATTGCATGTTTGATCAATTTCAGATAGAAGAAATTGGTAGAATTCTTCTATTTCATCCTTACTGGCTTTAGTGGTTGGTGCGTAAATTTGAATAATAGTGGTATTAACTGGTCTTCCCTGTAGGCGCATGGATATTATCCTATTACAGACAGAGTAGTACCTCATGACTGATCTGGATATGTTCTTTTTGACAATGAATGCAACACCATTCCTCTTCAATTTGTCATTCAAGGCATAGTAAACCATGTGGCTATCAGATTCAAAATGGCCAATACCAGTCTATTGCAGCTCACTAGTGTCTAAGATATCAATGTTTTTGCGTTCCATTTCATTTTTGACAATTTCTAAGTTTCCTAGATTCATACTTCGTACATTCCATGTTCTGATTTTCAATGGATGTTTACAACTGTTTCTCTTCATTTTGAGTTGTGCCCCATCAGTAAATGAAGGTCCTGTGGGCTTTACTCCTACGGGCTTTACTCCATGGCTCCAACTCACCAGCTGATCCTCAGAAACCCTATACAGGGTCGCTAGGAGTTGGAACTGACTCGACAGCACTGAACAACAACTACCACTAGAAATGTTGTTGTTGCTGCGTAGTGCCATTAAGTTGGTTCCAACTCATAGCAACCCTGACTAGGGTTTCTGAGGAGCGACTTGAGAGTTTGAACCACCGACTTTGCAGTTCAAACTGACCTTGTGATCCAGCTTTATCCCACAGTACCACACTTCCATTTTATTTCTACAGGATGGCACTGATCTGGATATTCTTCTCAAAACAATCTTGTGAGTTAGAGACTTTTATTATCTCCTTTCTCAGATGAGAAAATTGAGGAACAGAAGCAAAGTCATATGACCCAGCTCATAGCAGTGTACCTAAAATTTGCACACAGCCTGGCCCCGGGGTTCCACTCCTGTCCTCTATAGTCTATCACCTCTCACTTCACTATACTCCATCCTCACAAAACCCTGCAAAATGTGCTCCCTCATCCCCATTTACCAGAGGGAAAAACAGAGGCTCAAAGAAATGAAGTTGGTTGCTCAGGCCATACAGAGAGTAAATGGCAGACTCAGGTATCCCTGTCTCCACACATGTACACACATACACACACACACACAATCTGTGTTACCTGCTTCAGATACCAAGTTCAACTGGACACACTCAGTCTCCCCACGAGGACACCGCACGTAGTAGGAGGCATTGCAGGGCCTTGTGAGCTCTCCAGAACACGTGGGACACAGGAACTGGCTCAGGGGACTTACGGCAGGCAGAGCTGGAGTACAGGGAAGAGGGGAGGTCAGCTTGGAAGACTCTCAGGACCTCCGGGGCCCTCAGTGCACTCATGGACTCTATCACAGGGCAATGGCTTTAGTGGGATTTCTCATTAAGCTGGGGTCAGCGTGCCTGAGGGAAGTCTGATTGGGAAAGGGGAGTTGGGCGAGGCTCCTGCCTGCCTTCCTTCCTCAACCTAGGCCAAGCTCTTGTCTAAAGCCACCCACCATTTTCTTGGTGACCTATCAGACTGCTTCCTGGTGGCAACGTACCGAGAGGAGGGGGTTCCTGACAGTTGCCTTGGCAACAAGTTGTGTTGATCCAGAAACCAAAGTCAGCTTTGTAGGTTAGGGCAGAGATGTTGAATTTGCAGTCCTTGGAGGCTACACAAGAGCCATTTCTCCAGGTGACAGACTTATGGTCCCCCAAGGCTGGAGAGATATGAAGAGAAGATCAGTGAGGAAAGGCAACCCATCTGAACCCCCCCCCAAATCCCTCTGGGCATTCCATTCATTCTACCTGATCCCCCCATAATACAAGAAGAGACTTCTATTGTTTATCAAGACACACCTCAGGAAGTTTTCCTCAAACACCCTGCCTTCTCTCCTCAGAGTACCAATCAGCAGGGTGTCGGTGTACCTGTCACTTCTCCCCAAACTGACGCTGATCACCTCATGTGCTTGGTCAGAAATTTTCTAGGATCCTAGGAATGCCCAGCCTGGTACACAATTGCTACGACTCCTATTCAAGCTGCTCAAAGACAACAAAGAGCCGGTTTCAAGTTCAACTTCTCTTTCCATTTATAGAAGGGACCAAATTTTCCCTTTATCGGGACAGATTGGCAGGGTCTTTAAGGGAGATCCCTGCTCAGACTATTATAATAAGTACCAAAGTGACTGCCACTATAGCTCCCATCCCACCAGCTCTTTGACAACAAGACTTTGCTACTGTCCTACCACATTGTTGTTGTTAAGTGCCATAGCGTTGGTTTGACCCATAGCGACCCAGTATAGGGTTTCCAAGGAGCAGCGGGTGAGTTTGAACCATGTACGTTGTGGTTCAAACCACCCTTGCAGTCCTGCGCTTATCCTACAGTGCCATACCAGGACTCCATATGGTGGGGTCTATTTTCTCACCCCTTAATTCTCAGCTGGCCTTACAGCTTGCTTTAACCAATAGAATATGGTAGAATGGACAAAATATTGGTCCAAATACCAGGTTTTAAGAGGCCTGGTGTTTTCCACTTCCCTCTCGGAAAACAGCCACCATGCTGTAAGGAAGCTCAAGCTATGAGCAACCACATAGAAAGAAGTCCTGGAAAATGAGAGTTTGTCTTGAACATCCGGTTCTAGTCCCAGTTGAACTCCCAACTGAAGATAGTCACATAAATGATCTCAACTTTACACGTAGAGCGGAAGAATCGGCCTGTTGAGCCCAGTCAACCCGCAGAATCTTGAGACATAAAACATTGCTAAGGAGCTCTGGTAGCATAGTGGTTACAAATCAGACTGCGAACCTTAAGGTCAGCAGTTCGAAACTACCAGCAGCTCCGTGGGAGAAAGATGAGGCTTTCTACTCCCGTAAAGATTTACACCCTCGGAAACCCTGTACAGGGTCGCTATGGGTCGGAACCGACTCAATGGCACTTAACAACAACAACATTGTTGTAAAAGAAGACTTGGTGGCACAGTGGGTAAGCGCTCAGCCACTAACCAAAAAGTTAGCAGTTCCATCCCACCATCTTCTCCTTGGGAAAAAGATGTAGCAGTTGGCTTTGGTCAAGATTCCAGCTTGGAAAGCTTACAGGGCAGTTATATTCTATCTTATAGGGTTGCTATGGCTGGCGTTGACTCAGTAGCAATGATTTGGTGGTGGTGTAAGCTGCTACATTTGGGGAGGTTTGTGTTACAGTAATAAATAACAGAAGCAGAAATAATCTTAGATTTCCAACTCACATCCCCCCCCTCACACTGCACCCCAGCCTCCATCCTCCAGGGTCAGAAAAAGGCTACGGTGGTTGAAGTTGACAAGATACACAGGCACAGACTTGAAACAGCAGCAAACATCCCACAGAGGAGGACAAAAGGAGAGGCCTTGCTGGGCCCGGAGCCCTGTTTCTGCCTCCCCTGCCCCATCTAGTCCCATGAGCGTTCACCTGTGATGACTGAGGTCTGAAGGCAGTAGTTTCTATCCTCCAGGCAGGGGAGTGGGTCACAGTGGTCGGGGTCTGAGCAGGTGAAACAGGTGGTGAGCTTGGCCTGGTGGTTTGTGGTTGCTGGGGGACCTGGGAAGAGAGAAAAAGGGGCTGGCTGGTGGACAGTCTGTATGTGTGTTTGTGTGTGTGTAGAGAGAGAGTTTCTGGGCACACCAGTATCAGCATTGATGTGGTTTGTGTATGCGGGTATGCAGGCCCGATTCTCTGTGTGCACCTGTGATTGTGTGTGCTTGTGTAGGACCCTAGGCATTCTAGAAGTACCTGTCAGAAGACAGGTGGGGGTATCTGTGTGTGTGGTTCTGTGAGTCTAAATGTGGACACATGACTATGTGCATATCTATGTGAACAGATATCTGTGTTTATGTGTCTATGCACATGGTTGGTTTTGTGAGTCTGTGTGTGTTTCTGAGCCTGGGTGTGTCTGTGTTCTCAGCAGGGTTTGAGGAGTGCTCATCAATACATGTTGGCATACAGATATGAAGATGTATGGATGCTGGTGAACAGTTTCAGCATGCCTGTGAGTGTGTATTGTGTGGTTGAATACAAATATGAAAGGTTCAAACGTTTCGTATGAATATGTTTGGACCTTTCTCTCTTGTAGCTTCTGTGGATTGATCTAATGACCAGTAAAGTGTATGCATACACAGATATGCCATGTTTCCACAGGGACTGTACATGTAAAAATTAGATAGGTAAGGAGGGAGGTAAGTAAGTAGGTAGGTAGATGGATGAATAGATAAATGGATAGATGGGTGGGTTGGAGGGAGGGAGGTATGTAGGTATGAGGTAGGTAGATGGATGGATGGATAGATAGATAAATGGATGGATTGAGTGGGTGGATAGATTGATGAATGGATGGATGAATAAATAGATAGCTAGGCATGTAGGTATGTAGGTAGGTAGATACACAGATGGATAGATGAATGGATGGATGGATGGATGGATGGATAGAAAGAGAGATAGATAGGTATGTATGTATGTAGGTAGGTAGATAGGTAGATGGATAGATAGATAAATGGATGGATTGAGTGGGTGGATGGATGGATGGATAACTAGATAGATAGGTATGTAGGTAGGTAGGTAGATACACAGATGGATAGATGAATGGATGGATGGATGGATAGAAAGAGAGATATGTATGTATATATGTAGGTAGGTAGATGGATGGATAGAAGGAGAGATTGATAGGTACGTAGACAGACAGGTGGATGTAGGTAGACAGACATACAGCTCTAGTCGCTGCCAAGTTGGCTCCAGTCCATGGCAGAAGGAAACATTGCCCAGTCCTGCCAATCCTCACAGTTAACAGCATTGTCGCGGCTACTGTACCAGCTCATCTTACCAGGGGTCTCAGGTCTCCCTCATCCTGCTGGCCCTCTACTTCACCAAACACAATACCATATCCAGTTGTTAGTAACCTTGTTTCGCCCAGTCCCTCTCTATACTCAGATTATAAATGTTGAGCTCCCCAGGCCTGCCTTTTCTTCTTCATTATGATTTCATCCATGGCTTCATTTTGCAAAATAAAATTCCTAACCCCTAATAATTGCAGGCAGCTAAAGTGAGAATGTTCCACTCTGCCTGCAGATTCAGCAGAGAGATCCTCTCTTGTCTCACAGAGTGGTCCGGTCACTCCAGGGACGATTGCCTTTCCCCTCTAAAACTGTCTGTAATTCTGTTTCTTTGTCTTACTTAAGAAGCTGTAGCCCTGGAAAAAACCATTTTCTGGTAGGCAAAAAAACAAAAAACATTGTGAATATTCTTTGTGAAACCTGAAGAAGCCCATTGGCAAATCTATCTTCTTTCATAAGCACGGAAGTGAAGAAAAGAAAAAGACTGTCGGACTTCTTATTTGAACAGAGTTTACATCTCGATGCTCACTTACATAATAGGCTGCTTGTGTTTGGGAATGTGTGCACTTCCGAAGGTGTGGTTTGGGTCCCTGGATAAACAGGTGGGCATGGGTGGATGTGTGGGTATGTGTTCTAAGATTACCTGCCTCTCAGCATGTCAGGGGCGTGTGTGTATACATGAATATGGACAACTACACTTCCTGGGAGTCTTAGAGGCTGGGGTGTGTTGGAAACACACACTAGGAATAGCATGTAGGATCCAGTGCACAGAAGGGAGGGTTTCAGGAAGACAAGGAAGGGTCAAAGCACCTGACTGTGTAGGAAGAGCCTGGAAAGTACATTCAGGACTGGCGATGAGATGAAATCCAGACTCCTCCGGGCCCAGGGTGGTCTTTGGTGACAGTTTGCAGACATCTGGCGTTGCACAGCCCTTCAGGATCTGGGGACTCCCTGAAGAAACAAGTCCATGTGTCATCCCCTTGAGTTTGGGGGGGGCCTCTAGGGTCACCTGAAAGCATGTGATTATGTGGTTTCCATGCAACTTCCCCCATGCTTGTTGAAATATTTGCTTTTGAAATCTCCAGCTCCCATGAAAAGAGTCCCTAGACTGCCATGTTGTGAGGAAGCCCAGTCTAGCCAATGTGGAGAAACTACACCTTGAGGCCCAGCAACTACATGAAAAGAGAGAAGGGGCCCCACTTAGTTTGCTGTTCTATGTTTTCAGTCATCAAGTAAAGAACACTGAGGCTAGCATGCTGTGAGGAAGCCCAGCCTCACCAATGTGGAGAGACGACATGGAAGTCTCAGAGTCTTCATGCACACAGAGATGTTCAACAACCCTGGCATTGCTCTTGGCCTCTTAGCATTCCAATCCTAACTACCCTCTGGCTACAACTGTCCAGAACTGTCCAACTGAATGCTTCCTGAATTCCTAGCCCACAGAAACTGTAAGAAAGAATAAAATGATGCTCATCATTTTAAGGCATTACTTTTTGGGGTGGTTTATTAAATAACAGGAACATCCATGCAAATGAACCTCAACACTTAACAAGGGGACTTCAAAATGCTTGTGGAAAAGTTCCATGATCTCTTTTTATTTTTTCATTTTCACTTGTTATTGTGAATTGAGTGAAGGTTTACAGAGCAGGTTGTTGGTTTTACATCCAACAATTCACACATAGTTTGTTTCAGCTCACTGACTGCGACCCCCTCACTAGAATATCACTTGTCTTACTTCCTCCCTGTGTTTCCTGTTCCCATTTCTCCTTCTTTCCTAAAAATTCCATGATCTTGTCATTCCATTTCTCCATGAACTTTTTAAAGCCCCTTGTATTGCTCTAGGTAAGGAGCTCTGTTAGCATAGTGGTTATGAATCGGGCTGTGAACCTCAGGGACAGCAGTTCGAAACTACCAGCTGCTCCGCAGGAGAAAGATGAGGTTTTCTGCTTCCATAAAGATTTACAGCCTTGGAAACCCTGTACAGGGTCGCTATGAGTCGGAACATGTTGCAGACCGTCCAGACCCGGTCAGGAGTTTGAGGCCCTATGGGCCCAAGTGTTGCAGACCACAGGCCACAGGCTCTGAGGAACAGACTCTAGCTATTTAGCAGACACAGCAAACTGTCTTTCATCCTAGTATTCAGTTATGTTTATTATTAATTGCATACATGAAGCCCTGATATCCACAGATAAATGTAATATTTTCCTAAAAGCCGAGACTGTAAAATTCCAAAAAGGCAAAGTTCTTCCCTCAAAGAATTCAGTCAAAGTAAATTGGGTGGCTTCCCGAGTCTTTGTTCTAAGGACAATAGGACTGCCCTCCCTAAAGTGTTTTTCAGGTGCAGCCCTATTCACCCAGGTGTCTCTTTTCCTGAAGAACCTGGGCGGGGCAGCCAACACAATGGAACTCCTCCCAATCCTCCTTCTCCTTCCCCCATTTGAGGCTAGGTGCTAAAAGGTATGTTAATTAAGCTTGAGAAACCAAGTTGCGGTAGTGAGATTTGAACCTACGAAGTACAATGTGAAGCTGCCTGAATGTCTGGAAAATTACATATGTTAGCTGTACCTTGTCTTAGTCCTGCCCAGCTTTATGTAAAGTACCTCCCCTAAATAAAACGGAGGCGCAGAACGAATCCAGGTACATTACAGCTTGGAGAGCATGCAGTACAGTTTGCAGGGCAGTGCATTGCTGCCTGCAGAGGCCACGATGCCTGTGGTCCAAAGTCTGCCCACCAGTAATGCATCCACTCTGGTTTCGGGGTGTCTCTTTGTCTCTCTCGTTGTGTCCTTGTGTGTCTTTCTATATCTTTACCGCTGCCAGATATCCCCACCTCGTGAACCAAACACCTATGTCGAGGCCAGTCCCCGGCAGGAACCAACTCCATGGCACATAACAACAACAAATTGCTCTAGGTGAAAGGATGACCCACCACACAGATGACCTTCTGAGGGGCATCTTACCTCCGTTCCATGTGCCGTTGAGGGTGACGCACACAGTCTGGTTCCCAGTGCAGTTCATGATGGAGAGGGAGTCACATGGGTCCTTCTTATTCCCAGAACAATAATGGCACTGAACTGTGTTAGGCTGAGTTGCAGGCTCTCCCCCTGGAGGAAACACACATTGGGAAGAGCATGTGGGATCCAAGGAGTGCACAGAAGGGAGGGTTTCAGAAAGACAAAGTTCCTACCTCAGTGGTATGAATTGGATTGTGTGCCCCCAAAATATGTGTTGTAAATCCTAACGTTTATGTCTGTATTTGGAGTCCTGGTGTGGCGCTTGTGGGTTAATGCGCTGGACTTCAAGGTCAGTTTGAACTGCAGGGTTGGCGGTTCAAGCCTACCAGCCGCTTCTCAGTAACCCTATACAGGGTCACTATGGGTTGGAAGTGACTTGACAGCACTTAACAGCAACAACAATATGCCTGTATTTGGAGCATTGGTGGTACTGTAGGATAAGCACTGGACTGCTACTCTTAGGTCAGCAGTTCAAATCCACCAGTCGCTCTGCAGGAGAAAGATGGAGCTTTCTGCTCCTGTAAAGCTGTACAGGGTCACTATGAGTCAGAACTGACTGGACAACACCCAGCGATATCAATGCCTGTGTGTATAATCTCATTTAGAAATGAGATTTCTTGTGCTAATGAGGCAAGATTGGCACAGGTTGTATTTCAAAGCAATCTTTTTTGCGGTACAAAAGAGATTAAACAAGGCCAGCCCAGCAGAAATGGGGAAGAGAGACACCAAGTCACACAAAGATCACCCAGAAGCAGAAGGGACAAGGATTAGCCTCCAGAAACGGCACCCTGAATTTCGACTTCTAGCTTCTTAAACTGTGGGAAAATATGTCTCTGTTGATGAAAGCCACCCGCTTTGTGATATTTCTGTTACAGCAGATCTAGATAAGACAGCCAGCACCCTTCCTGAGGGGGTGGGCCCAGGTCCTGCCAACATACCTTGTTGGAAAACCCTGCTGCAGTTGTTTTTACAACAGGCTGTGCTGATCTGGAAGCTTGAGCTGGGGCCATAGGTCAGGGTGTACACACCTTCTTGGCATTCCCCATTGGGCACGCATGACCCTTTTTCGATGAGGGTCCCATTTTCTGGGGTTAGAAGGTGTGGTAGGAGATTAGATACCCGAACAAGCCCTCCCAGGACCCTTGTCCCCTCTGCAGCAATCAATCCCTAGAAAAAAGTCTGGAACCTCAGCTGGTGTTGCGTCCATCCCTGCTCCCACCCCATTGGCACCAAGCTGAGCTATGAGACAAGGTTTGCAACCTCCAGTGCCACTGGGTGGCTCCATCCATGTGTATCCCTCCAACCCTTGCCACCCTCTTCATCCGTCCTCTCTGCCAAGTGCCCAGCGGGTCCCCCACCCAGATACATGTGGCTGAACGAGCAGGAATCTTTGGTAGAACGACAAGTTATTTCAGTGCAGTTTTTCAAAGCAGAGCAGGCTGGGCATGTCTTGGAGGTCCCTGTAGGGAGAGAAGAGTGGTCAGACCTTATGATTTGAAGAGGAGAAAGAACATAAATACACGATTCAGGAATACAGCTAAAGGCCAGGAGGCTAGGGCTGTGTGGTGGGGGTTTGGGGGAAAAGGGAAGTAGGAATGGTCTTCTGGATAAGTGGAATACAAACAAACCCACTGCCTAAGTCAATTCTGATTACTAGAGACTGTCTATAGGGTTTCTGAGACTGTAAATCTTTACAGCCACAGTCTCATTCTTCTCTCATGGAGTGACTGGTGGGTTTGAACTGCTGACCTTGAAGTTAGCAGTCCAGTGCATAACCCACAGTGCCACCAGGGCTGCTTAGGGGCAGGTGGAATCACATTGACAAAAGGCATGAAGGCGGAAAGTGCAGAATTTTCAAGCTGAAGCTCATGGCGGCCACCCCGTTGCTCTCCTGTTGACTATGACTCACGTTATCTCACTATGTGTCAGAATAGACCTGTACCCAACCACACAGGATTTTCAGTGGCTAACTTTTCATGCCTTTCTTCCTAAACTGTCTTAGTCTACAGGCTCTGCTGAAACTTGCTCAGTATCAGAGCTACACACAAGTCCCCACTGACAGATGAGTGACAGCTGCACATGAAGTGAATTGATCAGGAAATCAAACTGGGGTGTCCCGCAAGAAAACTGAGAGTTCCGCTACTGCCCTTCAACCACCACACAGTAGCTACAGAAAACAAAGAAACCAATTACTATGGGCTCCATTCTGACTCGTAATGGTCCTATGTTTGTCAGAGCAGAACTGTGCTCCCCTGGGTTTCCAACAGCTGATGTTTGGGAAGGAGATCACCAGGACTTTCCTTTGAAGTGCCTCTGGGTGGGCTTGAACATTCAACCTTTCAGCTAGCAGCCAAGAGCCTTAACTGTATGCACCACCCAGGGACTCTGGAGTCTCCATCAAATCAACCAGTTCTTACTATGAAACTCTTCTTCCAAACAGCATCTCTTTCACAAACCCAGAATTGAGCAGATAAAAGTGGGATTTCCATTGGTGGGGTGAATGGAGGGGATTCCCGTCCATCAGTCCAGTCAACCTTCCCATTGACTTCCAGAGAAACCTGTGAAATTCCTCCAAAAAACCTCAAGGCTCTGGGATATACAGTTTGAGAGATGCTGACAGTATGAGAACTTCCTACTATCGATGAGGAAATTGCGGTCCAGAGCAGGGCTCTCAGGCAACTAAGGTCCTAAAAAGAATCCAGGCCCCATCATTCCCAATCCAGGCCCAAATCCAAAACCAAAACCAAAAAACACACAATCAAACCCACTGCCAATAAGTCAATTCAGACTCATAGCGACTTGCCAGGAGCAGACAGCTTCATCTTTCTCCCTCAGAGTGGCTAATGAGTTTGAACCTCTGACCTTCAGGTTAGCAGCCTAGTACCTAACCCACAGTGCCACTAGGGCCAAAGATGACAGAATTATAGCCAAGGGGAGACAGCAGGGTAACTGCTCCCTTTCAGACAGGGCTACTGTTCTGAGTCCCTCAAACATATTCATGTAATGAATGCGCCCAAAGCCCTCCCAGGCAGGGACCTTACCATCCCTATATCACAGATTAGGAAAGTCAGTCACAGAAAGTTTAGTGGCTTGCCCAAAGTTACACAGCTAAGAAGTAGCAGAGCCAGGATTTAAACCCAGGCAGCCTGACTCCACACCATGCTCTCAATCACTCCATGGAGTAGCCTCTTGACAGACAACAAGCTCATATGGAAGGAGCTAGGGCTCAGTCTTTGAAGTCAGACTCCTACCACCCATGTGACCTTGAGATTCCTCTCTGAGGGACCACACAGCCACTCACCTGGCAGGGCGGCCAGCGACCCCAGGAGTGCCAAGGCGGTAAGGAGACGAAGCATGATCCAGGCTGGAGAGGAGGAAGCAGAAATGAGGGTGCCCTGGCCTTTTATTCAAGGGCTTTGGCTAGGTGGCAGCCTGGGAGAGCAAACACACAGGGTGATAGTGACTCCACCCCCATCCTGGCCCCTGGTGCGCCTGTCGTGTGAAAAGTCTCAGAAAACACAGAGCTGAGGAAACTGGATTTTGAGAGGCCTGTGACACAAGCCAGAGGCTGCCCAAGGAGCCTAAAGAGAGATGATGGACCTGTTACTATTATTATTTCTCATAATAAGAAACTTGGGTGGAGCCAACTGTCCTGGTGTGGCGCTGTAGGATGTGAACTGGGCTGCTAGTCTCAAGGTTGGCGGTTCAAACCTATCAGCCCCTCCTTGGAAACCCTATACAGGGTCGCCGTGAGTCAGAACCAACTTGACAGCACTTAACAATAATTCACCTAGAGGTTGGTAGTTTGAACTCAACCAGAGGCACTATGGGAAGAGAAGGCCTGGCCATCTGCTGCTGCAAAGATGACCCAAAAAGCCAACCGTGTTTCAGAGTAGAACTACATTCCAGAGGAGTTTCAGGACTACCTTTTTGGGAGTACATTGCCAGTCTTTCTTCCGAAGTGCCTCTGGGTACGTTTGAACCACCAACCTTAACTTAACCATTTGTGCTTCTCAGGGACTCCATCCCCCCTCAAAAAAACCCCCGACAAAACCCAAACTCACTACCATCAAGTCAATCCCCACTGCCCCATAGGGTTTCCAAGGTTGTAAATCTTTAGGGAAGCAGACTGCCTCATCTTTCTTCCCCAGAGCGGCTGGAGGATTTGAACCGCTAACTGAAAGCCCAATACTAACTCACTGCAGTCCCAGACTCCTCCAAAGATTCCAGCCGAGAAAACCCTGGGGAGCAGTTCTCATCTATAACACAGGGGATGGCAGATGCATGAATCATAATGGGCTCTAGCTATGGAATTGGGTTTTTAAAAAATGATTATTCATAGTTTACCTGGTCATTCCATACAGATGTTGGCTCAATGAATCCTTACCATCACCTTTTAAACCATTGTCACTAATCCCAGGAAGAAAATTCAAAATTTTTTACCATAATTCAGTATTTGTTGTTGTTGTTAGGTGCCATCAAGTTGGTACCGACCCATAGCAACCTTATGCACAGCAGAACGAAACACTGCCCGATCCTGGGCCAACCTCACTACTGTTACCACGCTTGAGTCCATCGATGCTGCCACTTGGCCAATCCATCTTGTTGGGGGTCTTCCTCTTTTTCTCTGACCCTCCACCTTACCAAACATGATATCCTTCTCCAGAGACTGGTCCCTCTTGACAATATGTCCAAAGTATGAGAGATGAAGTTTGGCCATCTTGGCCTCCAAGGAGCACCCTGGCTGCACTTCTTCCAACCCAGATCTATTGGTTCTAAGGGCAACCCATGGCATTTTCAATGTTCTCCCCCAACACCATAACTCAAAGGCATCAATTCAGTATGTTGTTGTTGTTATGTGCCGTGGAGTCAGTTCCAACTTTTAGTGACCCTGTACAGGGTTTCCGAGGCTGTAAATCTTTACGGGAGCAGAAAGCCTCATCTTTCTCCCGTGGAGCAACTGGTAGTTTTGAACTGCTGACCTTCCAGTTCACAGCCCGATTCGTAACCACTACGCTACCAGAGCTCCTTCTTAGAGGCCTTCAAAAATAAAGTCCATTCAAAACAGGGGTTTCTGAGGGCATTTGCTGGACCAGTTAAATTCAAGGCTGAGAGGTCAGCTCAGAGGGTTAATAGTGACTGTTTTGGAGGACTCCAAAATGGTGATCTTGGTAGATTATCTCAAGGAAGGCATGACAATCATGGAGCCTTATTACGATGAAGTGTTAAGAAAACTGAAAACCACATTGGTGAGAAAAAGGCCAGGAGACTTGCACCAAGGAATGTTTTTCTACGTTGACAGTGTACCTTCTCATTCTTCAAGATAGAGTTCATTGGGAGACCTTATCCCATCCACCCCATAGACCTGATCTTCCCCCTTCAGACTTTGTTTTATTCCGCAAACTCAAAGAACTTTGAAAAAGAGTGCAGTTTGAGCCCTTCAGGAATGCCCAAACTGCCATTTAGACAGGGTATAAATCAAACAGCATAGAATTCTTCGAAGAAGGTTTAGAAAGATGGAAACACCACCTTCCAAAGCACATAGACCTAGGTAGAGGGTATGTTGAGAAACAATAACATCACATTTTTATATTTTTGTTTTTTAAATAAAGGTTTCTATGAAGGAGCTCTGGTAGCGTAGTGGTTACGAATTGGGCTGTGAACCGTAAGGTCAGCAGTTCGAAACTACCGGCGGTTCCGCGGGAAAAAGATGAGGCGTTCTGCTCCCATCAAGATTTACAGCCTCGGAAACCCTGTGCAGGGTCGCTATGAGTCGGAACCGACTCCATGGCACATAACAACAACAACAACA
>NW_006408686.1:2493696-2498534 GCF_000296735.1 Chrysochloris asiatica
GGAGAAAGATGAGGCGTTCTGCTCCCGTAAAGATTTACAGCCTCGGAAACCCTGTACAGGGTCGCTATGAGTCGGAACTGACTCCACGGCACATAACAACAGCAAGGTGTTTTAGGAGTCCTGGTGTGGCGCTGTGGGTTAATGCGCCAGACTGTAAAGCCATTTGAACTGCAAGGTTGGTGGTTCAAGCTCACCAGCTGCTCCTCGGAAACCCTATACAGGGTCGCTATGAGTCAGAACCAAGTCAGTGGCACTTAACAACAACAGCAAGGTGTTTTAAGTGCAAACATTTTTCTTTGAATTCCAAATACATGTCAATTTCAAATATATCCAGTGTCAAAACAATACATGCAGTTTGTTTCAAGGGGTCTATGGCTTTGTAGCAATACTTTTTGACGGATCCTGCTACCACCCAATCACTGGAGCTGGGCCTAGTAGCTTCCAGTCGCCTAGCACTTCTTCAGTTGCTGGAACATGGGGTGTCTAGGAGGTCCCAGAGATCCCACGGGGGTCGTTTTGTTTACAAAAAGGTGGGTTTTGATTGACTGAATCTGGAAGTATCTCACTACAATGGCAGCAGCAATGGGCTCAAGCTTAACAATGATTGTAAGGTTGGCACAGGACCTGGCAGTGTCCCGTTCTGTTCTCCATAGGGTAACCAGGAGTCAGCACCAACTCGACAGCGCCTAACAACATAGTTGAAATCAAGACATCCTGGTGGTGCAAATGGCTAAGTATTCAGCTGCTAACCAGAATGTTGGTGGTTTTAACCCACCAGCTGCTCTGTGGGAGCAAGACCTGGCGATGTGTTTCATAAAGACTGTTGTCATTGCTGTTGTTAGGTGCCATCGAGGCAGTTCTGACTCACACTGCCTGGTTCTGTGCCAACTTTATAATCCATGTCATGATTGAGCCCATTGCTGCTGCCACTGTGCCGATCCATCCAGTTGGGGGTCTCCCTCTGTTTCACTCACCCTTCACTTTACCAAGCATGATGTCCTTCTCCAGGGACTGGTCCTCCGGACCACATATCCAAAGTACAAAAGATGGAAGTCTCGCCATCCTCGCTTCTAAGGAGCAGTAAAGACTACAGCATAGAAAACTCTACGAGGTAGTTCTAGCATATCAAATGGGGTCTCCATGAGTTGGAACCAACTCAACCCTGAATTTCCCCATTTTGCAGAGAAGGAAACAAAGGCTCAGAACGGTCAAGTCCCTTGGTTAAGGCCCCAAATGAAGGAAGTTGGTACAACCAGGATTTGAACCTAGACCTCTTTGACTTGATGGCTAGGCATCACTAGGAAAGGGGAGCTAGCGCCTCACCTTTCCTGGAAATTGGCCTGCCCTAATGGGATAAGGGGAGTTCTGGTGTGGCACTGCAGGATAATGCCCTGGACTCAAGGTCAGTTTGAACTGCAAGGTCGGCTGTTCAAACCCGCCAGCTGCTCTTTAGAAGCCCCATGTTGTGTTAAGTACCATCGAGTTGTTTCTGACTTTCATTTTTGTTGTTGTAGGATAAGCATTGGACCTCAGTCCATCTCACTGAGGCTCTTCCTCTGTTTCGCTGACCCTCCACTTTACCAAATATTATGTTCTCCAGGGACTGGTCCCTCCTGATAATATGTCCAAAGTATGAGAGACCAAGTCAGGCCGTCTTGGCTTCCAAGGACCATTCGGGCTGTACTTCCTCCAACAGAGATTTGTTTGTTCTTCTGGCTGTTAATATTCTTCTCCAACACCACAACTCAAATGCTTCAATTCTATCGTATTTCCCATTCATTGTCCAACTTTCACATGTAGATGAGACTATTAACACCATTGGATTTCTGAGGAGCAGCTAATGGGTTTGAACCACTGACCTTGTGGTTAACAGCCCATTGCTTATCCTACAGGACCACATACAGGGTCGTATGAATTGGAACTGACTTGACGGCACTTAACAACAACAACAGTCTGATAAGGCTTACACTGCCTCCTGCCCGGTTTCTGACTAGGCCTTGACATTCACATCTGTTCAATGGGAATCAGGTCAATTTCAACCATTCCAAGAAGGGCCTCCCAGCCCCGATGTTGGCATATCTCTGTCAAAGTCACCCCTTTACTGGATTTGACTCCCACTCTGCCTCTTCTTTGAGGTATTGTTGTTAAGTGCTGTCGAGTTGGTTCTGACCCCTAGTGACCTTGCCTAAGGAGTGGCTGGTGAGCTTGAACCGCCGATCTCACGGATCAAACCAACTTTGCAGTTCAGCGCCTTAACCCACAGCACCACACTAGGCATCTGGGGAAATCCCATCCCCTATTTGGTCCTCAGCATCTTCATCTGTTAAATAGGTGCAACCTAGCTCCTGGGTTACAGGATAAGGAGATTTCAAAAAGTTCATGGAAAACTTCCATGGTCTTTTCCATTCAATTTGAGCATTTAACTGCCTCAAATTTTTTTGAAGCTTCCTCTTAAGTGCTTAATAAATGGTGGCTAACCTAGTTTGTTCTGATGTAGGATAAGCACTTGACCGCAAGGTTGGTTTGAACCACAAGGTCGACAGTTCAAACTCAACAGCCACTCCTTGGAAACCCTACACAGGGTCTCTATGAGTTGGAACCTACTCAAAGGCACTTAATAACAACAACAACAACAATTTAGTTTGGGGGGAGATTTGTGGCAGTAATATTTACATGTTAAGGAAACCACACATACACACCTAGAAGAGAACGAACTTTTTGGAGACAGAAGATCTAACTTCAAATGTGACACTTCCAAACTTGGTGGTCTCAGGTAAGACATTTCACCTACGTGGGCCTCAATGTTCCTCATTTGACATCTAAGAAAGGACCTACCTCAAAGGGCATCCGTGAGGATCAAATGCATTGATGTGTGTCGAAAGAACACTTACAACAGTGCCTAGTATACAGTCGTTGTTGTTTGTTGCCGCCATGTTGGTTTTGACTTATGGGGACCCCAAATGTTCACACTAGAACTGCTCCACAGGGTTTTCAAGACTGTGAGTTTTGGGAAGCAAGTAACCAGGCCTGTCTTCTGGCTGGTGTTTGAGTGCATAACCATTGGCACTACCTAAGGACTCCTTGGCATGCAGAGATTCCTCCAGTAAGTGTTCACTGCTGTTGTTTTTAAGGTTTAATTTAGCAACATGCCTGGCAAGGCTGGGCTGGCCATTCCTCTCGCCTCAGAGGAGAGTTCTCCAGTGAGAGAAAAGACCAGTGAAGGTCAGATCACAGGCCTTCCTGGGCTCCCAGGCAGGGCCCTGAATCACTGTGTACACTTCAGGGCGTTTTCTTCCAAAGGTGCCAAACAGAAGGGAAAAAGCTAGAATCCCGGGGCGAGGGGGGCGCTATGGTGGGAATCATTGTGAGCACGAAGCTCACCTCATTCTCAAATGGGCCCCAAAGTCCTTTTGTTCCAGGATATTGGGAAGAAAAAAGAGTGGGTGTCTGGGAGACCCTCGAGTATGGGCAGAGAGAGCAGTTCCTGGTGTCTCTTAACTCAAAGAAGCTTGTCGCCTCAAAGGTTAGCCTTAAGCTGCTAACTGAGGCTGGGTAAACAGTCCGGGAACTGCGCAAACAATGGCTTGTGGGGTAAAGAGGAGTGTGAAGGGGGGGCAGGCAGGGAGGGAACATTTCTCTGCCCTAAATTTAAAACTTGCAGGTGAGGGACTATTACCCAAACCAAAACCAAACTTGTTGCTATCAAGTAGACTTTGACTCATGGCGACCTCATGTGCTACAGAGAAGAACTGTTCCCTAGAGTTTTCTGGGCTATAATTCTGTCACATGGTGTCACTATGAGTCAGGATAGACTCAGTGGTCTCAACAATACCAGCAGTCTCATAGAAGCAGATTTGCCAATGCCTTTCTTCTGCAGTGCCACTGAGTGGGTTCCAACTGCCAACCTTTAGGTTAGGAATCAAATGTAAACCATTTGTGCCACACAGTGACCTCTGAGGATCCTTTGGAGAAGCTATTTAGTGCACATATGTGGTGCAGTGAATTACTTAATATGGTCATTTTAACTATCCATGGTTTTGTAATGATCAGGTGAGACTATGCAAATAAGGTGCTTGTGACCCACCAAGGAGATTGGACAGCCTGCTTAAAATGCAAATAAGGTGTATGGAATGTTTGTGGGGGTGGGACCATGAAAATAAAGTGTCTGAAACCCTAAGAAAACAATTGGTTAGTTTTGTTATCCCACTATACTTAAAGTCAAGAAAGTAAATGCATTAGGCAAATCTGCTGCACAAAACCACTTTAAAGTGTTGAAGGGCAAAGATGTCAGTTTGAGGGCTAAGGTGCACCTGACCCAAGCCATGCTATTTTCAATAACCTCATATGCATGTTTCTCTGCTATTCATAAGGTTTTCAGTGACTAAATATTCGGAAGTAGTTCATCACGTCTTCTTCCTACTCTGTCTTCGTCTGGAAGCTCATCTGAAACCTGTCCCTGGGTGACCCTGCTGGTATTTAAAATACCTGTGGCATAGCTTCCAGAATCACAGCAACTCACAAGCCACCAACAGTATGATAAACTGACTGCAGGAAGAAGTCCAAGGTGCATTGAAGGAATTGGCAATGAACAAGGCACCAGGAATTGATGGAATCAAAATTGAAATCTTTCAAGAAAATGAGGGGGCACAGGGAGGCACTCACTCATCTATGCGAAGAAATTTGGAAGACAACTATCTGGCCAACTGATTGGAAGAGATGTGTATTTGTGCCCATTCCAAAGAAAGGTGACCCAATGGAATATAGAAATTATCATATAATATCTTTGATATTCCATGCGAGTAAAGTTTTATTAAAGGTAATACAGAAACGGCTGCAAG
>NW_006408686.1:2499541-2502378 GCF_000296735.1 Chrysochloris asiatica
GTTTGGTAAAGTGGGTGGTCAGAGAAAAAGAGGATTGGCTAGATGGATTGGTATCTAGTGGCAGCATCAATGGGCTCAAGCGTGGCAACAGTAGTGAGGTTGGCCCAGGCTCGGGCATTGTTTCATTCTGTTGTGCATAGGGTCGCTATGAGTCAATACCGACTTGATGGCACCTAACAATAATATATGCATGTTGGACAGTGAATAAGGAAGAACGTAGAACTGGTGCATTTGAGTTATGGAGTTAGAGGAGAATATTAAAAGTACCATGGACTGCCAAAAGAACAAACCAATCTATGTTGAAAGAAGTACAGCCAGAATGCTCCTCGGAAGCCAGAATGGCCAGACTGTGTCTCTCATAATTTGGACATATTGTCAGAAGGGATCAGTCCCTGGAGAAGAATATCATGTTTGGTGGAGGGTTGGAGAAAAAGAGGAAGACCCCCAATGAGATGGATTGGCAGCAG
The DNA here is from genome assembly GCF_000296735.1 of Chrysochloris asiatica. NCBI lineage: Eukaryota > Metazoa > Chordata > Mammalia > Afrosoricida > Chrysochloridae > Chrysochloris > Chrysochloris asiatica. Next base: position 2,500,009 of record NW_006408686.1, read on the forward strand.
CGACGAGCTCAGACATAACAGTTGTGAAGTTGGCGCAGAACTGAGCAGTGTTTTATTCTGTTGTGCAGAGGGTTGCTATGAGTTGGTACTGACTTGATGGCACCTAACAACAACAACAACAATGCTATGATTAAAGAGAAAACCAATCCAGAGCAGAGAGGGGACCTCACTACCATCATGAAAGACGAGCCAGGAGTGGACCCCATTCTTTGGATCCAGGGTTCCTGTAGTGAGAACCTCCTTGACCTAGCAGAAAGAGAACCTAATGTGAGCAGACAAAAAGTGGCAGCAAAGGAAAGGTGTCAGCAGACCCTGGAGGCTGGGATGAGGTGGCTGGCCCACCATGCTGAGTACCTTCAGGCAGGTTTCCTGGCAGTGGGCCCTTACTGGCAGAGCTAAAGAGTTTTGTATTACCTTCCTAAGCAGGGCAGAGGAGTCCTGGTGTGGTGCTGCGGGTTAATGCGCTGGACCGCAAAGTCAGTTTGAACCATGAGGTCGGTGGTTCAAGCTCACCAGCCGCTCCTTGGAAATCCTATACAGAGTCGCAACTCAACGGCACTTAACAAGAAGCAGGTCAGAGGCCGAGGGCAAGAGAGAGAGTTGCCTGTGAGCACAGTTGAGGAGAAGTGGTGCTGATTGAAGAACCCTGTATCCTGATTCATTCCTGATGCTGAATGGTAGCCTCCCCGCAGTAGATTCTAGAACTCAGCAGAGTAGGAGAGCGCCCGGAGGGACGGCTGGCGTCAGAACTGCTAAGGTGGTTGAGTTATGCCTGCTCTGTGCTTCACAGGAATCAGCCTTGAGGGGTTGATCTTGACGATTCTCCCTCTTTATGAAACTAGAGGAAGGCAGATGCTGTCTGCATGCCGTGTTAACAATATGCAAGCAAACACAGACATGTTGTTGGTGTTAAGTGCTATCAAGTCGGTTCCAGTTCATACTGACCGTGTTTATATAGGGTTTCTGAGGGCTGGGTAAATCAACCTTGAAAAACTGATCTTGTGGTTAGCAACCCAGTGCTTATCCTACAGAGCCACACTAGGATTCCAATGTAGACATAAGCACTCCCTTCCCCCACCCCCAAATATTCATGTACATTACACCCTTGCTCTGCCTCCAGATGTTTCCATTTGACCATCATTTCACCTGAGGTTTCCGCTTTGTTTTATTTCTTGTATAGTTAGGCATAAAGAGCTCTGGTAGCGAAGTGGTTACGAGTCAGGCTGCTAATCTCAAGGTCAGCAGTTCGAAACTACCAGCAGTTCCACGGGAGAAACATGAGTCTTTCTGCTCCCGTAAGGATTCAAAACCCTATGTAGGGTCATTATGAGTCAGAACCGACTCCACGGCACACTACCACCATTGTTAAGTATCTTCCTAATTTCTACAAGCTATGCTGCAACAAATTACTTGGTGCCCATATCATTTCACACATGTACCAAGTTTCCAGAAGTGGCCAGTGGTTTTGCTATGTCAAAAGCGTTTTGTCCGTGTGTAATTTTGAGAGCAATTGCAACATTAATGTCCTTAGGGTTGTGCCAATTCATACTCACAATAGTCATGTGTTGGTGTACTGGAGTTTCTTGTTGGTGCAAACGGCTAAGCTCTCAACTACTAGCTGAAAGGTTGGTGGCTCAATCCCACCTGGTGGCACCTCGGAAGACAGGCTTGGCGATCTGCTTCTGAAAACTCACAGCCTTGAAAACCCTATGGAGCAGTTCTACTCTGCAAATGTGGGGTTGCCATGAGTAGGGGTTGACTCCAAGACAATCAATAACAAAAGCCCAAGTGAAATTGACACATCAAACCAATGCATTTTATTACCAAACTTTTACTTATACCAATGTGATAGATTTAATCTTTTTTTTTTTTTAAAGGTATTATAGCTCTTTCAGGGACACTGTATAGAGGCATTCAAAATGGTCCAGCATTTGACTGTCCTACAATACAGTCTCTAACAAAAGTAGGCTGTCCCAAACCCCTGGTAATGGAATTGTTTACCTCTATACAAAGAAAGTTTATAACGCACCAAAATCTGCATGCGGTGTGTGCCCAGGCCGACTTTGAGGGGTCCGTGCTGTGAGACCTAAAGTTCTCTTGAGGTTGTCCCAGACAAAGAAACATGTCAGCAGGACCTCTAGTGGTTCCACATGTGCTAAATGTGTCTGTGATAGGATCGAGCATGTTTTCCTTACTGAGGAGCAGAAAATTGTTGTGAAAGTGTTGAAGGCACAAGCACAGAGTCAGAAAGCGAAATAAAAAATAATGGAGCTTTGCTGAATAATAAAAAGGTCAAATATCTTGTTATTTCTGTTGTGATTTGTTGGTATACAGGTTAGGTGGGTATCGGGAGGCCTTGTGTTTTTTCTT
>NW_006408686.1:2502593-2504407 GCF_000296735.1 Chrysochloris asiatica
AACATACCTTTGATGAAGATCAAAGACCACAGCCTTCGGTATGGATTGCATCTCATTGTAAAGAAAACAAAAATCCTCACCAAAAATGGACCAATAAACAACATTCTTATCAATGGAGAAAAGGTTGACGTTGTCAAAGACTTCATTCTTCTTGGATCAACTACCAACACTTATGGTAGCAGCAGTCAAGAAATCAAATGACATATTGCATCAGGCAAATCTGCTGCACAGGGCCTTTTTAAAGAGTTTGAAAACAAAGATTTCAGCTTGAGGACTAAGGTGCACCTGACCCAAGCGGTGATATTTTTAGTAACTTCATATGCATGCAAAAACTGGACAGTGAATAAGGAAGAACATAGAAGAATTGATGCTTTTGAGTTACGGTGTTGGAAAACATTTAAAGTGCCACAGGCTTCCAAAAGAACCAACAGATCTGTGTTGGAAGAAGTGCCACCAGAGTGTTCCTAGAGGCCAGGATGGACAAAGTTCGTCTCTCATACTTCAGACATAGTGTCAGGAGGGACCAGTTGCTGGAGAAGGACATCATGTTTGGTAAGGTGGAGGGTCAGAGAAAAAGAGGAAGGCCCCCAACGAGATGGATTGGCAAAGTGGCAGCATTGATGGACTCAAGCGTGGCAACAGTAGTGAGGTTGGCCCAGGACCAGGTGGTGTTTTGTTGTGTTGTGCATAGGGTCGTTATGGGTCGGTACCAACTTGATGGCACCTAACAACAACAACCTACTTACTGAAAAACCTGATGAACATGTTAACATAAGATGTTGGGGCGGGCCCCCTATTATCAGTTTTTTAGTCTTAATTGAGATCTGTTAAGTTTTCCCAAACATGTAGAAATTGATATTAAGAAAAAATAGCATTCTGTTGTATAATGTTTGGTTGCTTATAATAATAAAGATGAAAACATTTTTCATTAAAAAAAAAATTATAGAATGTAAAGGGTCACAGATGCAATGTGCTCCTTCTATCAAGAAATGTAATCTAACATGCTAATGGGGCTAATGGGGCAGGTGATAGATACAACATGAGGGAGACAGGCAGAGAAAAGATGAAGGCAGCAGGAGACACAGAGAAGAATCCAAGAGTTAAAGTGAATAGAGGTGAATTCTGTTAACTGATGGTACATGGAGGGGATTGCAATCATTGTAATGAAGCAAAGTATATGATCTGTTGAATGTAAAAATGATGATCTCCATAAACCTTCACTGAATTCGCAATAAAAAGTTCAAAGAAATAAATGGAGTCTAGAGTGATGATTGCACCTCATGATTAATGTAACTGATCATTAATCACTAAGTTATGTAGTTGGTGCTAGATGCCGTCAGTTTTGACTCAGAGACCCTATGTACAACTGAACAAAACACAGCTCGGTCCTGCACCATTCTCACAATTGTTATGTTTGCGGCGATTGTTGTCCACTGTGTCGGTCCAGCTCTTCTTATTCACTGACTCTTCACATTATCAAGCATGACGTCTTTCTCCAGGGACTGGTACCTCCTAATAAATATGTCCCAACTATATGAGGCAAATTCTTGCCTCCAGATTGGAAATATAAAGGTGGACATTTTATAGCAAGGAAGGGAGTGATTAACTTTTCAGTCTAGGAGCGGAGGACTCTGGGACCATCAATGGAGAAGAGCGGAGAGCGGGACCCTACCCAGAGAAGCAGTGAGGCCTGAGATGGAGGCAGAGATGATGACGTGAAGATATGGAGTGGCTGGGAACTTGAGATCCAGAGAAGGAAAGGGGCTGTGTGCTGAGGACCATGACGGGGAAGGGGGCAGGCTTGCAGGATATAC
>NW_006408686.1:2504537-2506467 GCF_000296735.1 Chrysochloris asiatica
ACTGTTCTTCACCAACACCATAACTCAAAAGTAACAATTCTTCTCCAGTTTTCCTCATTCATTGTACAACTTTCATATACATATGAGGCCATTGGAAAGACCCTGGCTTAAGTCAGGAGCACCTCAAAGTAACATCTTTGCTCTTGAACACTTTAAAGAGGTCTTTGGCAGCAGATTTGCCCAATGTAATATATCATTTGATTGCTTAATTGCTAAATTATACACCTGAAAAATGTTGGGCTGGCAAATGTTTTCTTAAACTCGTATATATTTTTATAACAAAAACAAAAGAGAGATGGTGTTTCTGCCTACCTTTGAATCTGAACTGGCCTTGTAACTTGCTTTGACCAACAGAATGTGACCGAAGTGATGCTGTGTTAGTTCTGAACTTAGACTTCAAGAGAACTTGCTATCAATCCTATCCTCTCTGTATACAGGGTTGATAGGGACAGGCAACTTAGACATTGACTACCTAAAATGAGGGGGTGATAAAGGCACAAAGTGACTGGCTTACAACTTTTCAAAAGGGAGTTTAGTTTAAGAGTGTGCGGAGCAAGGTAGAATCCCCACTGAATAGTTTTTTTCTTGTCTAGATGGGTCTGGTGAAAAGAAATGGGGATAAGATTCTTATGATTCAATAGTGAGTAATTGTTATTATGACTAATTGTAACGGTCACAACTGTAAAAGTAGTTCTGTATCAAAAAGTGGAGAGTAGTTAATCTTACAGTTCAGGACCATCAAGGGAGAAGAGCACAAGCAGAATGCAGAACCCTATTCAGAGAAGCAGCGACATCAGAGATGGAGGCAGAGATGAGGACATGGAGAGAGAGAGCAGCTGAGGACTCTGGACTCATGGAAAGAGAAAGATTGACTGCTGGTGGCCAGGATGCAGGCTTGCAGAATGTGCCCTTTTGCTGTTTAAATTATTATATATTCCTGAGTGTTTTTGTGTATACCCCTCACCCAGAAAACAAAAAAAAAAAAACAGAGAGAATGGAAGCAAATACTGTTGAATGATGATGCACCAAAGCGATTGTAATTATTGCAATGAAATGCTGAGAGTAAAACCGATAGTTCTCACATGTAAACTATTACTCAATTCACAATAAAAACTTAAAAAGAGAGAGAGAGAAATTGCAGCTTCTGCTCTTATTTTCTTGTTCCCGGAACCTTATTACTGAGGTTCTAATGAGCCCAGGTTAACTTACTGCAGGATGGGGAACCATTTCAGGTGAGGCCCTAGGTAAACAGTGCCATCAAGTTTATATCACCCAGGCCCAGCCACAGCAGCCTAGAAGGGTCCAGCCAACCTGCAGAATCATGAGACGGTACATGTCTGTTGTTTTAAGCTTTGGGGTATATTGTTACACAGCAAAAGCTAACTGATACAAATTCTATTCTAGTGTCATTTGTACAAATGAGCTTGAGAATCTTTTGCATATTTTAAGGGCTGTTTGTACTTCCTCTTCTGACCTTTTTATTGCTGCTGATTTTAACTGCTATCAAGTTGGCTCTGACTTACGCCAACCCTAAATGTAACATAACAATGCATTGCCCAAGCCATCTTCATGATTGCTAGCATATGTGAGTCCAGTTGAACAATGTTCTATTCTGATCCATAGGATTTTTGTTGGCTAATGGCTGGAACTAGATCCATAGACCCTTCTTCCTCTTCTGCTGAAACTTGCCCATCATGGGTGACCCTGCTGGCATTTGAAATACCAGTGGCATCGCTTCTAGCATCATAGCAACACACAAGCCACCGAAGTATCAGAAATTGACAAGCGGGTGATTGTACTGATTCATTCTGTGGTTCAGTGAATGATATGACTCTTTTAGCCATAGTCTTTGTAACTTTCATCAAATGACCGGATGCTGATGGTGGTAGTGCTGATTGTGTGCCATTGACTTGGTCCCAACTCATTGCCA
>NW_006408686.1:2507237-2509026 GCF_000296735.1 Chrysochloris asiatica
AGTGAGGTTGGCCCAGGATCAGACATTGTTTCATTCTGCTGTGCATGAGGTCGCTATGAGTCAGTTCTGACAACAACAAATCTTGACAGGAGCAGAAAGTTTCATTTCTCTCCTGTGGAGCAGCTGGTGGATTTGAATGCTGACGTTGTGGTTACAACTCAATATACAACCCACTATGCCACCAGCGCTCCTTAATGACTGAATTATTGTTGTGAAGTGCCGTCAAATCAGTTTCAATTCATAGTGACTTTGTATAGGGTTTCTGAGGATCGGCTGGTGAGTTTGAACCGCTGACCTTGTAGTCCAGTGCTAATCCTACAGAGCCATACTGGGCAGGACTTTACAAACGTAAGTTGCTTGTGGCCCACCAAGGGGATCTGGATAGCTTGCTAATAATGTAAATAAGGCACATAGCACATTTGTGGGGTGGAACCAAATAAGATGTATGGAACGTGGGGACTGGTTAGCTTTGCCATCCTGCTAGGTTTAAAACGAACCATCCCAGAGGCGAGAAGGGGAACTCACTACCATCAAGAAAGAAGAGCCGGTTGTGGAGTGCATCCTTGGGACTAGAAATGTTTGCAGTAAACCTCCTCAATCCAGGAGCTGTGACTGAGGAGACAGTGAGCGATAAGTAGAGGTGTGGCTGAGAGAGCACCAGCAGAGGTAGCAGGATCAGGGGGTTAGCTGGTGGAGTGCGGTACTTTTGAGCATTTATTGTTGTTGTTAAGTGCCGCCTAGTCGGTTCCATTTCATAGTGACCCTGTATAGTGTTTCTGAAGAGCAGCTGGTGGGTTTGAACTGCCGATCTTGTGGTTTAAAGTCCAGTGCTGACCCTACAGCGCCACTAGGAGTCCTTATTGGCAGAGCTAACAGAGCTTTGTTACACTTGCCAGAGCAGGGCGGGGGGACCAGATGTAGGGCCCAGGGTCAAAGAGACGCATACCTGGGGCATGGCTGAGAGGAGGCATCCTGAGTCATTCCTGATACTGACATCGGTAACTAATCATTGTTGTTGTTGTTAAGAGTCCTCTGTGACTCATCTCATCTCTGTATAGGGTTTCCGAAGAGTGATTGGTGGGTTTGAACTACCAACCTTGAAGTTAGCAGTCCAGTGCTTATCCTACAGCGCCACCAGGACTCACTAGTAGTTCATTGTTGCTAAGTGTCATCGAGTTGGTTCTGACCCATAGCGAATAGCGACCCTGTATAGGGTTTCTGAGGAGCAGTCGGTGAGCTTGAACCGCCAACCTTGTGATTCAAGCCGACCTTCTGGTCCAGTGCTTATCCTACAGCGCCACAGCAGGATAAACCCCACAGTCCTGAGTATTATCTGTAAAGTCTGTGTGGCCATTGTAATGAATGGCTGAAACCAACAGAGAAGTAGAGAAAGGCTTGGGAGGGGCAATTGATGTCAAAGTTCGTTTAAGAAAAAAAAAGTTGGAGAGTAGCAGTCTCTGCCTCATAGGAACTGGCCTTGGGCTGATGTTGGTGGGGATTGTGTTCTCTACCGGTGAAGTTAGATGAGGTCAGAGGCTGTCCTCACAGCATTGTACCACATACCAACCCAAAACAGCTGCTATTGACTCAGTTCTGACTCATGGCAATTCCATGTGTTTCAGAGTAGAAGCACGCTCCATAGGGTTTCTTTTTTAAGTTTTTATTGTGAATCATGTGTTAGTTGACATGGGAGAGAACATTAGCTTTACATTCATCCTATGGTATTTCGTTTCATTGCCATGATTACAATCCCCTGCATGCATCATCAAACAACCAAAGTGTATACCCC
>NW_006408686.1:2510016-2511359 GCF_000296735.1 Chrysochloris asiatica
GGGAGTGACTGGTGGGCTGGAACCACCAACCCTGTGGTTAACAATCCAGTGCTGATCCTATGGAGCCACCATGATCCCCAAACTGCTAACTGGAAATAAGGAAGCTTTCCTCGTTGTGCAAACTCAGTAAATTTTTCTTTTCTCTGGGTCCCATCTTCTCCCTGGATCATCTCCAATCTCATGTAGCCAGAGAGAGGCATGACAGAGGTTGGAAGAGATGGAAAAATGTTGGGACTGGGAAAAGGCAAGAAGAAGCAGTTAGCCCCTGGGTCCTTGCTTCCCTACCCTGGTTCCCATGGGTCAACAACCCTCAGTACAGTGGTTATAAGCACAGGCAGTAGAACCAGACTGCCGGGGTTCAAATCCTGACTCCACTTGACTTACAAATCAAGTCAGGCAAGTGACTTAACCTTTTGTATTAGATTCCTATGTTGCTGTAACAAATGATCATAAACTTAGTGACTTAAAACTTCACATATTTGTTCTCTTACAATTCCAGAGGCCGGAGGTTTAAAATCTGTTTCACTGGGCTAAAGTCAATGTGTCAGAAAGGGTCGGTTTCTTTTGGAGCCTCCAGGGGAGAATCTGATTTCCTTGTCTTTTCCAGCATCTGGAGCTACATCTGGAAGAAATTCTGTGATGCAGTGGTAAAGCAGCTTGGCCGCTAACCAAAAGAACAACAGTTTCAACAAGATGACAAATAATCCAATTAAAAATGGGCAGAGGACATGAACAGACACTTCCCAAAGGAAGACCTTCAGGCCACCAACAAACATGTAAAGAAACACTCACGATCATTAGCCATTAGAGAGATGCAAATCAAAACAACAAGGAGGTATCTTCCTACTCCATTTAATAGCGCAATTCCCCAAAGTAGAAAACAACAAATGCTGGTAAGGATATGGAGAGACTGGGACCCTCCCACTATTCATGTAAAATGGTGCAACCACTATGGAAACCGGTATGGCGCTTTCTCAAAAAGTTGGAATTAGAAATACCATGTAACCCTGCAATCTCTCTACTTGGTATAGATCCCAAGAAATAGGAGCTATGACACGAATAGATAAATGAACACCCATGCTCATTGCAGTACTGTGCACATTAGCTAAAAGATGGAGACAGCCTAAATGCCCATCAATAGAAGATGATATATACAAACAATGGACTGCTATGCACTGTTGAAGAATGATGAGGAATCTGCAAAACACCTCACAACACTGATGGAGCTGAAGGACACTAGTCAATCACAAGAGGACAAATGATGTAGGAAACCATTGTTGTAAAAAGTTAAGAAAAGATTTTCTTGTTAAATGAAACATTTTATAATAGTTACTGGGGTGTGG
>NW_006408686.1:2512733-2514364 GCF_000296735.1 Chrysochloris asiatica
AAGAACACCCACACTTGCAGATAATACCCACTTGACCTGGCTTCAATGACTAGATGATCAGAGCTCAACTAGAAGAAGAAAGAAGAGGGAAAAAAACAGTAATCTGATACAATTGGACGAACTTGACCTACACCTATGGATGCAGTAGCTCAAAAGAAGGAACAAATCTTTACAGCAAGGATCATTCCCACCCCTTCCATACACAGAGTGGACAGGGATGGGCAACTTGGACATTGGCTACCCAAAATGGTGGGGGGAGGGCTTCAAAGGCATCTAGATCCAGAGGGTGTGGAGGAAGGTAGAATCTCCACTGTGTATTATCCAATCTGTCTACGTGGGGCTGATGAAAGGAAATGCGGATCAGTCTCTTGTGATACAATAGTGAATAATTGTTATCAGGAGTGATTGTGAGGGTTGGAAATGTAAAGGTAAATGTTTTGTGGCGAGGAGGGGAGTGATTAACTTTGCAGTCTAGGAGTGGAGGTCCCTGGGACCATCAAGGGAGAAGAGTGGAGAGCGGGACCCTGCCCAGAGAAGCAGTGACGCCAGAGATGGAGGCAGAGATGATGACGTGGAGAGATGGAGCTGCTGGGGACTTTAGATCCAGAGAAGGAGAAGGGCTGTGTGCTGATGACTGGGGGGCAGGCTTGTAGTGTATACCCTTTGGTTGGTTGATGATGCATGGAGGGGATTGTAACCATGGCAATGAAACGATATAGGATAGGTTGAATGTAAAACTAATGTTCTCCCATGTAAACTATCACATAATTCACAATAAAACATTAAAAACAAAATATTTTGTTGTGGTTTGGGTGAAACGTTACAGAGAACATTAGTTTTCCATTCAACCACTTTTTGCTTTGTGACGTTAGTTGAAGTTCAGTGTAACAGCATTCTTCCCACTTCTTCCTTAGGCTCCCTGTTTCCATTTATCCTTCTTTCTGGGCCAATGCTGCCCTTTTGGTCTCCTATGGTTGATTGTTGTAAGGGATACATTCCTCAGAGTGTTATTGCTCTCTTTTTGATTGACAGGAGATTCATGGAGGAAGGGTCAGTTCTAGGCCTGAAGGGTGTCTAGGGACCATGGTTTCAGGGGTTCCACCTAGTATGGTGTTGTGAGCTAGTGTGCTGGACTGTAAAGTCGTTTGAACTGCAAGTTCACCAACTGCTCCTTGGAAATCCTATACAGGGTCACTATGGTCGGAATCCACTTGATGGCACTTAACAACAACTCTATCAGACCAGTAAGTCTGCTTTTTTTTTTTTTTAAAGGATTTTGAATTTTGTTCTACATTTTCCTCCTCCTCTATTATCCAGGACCCTCTTTTGTGGTCCCAACCACAGCGGTCAGTAGTGGTAGCTGGGCATCTGGTCCTTCTGGTCTCAGGCAAATAGAACCTGTGGCCCATATGGTCCATGAATCCTTTGGATTAATTATTTCCTTAAGGCTTTGATTTTCTTTGCACCAGAGAGGGAGAGATCAATAGTTGCATTTTAGATGGCTGCTCATAAACTTTAAAGATTACCCTAATTGCTATTTAACAAATCCAGAGTTTTCAGGGGCGGATTTTTCAGAATGCATCACTAGACGTAGCACCTGAATATCTTTGTTGTTGTTGTTGTTAAGTGCC
>NW_006408686.1:2514474-2557058 GCF_000296735.1 Chrysochloris asiatica
AGAAAGCCTCATCTTTCTCCCGTGGAGCGGCTGGTAGTTTCGAACCGCTGACCTTAAGGTTCGCAGCCCGATTCGTAACCACTACGCTACTATCTTTAGGGGTCTCCATTTCCTCACCTGTAAGATAGGATGCTGTATGGACTGTAAGATAGGATGGTGTGGCGCTGTGGATCAGCACTGGACTGTGAACCACAAGGTGAGCAGTTCAAACCCACAATCTGCTCCTCAGAAACCCTGTACAGGAACTGACTCAACACTTACAAGCAACAACATAGAAGAAGCACCCACCACAGCGCTTGTAATAATAACAATGCTCCATCAAACTGAAAGGGGCAAACTTACATTTAAAGTCTCTCCTTTGGACCTCAGTTTCCCTGCCTGTAAAATGGGGCAGAAGGGTGCTGGGCTTCAGAGGTTTCCCAGCTCTCCCACTCCTAGGGAAGCGGCCAGGCCAGGAATGAGAAGCCCATGAGCAATCTATGCTAGACTTTCTAGAGAATGGAAGGAAGATGGACTGCAGGGAAGGGCTTCCTAGTGGCCAGAGAGAAAGTGGCAAGTGGCTGAGAGGGTCCCAGATACTTGCTCATAAACAGACACAAACACACACAGTTTATCCGTCTCTCTGCATCTGTGCCTCTCTCTGAAGACAACTGGGTGTGGCTCTCTCCAGACCCCCCTCATCAATGTCTCTCTCTTTCTTGTTTTCTGTCCCTCTATTTCTCACTGATAAAGGTCCTGGTGGTACAGGGGTTAAGTCCTTAACTGATCACTGAAACGTCAGCAGTTTGAACCCACCAGTTGCTCTGTGAAGAAGGATGTGGCAGTCAACTTTTGTCAAGATTTACAGCTTCGGTCTCTCTTCTCCTCTTCCTCTTATTTCTGCCCTCTTCTCTCTCTGCTCTTCTTCTTCTTCCTCTTCCTCTCGTCCCTTCTGCCTCCTGCCTTCTCTCTCCGGCAGAGGTTACCTTCCTCACCCTGAATAAAAGTCTCTCGATGGACAAAAAACAAACAAACAAACAAACAAACAAACAAACAAACAAGATTTACAGCTTCGGAAATCCTATGGGTAGTTCTGTCAGAATCAACTCAACAGCAAGGACTTATTTTGGGGGTTTTGAGTATCTCTCACTGGACAGTACAAATGGTTTGCTCTCAACTGCTAACCTGCTGAGTTACACGTTGGGCTGCTAATCGCAAGGTCAGCAGTTCAAATCTACCAATCACTCCTCAATAGAAAGATGAGGCTTTCTGTTCCAGTAAAGATTTGTTGTTGTTGTTGTTATATGCCATGGAGTCGGTTCTGACCCATAGCGACCCTGTACAGGGTTTCTGAGGCTATAAATCTTCACAAGAGCAGAAAGCCTCATCTTTCTTCCGCAGAACAGCTGGTAGTTTTGAACCGCTGACCTTGAGGTTCGCAGCCCGATTTGTAACCACTACACTACCAGAGCTCCTTAGAGCCTTGGAAATCCTACACAGGGTTACTATGAGTCAGAATCCACTCGATGGTAGTGGGTGGGTGTCCTAACCTAAAGGCTGCCACTTTGAACACCCTAAGAGATGTGGCGGAAGAAAGGTCTGGTGATCTGCTTCTGTGAAGACGACAGCCAAGGAAGCCCAATGGAGTTCAGTTCTACTGTATAACACATGATTTAGAAACAACTCCACAGCAGCCAGTTAGAGGTTTTTGTTTGTTGTTTTGATTATCTCTCACTGTCTCTGTTCTTGTCTCTCAGTGTCTGTCTTTGCTTCTCTTACCCCGATTCTGTCTATTTGGTCTCGCTCACTCTCTCTCCATTTCCCTCTGTGGCCCCTCTGTGCCTGTAGTTCGTTGTCTTACTCCCTTTTTTTTTTTTTTTTTTTAAAGATTTATTGTGAATTGAGTGATAGTTTACATGGGAGAGTATCAGTTCTACACTCATCATTTTATTGCAACGATTATAATCTCCTCTTTTTGCAACTATTCTTGATATTTTTCCTCAAACCATTCCACTGCCATTAACATAAACTCAATGTCCCCTTTAAATTATTTTATTTTTAAGGTTTTATTGTGAATTGAGTAATAGTTTACATGAGAGAATGTCGGTTTTACACTTCTTGTTTCATTACAATGATTACAATCTCCTCTGTGCATCATCATTCAACAGTATTTGCTTCTATTCCCTCTGGTTTTTTTGGGAGGGGGAGGTGGAATGTACACCAAAACACTCAGGAATATATAATAATTTAAACAACCAACAAACACATTCTGCAAACCTGCCTCCTGGCCGCCAGCACTCAGTCTTTTTCTTTCCATGAATCTAGAGTCCTCAGCTGCTCCCTCTCTCCATGTCCCCGTCTCTGCCTCCATCTCTGGTGTTGCTGCTTCTCTGGATAGGGTCTCACATTCCACTCATGCTCTTCTCCCTTGGTGTTCCTAGGGTCCTCTGTTTTTGGACTGTAAGATTAAGTACTTCCCCGTCCCTTCCTCTTTTACTGACTGCTGGTCTCTCTGGCTTCCAGTGTCTCTCCCTCTCTATATGGAATTCTCCTCTCCTCTCAGCCAAGGAAGTCCCCCGAAACCTGTGGCCCTGCCTAAGGCCCAGCAACAGGCAGGAGCTGGGTGAGGCCCAGGTGAGTCACAGGAGGAAGGAGCTGCCAATTCTGATGATTTTCTTAGAATTTCGCCCTGCCCCAACTCCTACCTGCCCTTGGACAGCCGGTGCCCGGCACCTTGCCTGCCCGCTCCCTTAACACGTCACGTCACAGGACCTCACTGGTATGTGTCACTTGAGGGATCAACAGAGGCAAAGAGTCAGAGGGAAGTAGAAACAGAAATAGACAGACAAAGGCAGACTGAGAAAGGTGGGCATGAACAGAGACAGAAAGACAGAAACATACAGTGACACAGAGAAAGAGACATGCAGAGAGGAAGACAGAGAGAACCAGACAGACAAAGAAAAAGACGGAGACAGAAAGACACAGAAAGGGAGAGACACAGCCAGCGAGAGACGTCCAAAAATTCTGGGAGACCAGAGGAGTCTGGGGTTGGGGGATGAGGTTTCAAACCTCCTCCCTAAGTCTTTAGGTAAAACAGGAAATTGTGACCCAACACAGTGAGGTCACCCCACCACAAAGAGGTTGTGCCAGACCACACAGTTCCTTCTTGTACCTTAAAAACCGAGCCTTCCTTCCAGTAACAGATGCCTCCCACCCACCCCAGACCCATTTCCTAGGTGGGAAACCAAGGATTCATGGAGCGAAGCCACCTGCTCAGGGTCACATTCCCAAGAATGTGGCTTAGCTGGGTCTCAAGCCAGCCAGGATCGGCTCCCCAATTTTCTATTTCCCCACCTCCATACTCCTCAAGACCTTGATCTTCTGGCCAGTCTGAAGAGGGGTTCCATTTTCCAGATAAGAAAACTGAGGTTCAGGAAGGAGGACATCTGTGGACTCAGAATGACCCAGTATCATCAACATGATAGTGGCTGCCCTCAGATTCAGTGACAAATTTCCACCTGGCTCTTCACTGCGTGGAGACATAGGACCCGGGGTTAGAGAGAGCCAACCACAGTGAGAATGCAGTCTCACTGTCACCGAGCACTAACGCTGTACCAGGGACTACAGCAAAGGCCCTTCTTCCATCACCACCGAATGCCAACCCTACGTAAGAGACTCTTGCTTTCCCTGTTTTCCCCATAATTAATTAGTGACTGCCATCTGAACTCACAGGTCTCTTAATCTTTATTTTATTACCTTTTAGGCGAGAGGATTTCTGGGATTGTTCTAGCTGAAGATGCCAATGAATTAATAAGAATAACAATAATATAATCATTATTAGAGTGGGATTGAAAGCGGTCCAACAAAATCAAATCAAACCTGTTGTCCTCGAGTTGAATCTGACTCAGATGTTATATGACAGAGTTGAACTGCCCCAGAAGGTTTCCAAGGATATCGTCTCCTCAAGAACAGATTGCTGCAAGAAGAAAGAAGAGGACAAAAAGAGTAATCTGATACAATTTGATGAACTTGACCTACACCTATGGATGCAGTAGCTCAAAAGATGGAACAAATCTTTACAGCAAAGATCATTCCCACCCTCTCCATACACACAGTAGACAGGGATGGGCAACTTGGACATTGGCTACCCAAAATGAGGGGCTACAAAGGCAAGAAGTGACTGGCTTACAAGCTTTCAAGAGGGAATCTAGATCCAGAGGGTGTGGAGGAAGGTAGAGTCTCCACTGAGTTGTATCCAATCTGTCTAGGTGGGGCTGATGAAAGGAAATGCGGATAGGTCTCTTGTGATACACTAGTGAATAATTGTTATCAGGACTGACTGTGAGGGTTAGAGATGTAAAGGTAGATGTTATGTAGCAAGGAGGGGAGTGATTAACTTTGCAGTCTAGGAGCGGAGGTCCCTGGCACCATCAAGGGAGAAGAGCGGAGAGCGGGACCCTACCCAGAGAAGTAGTGATGCCTGAGATGGAGGCAGAGACGATGACCTGGAGAGATGGAGCAGCTGGGGACTTCAGACACAGAGAGGGAGAGGGACTGTGTGCTGACAACAGAGGGGCAGGCTTGCAGGATATACCCTTTGGTTGGTTGATGATGCATAGAGGGGATTGTAACCATAGCAATGAAACAATACACAATAGGATGAATGTAAAACTAATGCTCTCCCATATAAACTATCACATAATTAACAATAAAACATAAAAAAAAAAAAAAAAAAAAGAACAGATTGCCACATCTTTCTTCCAAGATGTGTGGCTGGCAGTGGGTTTGAACCACCAAGACTCTTTATTGGAAGTGATACCAAAAATCAAACCAAACCACTGCTATCAAGTCAATCCTGACTCAGAGCAGAATGGAACTGTTCTTTGGGTTTCTGAGACTGTAAATTGTTATGGGAGAACAGACAGCCTCAGCTTTCTCCCTTCGAGTGGCGGGTAGATTTGAACCACTGACCTTTCGGTTAGTATCCCAACGTGAAACCTACTATATCACCAGGGTTTCTATTGGGGGTGGTTGTTGTTGTTAAGTGCGATTGAGTTGGTCCAACTTGTAGCAACTCTGCATAGGGTTTCTGAGGGGCAGCTGGTGGGTTTGAACTGCCAGTTTAGGTTAGCTGTCCAGTGTTTATCCTACAATGCCACATCAAGACCCCATATTGGGGGTAGTTGTTGTTGTTAAGTGCTGTTGAGTCCGTTCTGACTCATAGTGGTGCCTGTGTATAGGGTTCCCAAGGAGTGGCTGGTGGGTTTGAACCACCAACCTTGACCTTGTGGTTAGCAGTCCAGTGCGGATCCTACAGCGCCACACCAGGAGTGGTAGCTATTACTTATTCATCATCTATGGAGTCCTGGTGTGGCGCTGTAGGACCCGCACTGGACCGCAAGGTCAGTTTGAACTGTAAGGTCCATGGTTCAAATCCACCAGCTACTCCTCAGAAACCCTACAAAAAGTTGTTATATGTAGATATATTGTTATTTTATTATTAAGTGCCATTGATTTGGTTCCGATTCACCGCCATGGAAGGATTCCATGTATAGGTTTAGTATAGGTATAAATGACCTATGCATAGAGACGAGACGTATATACATACACTAAACCTATACATGAAATCCATATGGAGTCCTAGTGTGGTGTTGTGGGTTAATGCGCCGGACTGCAAAGTCCATTTGAACTGCAATGTTGGTGGTTCAAGCTCACCAGCTGCTCCTCAAAAACCCTATACAGGGTCGCTATGGGTAGGAACTGATGCGACAGCACTTAACAACAACATAGATATTATATGTATAGACTGTGAGTCAGAACCGACAGTACTTAACAACACCGACCCTTTCCCTCCCCTTCTCTGGTCTCTCCACACTGGCGTCTCCATTGTTCCTAAGACCTGTTGTTTCCCCCTAAGGATCCCTGGTGGTACTATAGGATCAGCACTGGACTGCTAACCACAGATTGGTGGTTCAAAGCTATCAGCTGCTCCAAAGGAGAAAGATGAGGCTGTCTGCGCTGTGTAGATTGACATTCTCAAAACTCTATATAGGGTCACTAAGTATCAGAACGAGTTCAGTGACGATGGGTTTGCTTTGGTTTTTGAGTCCCTGCCTCCACCCCACCCCACCCCCGGAGTCTCTTCTGGTATAAAGCTACCCAACTTCATTCTCCATGGCTGCATGCAGCCTCTGCCCAAATGCCACCCACTCAGAAGAGCCCTCTCCTTCACCCACCCAAAGTGTCTCATCCCTCCCCTCATGTTTCACCTCCGTTTTGTTTTTCTCCGTTTCACTCATCGCTTCCTGATATGGATAAATTAGTGTCACACTGACAGTGCCGATGCCACCAACACAGAGACTTGGCTTTCTTCTCTGCTGTGTCCCCAATTTCTGGCACAAAGTAGGTTCTCAGTAAACCATTGAGGAAGAATTCTGATCAATGTGGGCTACCAACGGTTCCAGCATTTCACTGGTATTAACTTGATCTGATTGGTCAGAAACATCCTAAAACATGGAGATTATATTTTTCTTTTCTCTTTTAAACTTATGAACATCAGGAGCCCCCAGCATCACAGTGTGCTGCTAACTGAAAGGGTTGACAGTTTGAACCCACCAGCTGCTCTTTAGAAGAAAGATGTAGCAATTTACTGCCCAAGAGCTCTAAACTACCAGCTGTTCTGCGGGCGAAAAATGAGACTTTCTGCTTCCGTAAAGATTTACAGCCTTGGAAACCCCCTACAGGGTCGCTGTGAGTCGGAACCGACTCCACGGCACATAACCACGACCACCACCAAAGAGTTACAGTCTTGGAAACCCTATGGAGCAATTCTACCCTGTCTTATAGAGTTTCTGTGAATTGGGATTAACTCCATGGTAGCAGGTTTTATTGTGAACATTGTCAAAGCCACAGAGAGAAGACAGAATCCCATAATGAGCCTCCATATTTATGTCTGCTACATATTGTCAGAAGGGACCAGTCACTGGAGAAGGATATCATATTTGGTAATGTGGAGGGTCAGAGAAAAAGAGGAAGACCCCCAACAAGATGGATTGGCACAGTGGCAGCATCGATGGACTCAAGTGTGGCAATAGTAGTGAGGTTGGCCCAGGATCAGGCAGTGTTTCGTTCTGCTGTGCATAAGGTCGCTATGGGTCAGTACCAACTCAATGGCACCTAACAACAAAAACCTTGGTATAGGTCCTGGTGTGGCACTGTGGGATAAAGCACTAGACCGAAAGGTTGGTTTGAGCCATAAGGTCGGTAGTTCAAACTCACCAGCCGCTCCCTGGAAACCCTATACCGGGTAGCTGTGAGTTGGAGCCTTACTAGACGGCACTTAACAACAACAACCTTGGTATAATTGATATTCATATTTTACCATTTGCCTTTATTTTTCTTTCCTGCAGTATTTTGAAGTAAATAGACATCAATTCAACTCACAGACAGGGCCCCAGTAGGACCGAGTGGAACTGCCCCTAGGTTTACCAAGACTGTAAATCTTTAAGGAAGCAGATTGCCAGAGCTTTCTCTCATGGAGCGACTGATGGCTTCAAACACAGAACTTTTGGATGGCGGCCCAGTGCTCTAACCAGTGTGTCACCTGAGCTCCTCTGAGTTGGGATTGATAGTGATAATGGATTTGTTGTTGTTTATAGACATCAATGGACTCCTGGTGTGGCGCTGTGGGTTAATGCGCCAGACTGCAAAGCCATTTGAACTGCAAGGTCGATGGTTCAAGCTCACCAGCTGCTTCTCAGCAACCCTATACAGGGTCGCCATGGATTGGAACTGACTTGACGGCACTTAACAACAACAACAACATAGACATCAATAGCATTTGCCCCTAAACACTTCAATAGGTATATATTAAGAATAAGAATATTTTCCCACATTACCACAAAACCATTCTTCCCTCCCACCCCAAAAGTGTTTTTGGGTAAACTAAAGTGGAGGGTGGGAGAAAAAGAGGAAGGCTCCCAATGAGATGGATTGGCACCATGGTGGACGTGAAATCAGGGCTGGGCTCAGGCATAGCCATGATTGTGAGGTTGGCCCAGGACCAGGCAGAGTTTCTTCTGTTGTTTATGGGGTCGCTATGAGTTGGCACCTACCAACAATACACATGTTGCTATTTCATTTCCCAATATTATAGCGTTCTCTAAATGATCAGAGAACTTTGCCACAGTACCATTATTCCTCCTAACAAAACCTCCTAATATTATGCAACAATCAAGGAGCCCTGGTGGTGTGGTGGGTTAAGCGTTGGGCTGCTAACACCCACCGAGTTGGCCACCTGCTCCCGGGTTGGGAGATGAGGATGTTTTGCTCCTGTGGATATTACATCCTAAGGGGTAGTTCTAAGGAGCTCTGGTAGCGTAGTGGTTACGACTCGGGCTGCGAACCTTAAGGTCAGCGGTTCGAAACTACCAGCCGCTCCGCGGGAGAAAGATGAGGCTTTCTACTCCCGTAAAGATTTACACCCTCGGAAACCCTGTACAGGGTCGCTATGGGTCAGAACCGACTCGACGGCACTTAACAGCAAGGGGTAGTTCTACTTTGTCAATCTGCAGCCAAATTTCTGTTCCTGTTTCACAAAGGAGGGAAGTGAGGAGTGAGGCATCTGGCCGGAGGTTAGACAGCAGGAAAAGACAGAACTGGAATTTGCCTTCAGGCAGTTTGAGGAGAGACTGTGACCACCGACAATGAGTCAGGAGAGAGCCAGTCCCTCACTCCCTCCTCTCCTGGCCGCACCCGGAGTAGGGAAGTGTGTGTGGGTGTGTGTGTGTGTGTGTGTGTAAGAGGAGGCGGCTTAGCTGACTCGCTCTTTCGCAAAAAGTTTGGGGGAGGAGTCCCCGGGGCCACAAAACTGTTGCCTTGTTCGGTGCCAGTCCGAGAGGAGTGGTGCGGAGCGCCGCGCAGAGGAGCTACCTGCCAGCTATGGGTCATCCACGGCTACTGCTGCTGCTGGCTCTCACCTGCATCCCAGGTAGGGCTGCGCAGACGCCTGCGCGGGAAACCGGCTCTGGTGAGGGGTGGGGAAGGCTGTCAGGGCCTGAGGGATTGGGAAGGAGGAAGTAGTCACTAATCCCATCCTGAGTATAATAATCCGCAGTGCCTGGCACACAAGAATTCCTTGATCGAAGGCATTTAACACAATCGCTCTTCAACGAGGGATCCTAGATGGTCAGTGGTTAAGCGTTCCACTGCTAACCGAAAAGTGTGTCATTTGAACCCACCGGTCGCGCCTTGGGGGAAAGACATGCCCTTCAGTTTCCATAATTACTGACAGCCTCGGAAACCCTACGAGGCAATTCTGTTGCGTCCATTAGGGTCATTATGTGTCGGAATCCACTCGGTGGCAGTGGATTTGACTTGGGAGTCGATTCTTTGGCTCTCTTTGTGCCGGGCTCCTTACTGGGCGGAAGGAACCAGGATTAGCTCCGTAGCACAGAGAGGTTCAGTAATTGGCCGGAGTCACACAGCCGGTCCTGGAAGAAGTGGGTTTCTGACCCTTCCATGGAGTCCCCAGCGGAGGCTCCCACTCTGTCGGAGAACCACAAGCTTATTTTACAGAAGGTCCAGCGAGAGGCAGACCGAGCTCAGAGCAACAAGGGTTTGAAGAGGTGGGTGGGGGTAGGGGGTAGGGGATGGGATCCAGGGCTTGTCCCTTGAGGACACTGCCCTTTCACTAATGCCTCGCCTACGTGGCTCTTTAGCCTGCTTCCCCCGGAAAACGAGGGGTGAGGGAGACCGGTTGAGAAATGAAAGGAAATTGAGAAGGAACTGAGTCAGGTCACGGCGGGTGTGAAGGGGGTCGGATAAGAGATGAATAACTCGGAAGGCTCTCCAGGCCGCTGGGGGCCCGAAAATGAATAACGGGTGGGGACGCTAAACTCGAGCGCTGGAGAGAGAGGTCAGCTAAGGATTTGGTGGGAGGGGTTAAAACTTTGGGATGGACTGATGGGCAAGGCGCCGTGGGTTAAGCATTGCGCTGTTAACCACAAGGCCACCAGCTGTTCCGCGGGAGAAAGATGGGGCAGTCAGCTTCTGTAAAGATTTACAGCCTCGAAACTCCCGTGGGACAGTTCCGTTCTGTCCAATAGGTTGCTATGAATGTCCGAAAGGGGTTTGATTTTTTGGGGTGGTGGGTGGGGAAGTCGCCCTAATTGTTGTTGTTGTTGTTAAGTGCCATCGAGTCGGTTCCAACCCATAACGACCCTGTATAGGGTTTCCGATGAGTGGCTGGTGAGCTTGAACTGGCGACCTTGCGGTTCAAATCGACTTTGCAGTCTAGCGCATTAACTCACAGTACCAGATTTTTTGGGTGATGGGTGGGAAAGTAGCCTTGATGGAGAAGTAGCCCAGTAGTGTAGTGGTTAAGCGCCCATGGCTAACCCAAAGGTGAGCACTTTGAACTCTCCAGTCACGCGTGGGAGAAAGGTTGAAGACTGTCTTCTCCCATAAAGATATTCCGCCTTGTAAACCCTATGAGGCTCTTCTACTCTGCCCTATAGGACCGCTGTGAGTAGGAATCCACCAGATAGCCGTGGGTTTGGGTTGTTAGGTGGAAGAGAATTTTGGGGGAGGAGAATGGGTGGGGTAAAACCGTGAGGAGAAGCTGGAGAGCAGGGCTAGAACTTCCGGAAGGACTGATGGGCTGAAGGAGAATATTGTTGTTGTTAAGTGCCGTAGAGTCGTTTGTTACCCATGTTGTTGTTGTTAAGTGTCGTGGAGTCAGTTCTGACTCATAGCGACCCTGCACAGGGTTTCCGAGGCTGTAAATCTTTACGGGAGCAGAACGCCTCATCTTTCTCCCGCGGAACTTTCCCGCTGGTAGTTTCGAACTGCTGACCTTGCGGTTCACAGCCCGATTCGTAACCACTATGCTACCAGAGCACCCCGTATAGCGACAACTCATAGCGACCGTGTATAGGGTTCCCAGGGAGCAGCTGGTGAGATTGAACCACCGACCTTCCGCTTCAAACCGACTTTGCAGTCCTGCGCATTAGCTCACAGGAAGAGAATGTTAGGGAGGGGCTATTGAGTGGGTCTAGAATATGGCAGTTTAAAGGCTTGGCTGCTAACAGGGTGGAGGTTCCAACCCACCCTGAAGCTCCGGCAAAGATTGTTGTTGTTAAGTGCCATTGAGTCTGTTCCAACTCATAGCGACCCTGTATAGGGTTTCCAAGGAGCCGCTGGTGGGTTTGAACCACCAACCTTGTGGTTAACAGACCAGTGCTTAACCTACAACGCCACACCAGGACTCCCTGGTAAAGATTGTTGTTGGTAAGTGCGGTCCAGATGTTTCTGACTCATAGCGACCCTGTACATGGCTTCTGAGGAGCGGCCGGTGAGTTTCAACCGCCAACCTTGTGGTTCAAACCGACCTTACACACCAGGACTCCCTGGTAAAGATTTGTTATTGTTGTTAAATTGTTACATGCGGAAGAATCTATTCTGATGCATAGCGACCCTGTATGGACTCCCTGGTAAAGATTTGTTATTGTTGTTAAATTGTTACATGCGGAAGAATCTATTCTGATGCATAGCGACCCTGTATGGACTCCCTGGTAAAGATTTGTTGTTAAGTGCCCTAGAATCGATTCTGATTCATAGCGACCTCTATAGGGTTTCCAAGGAGCAGCTGGTGAGTTTGAACGGCCAGCCTTGCGGTTCAAACCGTCCTTTCTGTCCAGTGCTTATCTTACAGAGCCACACCAGGGCTACAACCTAACAAACCCTACAGGCCGTTCTAGTCTGTTACTTGGGGTCACTAGGAGTCAGAAATCCACTAGAGGGCACCTCAGAACAACAGAACCTGGACTCTCTCGTGAGCAGGGAGAGTTTAGAACTGGGAGAATCCTGTAGAATTTAAAGAAAGAGGGGGCAAAGTGAGCAAAGAACGCCCCTAGGAGAGCTGGGGGATGTGGGAAAGGGCCTAAACCTGGGCAGAGCTCTGAGGTCTAAACAGGCAGAGAGGGCGGAGCTCGTATTCAGGACACACCCCTCAAGGACAAAATTGAAAGAGAAACCGATTTAGACCCACAAAGAGAGGGGCTGTGGGCTGACGCTCCAGGGGGTAGGGGAGTGGGGGGCGGGCGGAAGGGGCAGGCTTGCAGGGTATACCCTTTGCTTGAATGATGCATGGAGGGGATTGTAATCATGGCAATGAAACGATACACTATAGGATGAATGTAAAGCTAATGTTCTCCCATGTAAACTATCACATACTTCACAATAAAACATTTGAAAAAAAAAAGGGAAACAGAGGATGGTAGGATTTTAGTGGAGTACTTGTGGGGGCAGATAAGACCGGTGGGCTAGAGATAGAAATGTCACTGGAGCCAGCGTTGGAACAGAACCCGAAGCTGGGACGTGAGTGGACTAAGTCCGGAGGCTGGATCTTGGTATTGGGACCTGTGGGTGGAAAAGGGAATCCTAGCGAGGAGCATCTAACAACCTTGCCTCCTTCCTCCCTCCGTCCCTCCGCCTGTAGTTTCCTGGGGCCTTCAATGCCTGCTGTGTGAGAGGAATGGGCCTTGTCAAATGGACACGGGCCAGGACCTTTGTAGGACCACCGTCCTGAGAGTGTGGGAAGGTGAGTCCCCCACTGAAACGCAAGGGGGGTTGGTGCTAGAGACCAAGCAACCTTAGTCACCAGCAATCAGAGAAATGCACACAAAATGCACATTTGGCAAGCATTTAACCATCTGACAACAGCTGGTTGATGGGGATGCCTAGCACCCGATCACACTGGTGGTAAATGTTGTTAAGTGCCTTTGAGTTGGTTCCAACTCATAGCGCCCCTGTATAGGATTTCTGAGGAGCAACTGGTGGGTTTGAACTGCCGACCTTGTGGTTAACAGCCCAATGCTCATCCTGTAGCACCACACCAGGCATCTACTGCACAGTTTGACACTATCCGGTACACTGGAGATTAGCACCACGACAGCCAGCAGTTTGAGTCCTAGAACCATGGTGATGGTGTGCCGTGGAGTCGGTTCCCACTCATAGTGACCCTGTATAGGGTTTCCGAAGCTGTCACTCTCGTCATCTTTCTCCACTGGTGAATTTGACCTACTAACCTGTGGTTAACAGCATAGAAACTCCCAAAAGTAGGTAGGAATCATGGCTTAGTCAAGTTGACACCTGATCCCAACCATCATAAAGCTCCATACACCTTATTGGTGTGGTCTCAGCCAATCACTATACGAGAGTCACAAAGGCTGTAGATAGAAGGCCTATATCAAGTCACTCTGTTCCACAGTAAATTTGAAGCATTTCCCTTTAAATATTCCTATTGGAGGCACCTCCCTGCTGAGCTCATTAAACTAAAGGAGCAGATGGATCTAGAAGGTCCTGGTGACACTGTTGCCACTGACGGGATAGGCTTCCGGTAT
Source organism: Chrysochloris asiatica (assembly GCF_000296735.1). Taxonomy (NCBI): domain Eukaryota; kingdom Metazoa; phylum Chordata; class Mammalia; order Afrosoricida; family Chrysochloridae; genus Chrysochloris; species Chrysochloris asiatica. The sequence goes on from NW_006408686.1 coordinate 2,527,857, forward strand.
GGGGGGGTTGGGGTGGTGGATAACCCTGGGAGAGACAGAATTAAAGCCAAACAAGACAAGAGACATGACAGGGGTTAGTTCTAAGAGTGTCAAAAGCTTGTTGGGTCCAGGGAGCTTCTGGGGTGACACATATATATTCCTTACAGAGGGCGAAGAGCAGGTGGTGGTGGAGAAAGGATGTGCCCACCGGGAGAAGACCACCAGAAGCATGAGCTACCGAACCGGTCCACAGATCATCACCCTGTCAGAGACTGTGTGCGATTCAGACTTGTGCAACCAACCCGACCCCAGTGAGTAGGGCAGCCCTTGCCCTCAACCAACCTCAACTCATCTGCTTTGCCATCCTAATCCCAACCCAATTCCACCCCAAGTACATGCCCAATCCCATCTCTAGCTCAGTCATATCCCCAGTTTATTCCTAATCCTATCCCCGTCTCCAGTCCTAACCCAGTCCCATCTCCAACTCACTCTCAAACCTATCTGCAACCTTATTCCCATCCCTCAACCCAGTACCACCCTTAACTCATTCTCAACCCTCTCTCCAACCTTATCTGCATTCCCAACCCATTCTCATTCCCAGTCCCATCCCCAACTTCATTTTACCCCAACACTATCTCCAACTCAAACCCATCCCGTTTCAAACACATCCCTAACCCCATCCACAGATCACCCCCCGTACTCTTCTCAGATGGTCTCACTCCACGTCCAATTACATTCTCTCTCCAACCTCATTCCCATTCCTAACCCTCCCTCCATCCTGCACATGCTTCTGTTGATGGTCGTTACATGTCAGATGAGGGAACCTTTGTGGCACAATGGCTAAACCCTTGACTACTAACACAAAGGTCAGTGATTCAAACCCACCATCCACTTGCACCCCAGGAGAACGGTATAAAGATTTACCATCTTGGAAACCCTGTGGGACTTTTGTATACTGTCCTATAGGTGTACTATGTGTCAGGAAAGATTTGACAACAATGAATTTGGTTTGGGGCTTTATATACAGAAGATGTCAGAGTCCTGGTGTGGTGGTATAGAAACTCCCAGGCTTGGCCACATGTGCCCAGGAACACAGGTACAAGAAGACTTCACAAGAGTAGGTAGGACTCATGGCCTAGTCAAGTTGACACTTGATACAACTACAAGGTTAGTTTGAACTTCAAGGTTGGTGGTTCAACTATACCAGCTGCTCCTCGGAAACCCTATACAGGGTCAGCATGAGTCAGAACAGACTCTACTGCACTTAACAACAACAACATATAAAATGTAAGAACTGCCATGAGACACTCCCATGTACATACCCACTCTAAAGGTAGGTGAGGTGGCCCACTGGTGTTGTGCCATCTGACTTTTCCATGGCAGCTCAGATGCTGAGCCGCCAAGATCAAAGTCGAGACTCGTAGTCCTTAATGACAATCAAAAAAGGAGGAAAGGGATTGTAACCATGGCAATGAAACAATATACAATAGGATGAATGTAAAACTAATGTTCTCCCATGTACCCATGTAAAGTATCACATAATTCACAATAAAACTTTAAAAAAAAAAAAAAGAGGAGGAGGGAAGCAGATGGACTAAGGCAGGCTGGGAAAGTTGCTGGGATGGATAGATGGTTCTTGACTTGGGCAGGGAAAAAGACAGTAAGACAAAAGAACCAATACCTTTTGGTCTTACTTATAGGAAATAGCCAAATATACTAGCGTAGTGGTTATGAATCGGGCTGCAAACCGCAAGGTCAGCAGTTCGAAACTACCAGCTGCTCTGCGGGAGAAAGATGAGGCGTTCTGCTCCCGTAAAGATTTACAGCCTCGGAAACTCTGTACAGGGTCGCTATGAGTCAGAACCGACTCCACGGCACATAACAACAACAAATCAAAATCGAAAGTGCTTATCAGGACTGGAAGGGAGGAGGGGAGGGAGGGTTATTGATTAAGAAGCACTGAATTAATAATGTTAATGGTGCCAGAAAATATCAGAAAAGGACAGTGATTATGGTTGTACAACACAGAGAATGTAATCAATGTTACCGAATTATACAATGCAGAAATGGCTGTATTGTCAAATGTTTTATGTATGTTTTTGCCACTCTTTTAAAAATAAAAAAATGTGAAGCAACTTCCAAATAAACCCTTTCGCAGAACTGCATGGCTTTAGCCTGGAATCAGGGTAAGAAAAAGACCTTGGTTGTTGTTAATTACTATGGAGTTGATGCTGACTCGTAGTGACCCCGTATAGTGTTTCTGAAGTTCTAAATCCTGGTGTGGTGCTGTAGGATAATGCACTGGACCGCAAGGTCGGTTTGAACTGCAAGGTCAACGGTTCAAACTCACCAGCTTCTCCTCGGAAACCCTATACAGAGTTGCTATGAACTGGAACCGACTCAATGGCAATTAACAACAGCAAATCTTTGTGGGAGTAGAAAGCCTCATCTTTGTCCTGCAGAGTGGCTAGTGGGCTTGACCCATAGACCTTGTGGTTCACAGTGCAGTGCTTACCTTACTGAGCCACCACGCTAATTGTTAATGTTGATAGTTCCTGTTGCTGCTTACCACCCAGTTGATTGTGCCTCTTGGGAATCCCGTGTGTGCAGAGTAGAATTGCTCCACAGGATTTTCAAGGCTAGGATCTTCAGGAAGGAGATTGCTTGTTTTCCAAGACACCTCCAGTCAAGTACTTAACTATTTGTACCACCCAGGGACTTGAAAAAAGACTAAACCAAAAATCAAACCCACTGCAATCAAGTAGATTCCGACTCCGAATATGAGTTTTCCGAGACTGTAAATCTTTCCTGGAACAGACAGTCTCATCTTTCCCCTAAAGAGTGACTGGTGGGTTTGAACTGCTGAGCTTGCCGTTAACAGTCCAGTGTTTATCCTGTAGTACCACCAGGGCTCTGAGAAAAAGACTTCTTGTTGTTAAGTGCTGTCGAATCAGTTCTAAATCATAATGACCCTGTATAGGGTTCCCAAGGCTGTTAATCTTGGAATCTGTGGGAGCAGAAAGCCTCATCTTTCTCCTGCAGACCGTCTGGAAAACTATAACCATCAACCTTATAGTTTGCAGTCCAGTGCTTATCTACAGTGATACCAGGGCTCCAAGAAAAGACTTGTTGTTGTTGTTGTTAAGTGCTGTTGAGTTGGTTCCAACCCATAGTGAACCCTGCATAGGGTTTCCAAGGAACGGCTGGTGGGTTTGAACATTGACCTCACGTTAGCAGTCTAGTGCTTATCCTATAGCGCCACGCACCAGGACTCCGAGAAAAAAACATAAAGAGGGTCCAATTCCTCAAATTCCCACCAAAGAAAAAGGGACTGGATTCATGTTGAATGGACAAGCAGAGATTTCTCCCTTTGTCTCTGGTGAGGAAGGAAATCATTTCAGGCTGGTTCGCTACAGTGATGTCAGGGAGCAGGGTTGCTGTTAAGTGCCACTGAGTTGGTTCTGACCCATAGTGACCCTGTAAAAGGTTTCCAAAGAGCAGCTGGTGAGCTTGAACCACCAACCTTGCAGTTCAAACAGCTTTGCAGTCTGACACATTAACCCATAGCGCCACAAAAATTAGTGTTTTCTTGCTTTTCATCCTTCATCTAGACCCCAAACTATAGTCTTCTGGTAGTGACTGGATGAGATGTTTGTTTTCTAGATATTAACAAGAAAGAGGAGGCCAACCTCTCTCTGTCCAAAGCGCTCAAGGAAAAAACTAATACTTGGGTCTAAGTAATACTCAGAATGAAAAATTATTTTTCAAAATATCTAATAGCGTTGATGAATGCCTTCCAACCAATCAGATGCTGAACAATCAGGAAGGACTCCTGGAAGTCCCATGCTGGGCCTGGTATTACCCCTTTAACTGATAGATTATGGAGGCCTATCTTGGGGGAGAGTTGTCAGTGGTCAACGTCCACCAGGGAGCTCAGGACAGTGTCTGTGAATTGGGTCGGTTCTGATGCCTAGTGACCCTACACATAACAGAAGGAAACACTGCCCAGTTCTGTGCCATCTTCACAATTGTTACACTTGAGTCCATTGCTGCTGCAACTGTGCCAATCCATTTTCTTGGGGGTCTTCCTCTTTTTCACTGAACCTCCACTTTGCCAAGAATACCTTTCTCCAGGTACTGGTCCCTCCTGATGACATTTCCGATGTATGAGAGACAAAGTCTGGCCATTGCCATTCTGGCCTCTAAGGAGCGTTCTGACTATACTTTTTCCAACATAGATTTGTCTCTTCTTCTGGCAGTCCATGGTACATGCAATATTCTTTGCCAACACCATAATTCAAATGCATTGATTCTTCTGTGATCTTGCTTATTCATTGCCCATTTTTCACATGCATATGGGACGATTGAAAATACGAAGGTTTGGGTCAGGGACACCTTAGTTCTCAAACTGACATCTTGTTTTTTTGAAAACTTTAAAGAGGTCTTTTGCAGGAAATTTACCTAATGCAATATGCCATTTGATTTCTTGACTGCTGCTTCCATGAGTATTGATTATGGATGCAAGCAAATTGAAGTCTTTGACAACTGCAATCTTTTCTCCATTTATCATGATGCTATTCATTGGGCCAGTTGTGAAGATTCTCATTTTCTTTATATTGAAATGCAGTCCATACTGGATTGTAGTCTTTGGTCCTCATCAGAAAGTATTTAATACATGTGCAAGTTATTTAATAATTGATAAGTCCTGGTGTGGTGCTATAGGATGAACACTGGACTGCTAACCACAAAGTTGGTAGCTCGCCCCCTCTTTGGAAACCCAATACAGAGTTGCTATGAGTCAGAACCAACTCGATGACACTTAACAATGGGCTTGTATAAGCCCCAATTTTTTTTTTAATTCTGCAAAAGTTTTTCTTTTCATTTTTAATAGACCTTATCTTTTTAATTTTTGATGCACACATACAAAATTTTAAAAATATATTCATTTGAATGTCCAGAGGGTACATTCTGCAAGCTGCCTTTCTATCTGCAGGCACACAACCTTGCTCAGTCCACGGGCCTGCAGCTGCTCTGTCTATCCATGCCAACACCTCTGCCACCATCTCTGCTATCAATGCTTTTCTAGGTAGGAATCTCACATTCCACTCATGCTCTTCTTTCTTGATGCTCCTGGAATTGTCTGTTCCTGAAATGAAACCCGTTTCTTTTATACTGACTGACTTAAATAATTTATTTTGCTATTTGTTGTTGAGAAAAGCATACATCAATTCAAATATCTGCATTCAATTCAGTAATCATGATTACATTCTCCCAGTTGTCCAACCATTCTTACCCTTTCTTCCTGAGTTGTTCTTCCTCCATGGACATGAACTCCCTGCCAATCTAATCACTTCCTGTCTAATCTTTCGAGTTGCCATTGTTGATTTGATCCCATATAGATAGAATCTGAGGAGCCCTGGTGGCATTGTGAATAAGCGTTAGACTGTTAACTGCAAGGTTGGTGGTTCAAAACCACCAGCCATTCCATGGGAGAAAAATTAGTTTGTTTGCTCCCATAAAGATTTACCGTCTCAGGAACCGTATAAAGGATTGCTATGAGTCAGAATCAACTCAATGGCAGTAACGTTGGGGTTTATAGATAGATGCTAAAAGAACACAATGCTCAAGGCAGACATTCTTGACCAGTTAAGCTAAACAGCCCCACTTCTCATCCCTGATTGTGTTCACTTGAAGAGATGGTTTAATTGTAAACTCAAACTCATTGTTGTGGGGTCTGTCCTTTGATGCTGGGGCACCATAGTGACCAAGATCGCCTCAGGCCCTGACCTCCTGGTACTTCTAGTCCAGTGTATATGGTGGCGGTAACAGACCCAGGGATTGTCCAAGCTGGTTGGGGTTGGGAGTGGGGAGATGCAGGCAGAAGGGTGTGGACCAGGATGGGGAAGTAGATCAAGGCTGGGTAGCGGGGTCAGAGCTGAGATGGGGAAAGTATAGCCCAAAATGATTAGGACCAGGACGGGGAAGGCTTCTGCCAGCAGGGTAAGAACTGAAACAGGAATCACAGGTCAGAATGGTTAAGGATGGTATGGGTGAGGAGAAGGGACTGTAAGAACTCAGAAAAGACAGATCTTGAAGAATGAATAGGAGTCAGACTGTCCAAAAGTCAATGAAAGGGATTTTATAGACAGAAGAGCAGCAGATACAAAGGCCTAGTTGTTGTTGTTGTTGAGTGCCGCCAAGTTGGTTCTGATTCATAGCGACCCTGTATAGGGTTTCCAAGGAGTGGCTGGTGAGTTTGAACCACCAACCTTGAGGTTCAAACTGACCTTGCAGTCCAGCATATTAACCCACAGCGCCACCCCAGGGCTCCCACAAAGGCCTTGTGGTGAGTGAAAATAACATGATTGGAGGAAGGAAAAATGGAGAGAGAGAGAGAGGCAAGTGAAATTGATGAGGTCATATCATAAGGGTCTTCTAGTTAATGGAATGTAAGCAGCTATGGTAGCACAGTGGTTATGAATCAGGCTGCGAACTGCAAGGTCAGCAGTTCGAAACTACCAGCTGTTCCGTGGGTCTGCTCCCGTAAAGATTTACAGCCTTGGAAACCCTGTGCAGGGTCCATATGAGTCGAAACCGACTACATGGCACATAACCACCACCACCAGTCAATGGAATGCAGACTTCATCTTGGGTTTAATATGTCACAATCAGATTTGCATTAAAAAAAAAATTATTCTGACCTTAAGTGAAAGTTGGATTGGAGGAAAGCAAGAGTGGGTGTGGGAAGACCAACTTGGAGATGGATGCAGTAGTCCAGATAAAGTAGAGGGTAGCTGAACTAGGGTACCAACTATGCAAGTAGAAAGGGGTGATTGGATTTAACAGCTGTTTAGCAGGTAGGTGAGCAGGCCTTGGTGACAGATTCGATATGCAGGTAGATGTCTTGTTTTTTTCATGATGGAGTTGCTTATGCCAGACTAACCCTCCGGCCAATGACAACTTTAAAAACTGTAATTACAAAGCTATAAATGATAAACACCATTTGAAGTTGCTGGCGAGCCGCAGGTGCAGGCAGGAACTTGAGACACCACCATCTTTTAAATTAGGGCAGCATGAACGTTGAGTTCCACAGTCAACCTGGTTTTTTCCCAAAATGCACTTTCTAACCCGCTGCAGTGGGAGGGAAACGAAGTGCCAACGGAACGACAGTCACTGGATTAGACAGACGTTGGAGTTTGGGGCTGCCAGAGTGTCTGGAAATGGAGAAGTAAAATCCTAGAATGGATGGGACCCACAGAGAAAAGAGACCCCCAAATCTTCATACAGATTTCCCCTGAGTCATTGGCAAGTTGGACATGCATAGGATGAGATTCCAGGAAACTCAGTGGAAATTAGCTAAGAAGCTACAGAACTGAACAAGGGTTCCAGCAGACATGTGATGCCGGAAAGACAGGTTGCCAAATTGGAGAGACCTTGGTAACCACCTCAGGCTTCTCTCTAAGAACACACCCTATAATTAAGGGCCACACTGAGAGACCAGCCCTAAAAAAAACCTTATGTTGTTATGTCCCATTGAGTTTATTTCAACTCATACTAACCCCGTAGGGTTTTCTTAGTTATAATATTTACAGGACCAGATCACCAGATCTTTCTCCCACAGAGCCACAGGGTTGTTGTTGTTAAGTGCCGTGGAGTCAGTTCCAACTCATAGTGACCCTGCACAGGGTTTCCGATGCTGTAAATCTTTACGGGAGCAGAAAGCCTCATCTTTTTCCTGTGAAACATCTGGTAGTTTTGAACTGCTGAACTTGAGGCTAGGAGCCTGATTCATAACCACTACGCTACCAGAGCCACTGGATAGATCTGAACTAACAACCTTCCGCTTAGCAGCTGAGAATTTAATTGTTGCACTGCCTTAAAACAGGGCTTCTTAAAAAAGCCAACAGTTGATAGGAAAGAAACCTATCCCTCATTGGACAAGAGAACATCATTTAGAGTCTTTAAATTTTGTCTGTCTTCTTGGATCAACTATTAACACTCACGGAAGCAGCAGTCAAGAAATCAAACAACATATTGCATTAAGCAAATCTGCTGCACAAGACCTTTTTAAAGTGTTGAAGAGCAAAGATGTCAGCTTGAGGACTAAGGTGTGCCTGACCCAAGTCATGATATTTTCAGTAACCTCATATGCATGAGAAAGCTGGACAGTGAATAAGGAAGACCGTAGAAGAATTGATGCTTTTGAGTTATGGTGTTGGAGGAGAATATTGAAAGTACCATGGGATGCGAAAAGAACCAACAGATCGTGTTGGAAGAAGTGCAGCCAGAGTGCTCTTTGGAGGCCAAGATGGACAAAACTTCATCTCTCATACTTTGGACATATTGTCAAGTGTCACTGGAGAAGGATATCATGTTTGGTAAGGTAGAGGGTCAGAGAAAGAGAGGAAGACCACCAAAGAGACGGATTGGCCAAGTGGCAGCATCGATGGACTCAAGTGTGGCAACAATAGTGAGGTTGGCCCAGGATTGGGCAGTGTTTCGTTCTGCTGTGCATAAGGTCGCTATGGGTCGGTACTGACTCGATGGCACCTAACAACAACAACAACAACAAGTGTTTGGCATCTGATCAAAACTTATAAGGTATGCTGAAAAAAATAAAAAGGACCATTTGACTGGAAACCAAGAGAAAAACCAAACCATAGAAAGAGACTTGTAGCGATTCAGGTATTGGTGTAATCAAACAGAGAATTTTTAAATGGCTTTGACACAGTGCCAGCAACAATGGGCTCAAACATAACAAGTGTGAGGATGGCACAGGACTGGGCAGGGTTTCCTTCTGTGGTGCAGAGGGGTCGCTGTGAGTTGGAACTTACTCGCCAGTACCTAACAACAACCACATGATCAATATGTTCAAGAATATAGAGAAAAGGCGAAGAAATCATAGCAAAGATTTGGAGTCTGGTTCTTAATAGAATCAAAACAAAATATAAAACAATGATTGAAATGAAGAACTCAATAGCTATGCTTAATTATTGTTGTTGTTAAGTTCCAACCCATAGCGACCCTGTATAGGGTTTCCAAGGAGCAACTAATGAGCTTGAACCACTGACCCTGCAGTTCAAACAGACTTTGTAGTCCAGTGCATTAACCCACAGCATCACCCCAGGACTCCAATGTGCTTAATAGAAGATTAGAAATAATAAAACAAACGGACTAGAAAAGTAGAAGATGGGTCACTAGAAATAGCTGGATTGATGCATAGACATGGAGGATGAAGGGAGACTGCCCCAGGGGACTAGATGGGCCCACCTAAGAGATGTGAGATTCTGGAGAAAGGTGCCAGTTTAAGGAGAAGATGGAGATATTAGTTTGGGACAAGTAGATATTCAGTGTTTGAGAGACAGCCAGTGGGCATCCCGTAGGTAGTTAGATGTCCAGGTCTGAAGCTCAGAGAGAATCAGGAGTGGAGAGAGATTTGTGAATGAGCAGCATGTTGGTGGAAATGAAGCCAATGTCAAAGGATAGCATCCTCAAGGGAGAAAGTATCTACTGTAAGAAATGAAAAGAGGCTAAGGCAGAACCCCAAGGTTCACTTGCATTTAGAAGAATGATGTACAAAGATTTCACAAAGGAGACCCATAAGTCATGTGAGTTTGCTATCTTGGCAGCATTGGTAGTTCTTGTTTTCATTCTCAAGGGAGTCCACAAGTGCAAAGTTTTTTCTTTGAAGGGAGAATTAAGTTTTGGATGGATATGATTCACCTAATTATGGCTCCTGGCATGCCAACTGAGAACCTTGGCTAAGGCAGCCTTCTTACTTCTCTAAGACTTGGCCCAAACTCAACTTGGATATCTGAGGTTAGGAAGGGAAGGGCATGCCAAGCATGGGGAATGGTGTGAGCCGAGGGGAAATGTTTCCAAAGAAAAGTAACTGATCTAGTGAGAGACAACCTTCTCAAAGGTCAGCAAAGTGAGGCATTGATCCCTGAAACAATTAAGCAGTGTGTTAGTTTGTTACTTATCTATTGCTGCCTGACAGATCATCCCAAGACTTAACAAGAAAATAAACACTTTTTGTTTCATAACATTTCTAAAAGTCAAGAATCTAGGAGATTTTGGTTAGGTGGATCTCTCATGAAGTTGCAATTAAGATGTCAGCCAAGATAGTTTCACTCACATGGCTGATTTGGCTCCCATGACTTGGGCAAAGACAGATGGACTTCCCCACAGAGCTGCTTGGGAGTCCCTACAACATGGAGGCTGGCTTCCCCCAGAGTACGAAATCTACAAGAGAAGCTGACAGAATGTGCAATACCTTATGATTTAGTCCCAGCTGTCATTACCTATTGGTTACCTATTCTTTATGGGAAAGAACAACATAAGGGTGTGCGTACCAGAAGGCAGGGGGCACTGGGGGCTTGCTACCACCAGGTTTTAAACATTTGTTTACTCATTCATTCATTCAGTTAGCAAATAGATATTGACTGTCTTCTCTGAGTTGGGATCTTTTCTCTTGCGTGGTCCTGGGACACAGTGGTAACTGAATTACAACCCTGGTACTCCCTTCAGAGGGCTCACAATCCAGAGGGAGAAACAGATCTGTTAGCAGACAGTGAAGACCCAGAGTGAGCAAAACTGGGATAGAAGAATCCAAGGGGCTGTGGGAACCCAGAGGAGATGCCTGATCCAGCCTGGGAGGTCCGGGAGGTCTGGGAGGGCTTTGTGGAGGAGATGGAGTTAAAGAGGACACCTTAAAGAAGGAGCAGAAGTTAGGAAAAGATGTTCTAAGAAAAGGCAACAACGTACACAAAAGTCTGGATATGAGTTAGCACGTGGGAAGTCAAGGGTGACGTAAAGTTGACCACTAACCTAAAGGTTGTTGGTTTGAACCCTCCCGATAGCACCATGAAAGAAAGTTCTAGCAATCTGCTTCCAGAAAGATTACAGCCAAGAAAACCCTGCGGAGAATTACTACTCTGTAACCTATAGGGTCACCATGCATCAGCATCAACTTGGTTTGGGGTGGGAAGTCAATGTGGAGTGGAGAGTCTGAAGCCACAACAATGAGAGATGAGGACAGGTGGCCAGGACTTGAATTCCACACTGAGGAGTTTAGAGTTTCTTCTGAGGGCAGTGGGGAGCCATGAAAGGGTTTGGAACAGAGGAAAGACAAGGTCAGATCTCAGTGTTAAAAATACCTTTTATGGCCGTGTAGGGAAATACCAAGGAACAGGGGCAAAACTGGAAACCAAGAGGAGGTCTGAGTTAGATGTGGCCATGGGACTAGAAAAGAAGAGATGGGATCCCAGAAAAATCAAGGAGGCAGAATGGGCTTGATGATTGGCCGAGGGTGAGATAAGGAGGCTGTGATTTTGAGATGAGTCTTCAAGGGAGCTGGATCGCCAGAAATCTCACCCTCCTGCTTCTGTCCAATCAGGGCCGCCTTCTACCTTCCCCCGAAGCCGTTATCTCGAATGTGCCTCCTGTGCCTCATCAGACATGAGCTGTGAGAGGGGCCGGGACCAGAGCCTGCAATGCCGAAACCCAGAAGAACAGTGCCTAGAGGTGGTGACTCACCGGTACCTGGAAGGTGAGCCCCAACTGCCAGCAACTCCTCACCCCTCACCCCTACTTTGCTCCTTCCCAAGGCTGCACTTAGCAACCCTCCAAATAACAGTGATTTAAACAAGGTAGAAAGTTAGTTCTCCCATCCACAAGAATCCATAAGTAAGAAATCCAGAGCTGCTCGGATAGTTTCACAGTCACTAGGAACCCAAATGTCTTCCATTTTTAAGATTGCCTCATGGTCTGAGATGGCTGCTGGAGCTCCAGACCTCATGTTCAAGTTCCAAGAAGAAGGAAAGGGAAACGAAGGGGTCAAAAGCACACAGCTTTTAAATAAGAAGAATCCCTTCTAGAAATTCCATAAAAGCACTTCTGCTTACATCACAATGGGCAGAATTTAGGATATGAACTGGACTGCTAACCTCAACATTGACAGTTCAAACCACCGAGCTGCTCTGAGAGAGTGAATTAATAAGGCTATCTTCTTCCAAAAAGATTTACCACCTCAAAAACCCCCCTACAGGGTAACTAAGAGTTTGCTTGTTTTGTTTAGATGTATGATTTCCCCAAATGAATGATTACTGGGATGACAAATCCAATCTTAGAGCCTCACATTTGACCTCTCTCCTCTGCCCAATCCAGAGAATTCAGGGGAGGAGCCTCACATCCGAGGCTGTGGTTACCTCCCGGGCTGCCCAGGCCCGGCTGGTTTCCACAACAACTATACCTTCCACTTCCTGCGCTGCTGCAACACCACCAAATGCAATGGGGGCCCAGGTAAGGAGCTGGGGGCCCAATATGAGGCCTGGGAGGGGAGCAAGGCGGTAGATGGTCACACAAACACTGACAGACAGAACACGGCTCTGTTTTCTCCTGAGAAACAAGCCTATCCAGTCTTTCCTCAAAGAGGGATTTTGTAGGAATTCAATACATTAAGCAATGGACTACGAACCACAAAGTCGGTGGTTCGAGCCTACCTGTTACGCCACAGGAGAAAGATGAGGCTTTCTGCTCCTGCAAAGATTTAAAATCTCAGAAACCCTATATAGGATCACTATGAGTCAGAATCGATTCCACAGCACTTAACAGAAATAATCATTGGTCCCTTTGTTGTTGTTAAGTGCCGTCGAGTCGGTTCCGACCCATAGCGACCCTGTACAGAGTTTCGAAGGGTGTAAATCTTTACGGGAGTAGAAAGCCTCATCGTTCTCGCGCGGAGCCGCTGGTAGTTTCGAACCGCTGACCTTAAGGTTCGCATCCCAATTCGTAACCACTACGCTACCAGAGCTCCTTAAGGACCCCTAATAGTGTAGTGTGTTATGAGCTTGCCTGCTAACTACAAGGTTAACAGTTGAGATCTACCTGCCGCTCCATGGAAGGTAGATGAGGCTTTCTCCTCCTGCTAAGATTTACAGCTTCCGAAACCCAACACAGGATCGCTAGGAGTCGGAACTGACTCGATAGCACAGAACCACCCCCACCACCATCAACCCTTGGGAGTCCCCTAGTGGCTCAAACAATGAAGCACTCAGTAGTTAACAGAAAGTTTCATGGTTTAAATCCACCCAGAGATACCTCAGAAGAAAGATTTGTGATCGACTCCCCCAAAATCAATTATTTAAAAGCCTATGGAACACAGTTCTACTCTGATGCACATGGGGACCATCAAGTACGAATTGATTCAGTGGCTACTGGGTTTGTGTGTGTGTGTGTGTTTTGTTTATCAACTCTTTGCTTTGGAATCCTGGTGTGACACTGTAGAATAAGCTATGGGCTGCTGACTTCAAGGTCAGTGGTTCAAACCCACAAGCCACTCCTCGGAAACCCTGTACAGGGTTGTTATGAGTTGAAACCATCCTTATGACACTTAACAACTACAATGCTTTTTGCCTGTTAGATCTGAGTCCTCTGCTGCTCCCTACCTCCACTGCCAGGTCCCTGGTCCACATCACCATCACTTCTCCCCCGGGTTGTTGCAATTCCTGCCTAAGGTTTCACAAATGACAGCAGCAAGGCAGATTTTTTAAACGATAGATAAATCAGATCATGCCATTCCTCTGCCATAAGCACTTAAATGACTTGCTATTTTCTATAAAACCCAAAAAGACTTCCTATGAACTATGTCAATGGCACCTGCCTGCCTCACGATCTTCATGCAGTTTCTGCAACCGTCAAACTCTCTCCTGCCTCATGGCCTTTGCACATACACTATCCTTCTCCTGGAATACCTCTCCTGGCAGAACTTCTCCTGGCTGACTGCTATTTCTTATCCAGTAGGTCTCAGCTTTAATGGATTGATCATCCTCAGGGAACACTTCCCTCTGCCCCCTCTCCAGTATAATCTGGAGCTCTTAAGTGGCGCTGTGGTTCAGCACCATACCGCTAACCAAAAGGTTGGGTTGGTGGTACAAACTCACCAGCCACTCCTTCAAAACCCTCTAAAGGGTTGCTATGAGTCAGAACTGATTTGAAGGCACTTAATAACGACAACAAAAATGCTATTCTGTCTCTCTAAACCAACATTGTCTGATGGAACATTCTATAGTGATACAGATTGTCTGTATCTCTGATGTCCAATATGGTAGCTCCTAGCCATATGAGTCCTGGGTGGCGCTATAGGTTAATGCGCTGGACTGAAAAGTCAATTTGAACCATAAGGTAGGTGGTTCAAGCTCACCAGCTGCTCCTAGGAAACCCTATACAGGGTTGCTATGGGTCATAACTGACTCGATGGCACTAAACAACAAGAAATCTTTGTAGGAGCAGAAAGTCTCATCTCTTTCTCACAGGGCACCTGGTGGGCTCAAATCGGTTCATAGTGCAGTCCTTACCCTACAGAGCTACCAGTCTCCCGCAAGTCCTAGTTGTTGTTGTTAAATGCCATTGAGTCAGTTCTGACTCATAGCGACCCTGTATAGGATTTCCAAACAGCAGCAGTAAGTTTGAACCACTGACCTTGAGGTTAGCAGTCCCGTTCTTTTTCTACAAGTCCTAGACAACTTCCCCAAAGAAATTGCCGTTCCAATGTCTGACCACTAGGTGGCTCTATGTCAGCTCAGGCTCAGAATTGGGAGTCCTGGAGAGTACTTGCATCACTTTGAGAGAATCAACAGGAAGGAGAGGGTCCCCCATGCTAATTTCTGGTCTCTGTATCTCTTGCCTTCTCCTAAGTTACAGAACTTCAGAACTTGCCACTGAATGACTTCCAGTGTTATAGCTGTGAGGGAAACAGCACCCACGGATGTTCCTCAGAAGAAACTACCCTCATCACCTGCCGAGGCCCCATGACGCAGTGTCTGGAAGCCACAGGCTCCAATGGTAATGCCATTTGGTGGCTTGGAGGAGATACTTATGGAATGCGGGCAGGGGGCGTGCGGTATGCTAGAAGTTGACTTTCAGTTAAACTGGGCTTCACTGAGGTGCATCTTCCTATGGAAAAGATAGAGCTTCCCTCAGGAGGGTGGAAATTGTTGAAAGGAATTGGGGTTTGTCCGTTAGGAAATGGACATTCCACTAAGGTTATGTGGACTCCTTGGGGGTGGGCTGTAAGATTTCCTGTAGGTGGGTGGAACTTCCTGTGGACATCATAGGCCTTCATTCTGTTAAGTCCTGGAAGTGTTTTCCTCCTCCAGGGGTTCCCAGACTTTTGAGTCTCAAGATTGCTTTACACTCTTAAAAACCATTGTGCGTGGGGATGTTATCTATCTAACAATATTAGAAATGAAAGCCAAGACCAGGTTAAAATATTTATTTGTTTAAAATAACAATAACAAACCCAGTATATGTTAACATACTTTTTAAAAAAAAATGAAGCAAAAACCTATATATTTTCTGAAACAAAAATATTTCATAAGAAGAGCAGCATTTATTTTTACCATTTTTCACATCTCTTTAACATCTGGCTTAATAGAAGTCAGCTGGCTCCTCCTATCTGCTTCTGTGTTCAGTCTCTTACAATATTACATGTTCTGTACTTTCTGGAAAACTCCATTTGTGAGGGAATGAGAGTGGGAAAGGCACATAATGTCTTGGCATTGTTATGGTTTATGACATTGAAAACTGCTTTCTTCAGGGACAGTGGAAAAGGGGCCCACCACACAATGGTATATAATCCAGTGAGAATTCCAGGTCTAAGAACTGGAAATCTCTGAGAGATTCCAGAGACTCCCTGAAGGCCAAGAAAGACCAAGTCTCTCACACAGTCTTCTCTTTCTTCAGAGCTGGGGGCCCCAAGCTACACAGTAAGAGGCTGTGCCACCCACTCCTGGTGCCAAGGTCTCCATATGGCGGAATCCTTCAGAATGACCCATCTCAATGTCTCATGCTGTTCGGGAAACGGCTGTAACCACCCAGCCCGCGACACCCAGCCCCGCAAGGGGAGAGCCTCCCAGCCTGGCCCAACCCACCTCAGCCTCACCATTACCCTGCTTATGAGCGCAAGACTGTGGGGAGGCACTCTTCTGTGGACTTGAACCTAGAAACATCCCTGCCCTGGCTGGATCCAGTGGACCCCTTTGCCTTTTCCTCAGCTCCCAGCCGTGCCTTTCTGTGTGACCTCAGGCCAGTGTACTGCCCTCTCTGGGTCTCAGTTTTCCCAGCTGTCAAAATGCCTACCTCAAAGAGTTGTCATGAGAACCAGAGGAGAAAAGCTGGAGAAAGGTTTCAGGCCAGCAGGAGGACCCATGTTATTATTAAAATTGTCATCGCTATTGTTATTAATATTTTTATTATTTAATATGAGGCTTTCTACTCCCGTAAAGATTTACACCCTCGGAAACCCTGTACAGGGTCGCTATGGGTCGGACCCGACTCGATGGCACTTAACAACAACAACAACAATATTTTATACTTAATAAACAGAGACTTTTGTACCAGTGAATAAGGCCCAGATCTGCTCTTTTCCATAGCATTTATCTTTGGGAAGATGAATTGGGGGTTGGGAGGGAAGATCTTTCCACAGACTCCTGGGGGCAAACAGTTAAGCATTTATTTACTAACCAAAAGGTTGTGGGTTCAAGTCCAACCAGAGGCACCTTGGAAGAAAGTACCTTGCAAGCAACTGAAAACCAGCCATTAAAAACCTTAGAAAGCACAGTTCAACTCTAATACATGTCAAATTCAAGTTGTCGGCAACTGATCTTTGTTATTGCTCTTTTTTAAGGACCCAGGCATTTGAGACCCCAGAAGCGGTTCCACCAGGCGTTCCATCCTAAGACACCTTCATATCTATTTCTGAGCCCCAAACGCAATCGTCCATTTCACCCACTAACCTTCCAGTCCCTTCGCCCACACTCCAAAAGTCAAGACTACTTTGTTCTAAGGAAGTGTGTCTGCATGTCCCATGGGCTCTGGGAGAGGTGGGAGCGAACCATCAGGAGGTTCCCTCCATGCATTGCTGTGGGGAATAAGAACAGGACTACATTTCCCATGATGCTCTAGGGGCAGTGGGATAAAGGCTGGGTAGCACTTTAGGAAAAGCACTGAACTGCTAACTGAAAGGTTGGTGGTTCAAGCCCACCAGCCGCTCCCTGGAAACCCTATACAGGGTCGCTGTGAGTCAGAGCTGACTCGACAGCACTTAACAACAACATATGTCCCAGGATGCCCTAGGGCTGATGGAGAAAAAGACAGAACTACAATTTCAGTGGAGTCCTGGTGTGATGCTTATGCAATGAACAGCTAACCCTAAAGTCAGCGGTTCAAACCCACTAGCTGCTCCTTGGAAACCCTATACCAGATTGCTATAAGTCGAAACTGACTCAACGGGTACTTAATAACAATTTCAGTGGTACTCTTGGAGCACAATATGGATGGAATTCATGTTCCCTGAGGAGTGTGGGGCTTCACAGACTAAACACTGGACTGCAAACCACAAGGTCAGCAGTCTGAGCCCATCACTGCTCTGTGGGAGAAAGATGAGGCTTTGTGCTCCCTCAAAGAGTTAAAGTCTTGGAAACCCTACACAGGGTCACTATGAGTGACGGCACTTAACAACAATGACAGATCAGATGGCACTACAGGATAAGCACTGGACTGCTAACCACAAGGTTGGCAGTTCAAACCTACCAGTCAGTCCTCGAGAGAAAGATGTAGCTTTTTACTCTTGTAAAGATCCAGGTGTGGGGCTGTAGGCTAAGCACTGAACCTCCAGGTCGGTTTGAACTGCAAGGTTGGTGGTTCAAATCCACCAGCCACTCCTCTGAAACCCTATACAACAGCGATGGGGAACATCTGGTCTGCTGTATGATGCTGTGGGTTAATACTCTGGACTGCAGAGTCACTTTGAACTGCAAGGTCGGCAGTTCAAGCTCACCAGCTACTCCTCGTGAACCCTATACAGGGTCGCTATGAGTCGGAACTGACTGGATGGCACTAAAGAACAACTAAGATGTATAACCTCAGAAACTCTGTACAGGGTCGCTATGCATCAGAAATCAATCCATGCAGTGGGTTAGGTTTGAGTTTGGAATGCCTAATGAAGGAACCTTTGTGAGCCAGTAAAGAATGAAAACTGGGCTCCTAACCTCAAGGTCAGCAGTTCAAAACCACAAGCTGCTCCTCGAAAAATCTATACAGGGTTGCTATGAGTCAGAACCAATGCGATGGCACTCAACAACAAAACAGTGAGGGAGTCCTGATGGCATTGTGGGTTAGGCATTGGGCTGCTAACCAAAGTTCAGCTGTTCAAACCCACCAACCACTCTTGGGGAGAAAGATGAAGCTATCAGCTCTAATAAGGATTTACAGTCTCGGAAACCCTACACAGGGTCGCTATGCATCAAAGAAGCGAAAACAACTGGAAGAAATGGTGAAGTAAAAGAGCTAAGCAGAAAAGAAGTTTTCAAAGGGCAACTCTAAGAGACAAAGTAGTATAATGAAATATGCAAAGACCTAGAGTGAGAAAACCAAAGGAGAAGAGTGCACTCAGCATCTCTCAAGCTGAAAGAACTGAAGAACAAATTCGAGCGTCAACTTTCCATACTGAAAGATCCTATGAATAAAATATTGAATGATACAGAACGCATCAAAAGAAGATGGAAGAAATACACAAAGTCACTGTGCCAACAAGAAATGAATGATGGTCAACCATTTCCAGAGGAAGCACATGATCAAGAACTGATGGGATTGAAAGAAGAAACCCAAGCTGAACAGAAGGCACTGGGGGAAAACACGGCTCCAGGAATTGGAATACAAACTGAAATGTTTTAGCAAACTGATGCAGTACTGGAGGCACTCACTCGTCTATGTCAAGATAGTTGAAAACAGCTACTTGGTCAACAGATTGGAAGAGATCCATATTTATGCCCATTCCAAAGAAAAGTGACCCAAGAGAATGCAGAAATCACCTAACAATATCATTATCAGTATCACATGCAAGTAAAATCTTGCTAAAGATCATTTAAAAATGGTTGCAATTAACACATTGACAGAGAGCTGACAGAACTCAAGCTGGACTCAAAAGAGGACATGGATATTCATTGCTGATGTCTGATGGATCATGGCTGAAAGCAGAGAATACCAGAAAGATGTTTACTTGTACTTTATCAATTATACAAGGGCATTTGACTGTGTGGATCATAACCAACTATGGATACCATTGCAAAGAACGGATATTCCAGGACATTTCACTGTGCTCATGAGGTATCTGTACATAGACCATGAGGCTGTTAAAATCAGCAAAGGTGTGCATCACGGTTGTATCCTTTCACCATATTTATTCAACCTGTATATTGAGGAAATAATCTGAGAAACCGGATTATATGAAGTAGAACATGGCGTCAGGATTGAAGGAAGACTCATTAACAACCTACAATACGCAGATGATACAACTTTGTTTGCTGGAAGGAAAGAGGACTTGAAGCCCTTTTTGATGAAGATCAAAGATGAATTGCACCTCAATGTAAAGAAAACAGAAACCCTCACAACGGGGCCAATAAATAACATCATAATAAACGGAAAAAAAAGTTGAAGTTGTCAAAGACTTCATTTTGCTTCATCAATACTCACAGAAGCAGCCACCAAGAAAATAAAGGTTGAAATGTATTAGGAAAATCTGCTGCAAAAGACCTTTTTAAAGTATGAAAGAGCAAAGATCTCATTTTGGGAACAAAGGTGCCCTTAACTCAAGCCAGGGTACTTTCAATTGCTGAATATGTATGTGAAAGTTGGACAATGAGTAAGGAAGATCAGAGAACAATTGATGCGTTTGAATTATGGTGTTGGTGAAGAATATTGAAAGTACCACAGACTGCCAGAAGAACAGATAAATCGGGTTAAGTACAGTTAGAAGCCTGCTCATTAGAAGTGAGGATAATGGAGTTTTCATCTCATTACTTTGGCCAACGCTGTCAAGAATCAGTTCCTGGAACAGGACATCATGCTTGGTCAAGTGGAGGGTCAGAGGAAAAGAGGGAGAACCTCATTGGGACGGATTGACACAGTGGCAGGAACAATGGGTTCAAATAGAACAAGTATGAGGATGATGTTTTTTGCGCAGCTGTGCATTGGGTTGCCATGAGTGTGGCAGTGGGTTTAGGGTGTGGCACTGTAGGATAAGCACTGGACCCCAAGATCAGTTTGATTTCACAAGGTCAGCAGTACAAACTCACCAGCAGCTCCTCAGAAACCCTATACAGGGTCGTTATAAGTCAGAACCGACTTAGCAACAACAGTGATGTCTAATGCGGAGCTCTGGTGGTGCCATGGGTTAAGTGCTTGACTGTTAACTGCAAGATCGGTGATTTGAATCCACCAACTGCTCTGTAGGAGAAAGATGAGACAGTTTGTTTCTGTAAAGATTTTCAGACTCTGAAACCTTATGGAGCAGTTCTACTCTCTGCCCTATAGGGTCTCTGAGTCAGAATCAACTCAACTGCAGTAGGTTTTTAATGTCTAATTATGCTAAACATCTTTTCATGTGCTTTTTGGTCATTTGGGGCCCAGGCTTGAAACCAAAATCCAGTTGTCCTTGAGTAGATTCCAACTCACGGCAGCCTCGAAGCATGCTCCATGGTTTTCACGGCTGTGACCTTTCAGAAACAGACCGCCAAACCTTTATTCGGAGGTATGTCTGAGGGGTTCAAAATGCCAACCTTTCTGTTAATAACTAGGTGCTTAACAGTTTGTCTCACCCAGGATCACTGTCCTCTCCCACTTCTTGAGTCTTGGATGCTGACTCTGCAGTAGGCAGCTGCCATGGAAAATTCCTGCTCTGAAACTACCATGCTGTGAGGAGACTAGTCATGCATTCCTGCTGTCAAGAGCCGGTCAGTCGGTTCCGACTCATAGCGCCCCTGTGTAGGGTTTTCAATGAGCGACTGGCGGATTTGAAATACCGACCTCAAAGTTAGCAACCCAGTGCTTATCCTCCAACGCCACACCAGGACAGACACCCTATAAAAAGAAAGGCTTAGCTGTTCCATTCGCCTCAGCCCAGGCACCAGACAACAGAGCGGTAGTGCTTCCTTGAACAGTGTGACCCCAGAAGATGCGATGTAGGGGAGAATTGGGGAACCCAGCCAACAGCCAGAACTAAGGGCTTAGGCTACATGGCCCCATCCATCTTCAGTTGTTCACGTCAGGCCACTGTGGATCTCAGTACATTGTGGAACAGACACACGCCAATCCACTGGGCCTTGCTTAAATTCCTGACCTACAGACTCATACCCAGAATGTGACTGTAGTTTTATGGCTCTTACTTTTGGGATCTTTTTTTGTTACACAGCAGTGATTAACTGAAACAGTCCTTTTTTGTTTGTTTATTTGCTGCTACTTCTTTTTACTATAATCTCCACAGAGAACCAGACTTTTCGCTTGCTCACTGCTGTACTCCGGTGTCTAGACGAGTTCCCCAAACCAGGCAAGTGATGGAGAAAGAAAAGAGGGATGGAAGAAGAGAGAGCAGGCTTCTTGGGTGCCTAACAGCGAAGATGGGGCCAGGACTCCCTACAGAAGAGAAGAGACTAAGATGACATTTTTGGAGATGCTGCATAGGCAGAATGAGGACAGTTTCACATTTCCCAAAATTCCCCCTAACAGAGATTGGAGGCTAGAATTATATCTACCATGATGCTTTCAAGCAAGAATGAAGCCAGAATGTATTTCCTGTGAATCCCGAGAGTCAATATAGAGGTTAGGGTTGTATTTGTTCTTAGGGGTTGTCAAGTTGGTTCTGACTCACAGAGACCCTGTATCAGGTTTTCTAGGCTATAAGTCGTTATGGGAGCAGAAAGCCTCATCTTTCTCCCAAGGAGAGGCTGGTGGGCTTGAACTGCTGATCTTGTGGTTATCAGTCCAGAGCTTAACATACAGGGCATTATGGGACACCTATATAGAGTCCTGGTGTGGCGCTGTGGGTTAATGAGCCAGACTGCAAGGCTGTTTGAACTGCAAGGTTGGCAGTTCAAGCTCACCAGCTGCTCCTCGGAAACCCTATACAGGGTTGCTATGGTTCAGAATCGACTCAATGGGACTTCACAACAACAACAACAACAACAACATATAGAGTCCTGGAGTCCTGGTGTGGCGCTGTGGGTTAACAACCAGACTGCAAAGCCATTTGAACTGCAAGATCGGTGGTTCAAGCTCACCAGCTGCTCCTCGGAAACCCTATACAAGGTCGCTATGGGTCGGACCCGACTCGATGGCACTTAACAACAACATGTAGAGTCCTGGTGTGTGCTGTGAATTAATGTGCTGAACTGCAAGGTTGGTTTGAAATGCAAGGTCGGTGGTTCAAGCTCACCAGCAGCTCCTCAGAAACCCTATACAGGGTTGCTATGAGTCAGAACCTACGCTATGAGTAGGAACCAACTTGACGGCATTTAACAACGACAACAATGTGGTAGAAGCTGGAGGCAAAGAATACATTTCCCCTGGTGCCTTACAGCAGGGCTTAAGGCTAGGACTATATCGCCTGAGACCCTAAGTAATAAGAGACGATTATTACAATTCCCAGAGTCCCTAGGTGGCTCTGGAGTCCTAGTGTGGCACTATAGGATAAGCAATGGATTGTTAACTGCAAGGTTGGCAGTTCAAACTGACCAGCTGCTCCTTAAAAACCCTAAACAGAATTGTTGTGAGCTGGAACTGACTCAACAGCACACAACAGTAACGACTAGGTGGCTCAAACAGTTCAATGTTCAACTACTAGCCTACGTTGGTGGTTCGACTCCACCCAAAGGCTCCTGGAAAGACAAACCAGCTAAGCTGCTTCCCAAGGGTCACTTAAAAACTATGGTAGTTCTACCCTGCACACATGGGGTCGCTAAGTGTCAGAATCAACTGGATGGTAATTAACAACCACAATGCTCCATTTCCCACACTGCCCTACGCTAGGGATCAGAGGATAGAAATGCATGCCTCATGTTGCCTACAGCAGAGACTGAGGCTAGGAATACATTTCCCATGATGCTTTACACCAAGGCTTGTGATCACTACCTCATCTTTTATAGCTCCTAAGGTTTTTGTTCAGGGATCTTCCGTTGCAAGAAATAAAATCTGTTTACGCTGACTTCAGCAAAACCAACACTTCCAGGGACAGGAAACAGAGTTGAAATCAAGGTTGTCCTCTTACAGAACCGCCCTCTCTCTCTCTGTTTCTGCCTCTGTCTCTATCTCATACTTACACCTGTGTTTTTGTTGTATGTGTTTTTTCCTTCCTTTGGGGCTGACTGGCACTTATTTTTCTGTCTCTTCATCAATTCCGTTCCTCTGCTTCACACAGAGCAGCCAGATATGCCCAGGGAGATGGTAAATACCAAGTATCACTTGAGTCCCAGTTCTAAAATGTGAACCAAAAATCTCTGTTGTTGTTGTTGTGGTTGTTAGGTGGCGTCAAGTCGGTGCCAACTCATTGTGACCCTATGCACAACAGAACAAAACACTGCCCAGTCCTGGGTCAACCTCACAATCGCTACACCTGAGCCCTTCACTGCCACCACTGTGCCAATCCATCTCATTAGGGGGGTCTTCCTCTTTTTCTTGGACCCTCCAGTTTACCAAACATGATATCCTTCTCCAGGGATTGGTCCCTGCAGTTAATAATTTCCGAAGTATGAGAGACGAAGTCTAGCCATCCTGGCTTCCAAGGAGCACTCCGGCTGTACTTCTTCCAACACAGATTTTTTCTGTTCTTTTGGCAGTTCACGGTACTTTTAATATTCTCCTCCAACACCAAGACCTCTTTAAAGTGTTGAAAAGCAAAGATGTCAGTTTGAGGACTAAGGTGTGCCTGATCCAAGCCATGGTATTTTCAGTAACCTCACACACACACTGAAGTTGGGCAGTGAATAAAGAAGACCATAGAAGAATTGATGTATTTGAATTATGGTGTTGGAGGAGAATTTTTTTTTTTACTGCTTTATTGTGAATCATGTGATAGTTTACATGGGAGAACATTAGTTTTACATTCATCCTATTGCATATCATTTCATTTGCCATGGTTACAATCCCCTCCATGCATTATCAACCAACCAAAGGGTATACCCTGCAAGCCTGCCCACCCCCCACCCCTGGGTTCTCAGCACATAGCCCCTCTCCCTCAAGTCCCTAGCTGCTCCATCTCTCCATGTCATCGTCTCTGCCTCCGTCTCAGGCATCACTGCTTCTCTGGGTAGGGTCCCGCTCTCCGCTCTTCTCCCTTAATGGTCCTAGGGACCTCTGCTCCTGGACTAAAAAGTTAATCACTCCCCTCCTCGCTACAGAACGTCTACCTTTACATTTCCAACCCTCACAATCAGTCCTGATAACAATTATTGGAGGAGAATATTGAAAGTACCATGGACTGCCAAAAGAAAAAAACAAACTCTGAAGGGGTACAATTTGGGTTAGGCGCTACCTGTGATACAGTGAGGGAAGTGCACATTAACTCCTCCACACACTGTTGTTGGGGTCACACAGTCTTCCGCTGCCCCTGAGGTTCCCATGGTATGCAGACCACTCAGTGAGAGCTGAGAAAACAGCCTCTTTTGAGAATGACCCTGCTACAGGCATGGGAGAGCAGCTGAAAATGCAAACAGAATGTTCCTTAGAAGCCAGGATGGCGTAACTTTGTGTCTCATACCTCGGACATGTCATCAGGAGGGACCAGTTGCTGAAGAAGAACATCATGCTTGGTAAAGTGGAGGATCAGTGGAAAAGAGGAAGACCCCCATCGAGATGGACTGGCACAGTGGGAGCAGCGCTGGGCTCAAGCAGGACAATTCAGAGGATGGCACAGGATCGGGCGGTGTTTCACTCTGTTGTGAGGGGTCATTACGAGTCAGAACTGGCTCGAAGGCACAATAACAACACTTATCAACCCATTACCTTCAAGTAGAGTCCAATGCATGGAGACCCCATGTGTTCCAGAGTAGAACTGCACTCCATAGGGTTTGGTTTTTGACCCCATAGGGTTCTTAAAGGAGTCCTGGTATGGCGCTGTAGGATAAACACTTGACTCCAAGGTTGGTTTGAACCGCACGGTTGGCAGTTCAAATTCACCAGCCATTCCTCCGAAGCCCCATACATGGTCACTAGAAATCGGAACCGACTCAATGGCACTTAACTACAACAACAAGGGTTTTAAAGAGCATTTAGAGTTCAAACCCGCCAGAGTGAGATGAGGCTTTCTGCTCCCATAAAGATTTACAGCCTAGGAAACTCTATGTTGTTGCTGTTAAGTCAGTTCCAACTCATAGTGACCCTGACCCCGAATAGGGTTTCCAAGGAGCAGCTGGTAGGTTTGAACTGCCTACCTTGTGGTTCACAATCCAGTGCTCATCCTACAGCACCACACCAGGAATCCAGGAAACCCTATACAGAGTTTCTATGAGTCAAAATCAACTTGATGGCAGTGGGTTTGGGGTCTTGGTAGTCTTAAGGAAAAAAATCCTGGGGGCACAATGATCAAGCAGTCAGCTGTTAACTAAAAGGTCATTGGTTCAAAGCTGCTCATCACAACAATGCAGTAGTCTGCTTCTGTAAAAATTTACAGGCTTGGAAACTTTATGGGGTAGCTCGGCTCTATCCTATAGAGTCCCTGTGAGTTGGAACGCGCTTGATGACAACAAGCTTGGTTTGCACCCATCTCATCTACTCACCAAAAGGTTAGTGGTTCAAACCAACCCAGTGATGCTGAAGAAGAAAGGCCTGGCTATCTGCTTCAGTAAAGATTACATGATAGAGCTATAGAGCTCAAATCTACTCTGTAGCCTATGGGTCTTCATGAGTCAAAATCAACTTGACAGCAATAGGTTTCGCTTAGGGAAGCAGATCACCGAGCCTTCTGTGATGCCACTGAAATACTTTCATCTTCAAGGAGGGCTGCTTCCATTCAACTCAGTATGGCTAAAACAAAGGCCTAATAGATTGTCTCCAACAATAAGCCATCATGAGTTAAGGCAGTTCTTGAGTTAATTAATTGAAGGATTCCACCAGGTCCTAAAGGGATCCATTCAAGCTTGTCTATCTCATGGCCCCAAAATAACGGCTGCAGCTCCAGACATCACACTCACATCCAGAGATAATCTTTCTCTTTCATTAAACAAAACAAAAAGAAAGCTTTCCCTAAAACATTCCTAGACTTACCCCTTCTGTTCATTGATTTAACCTGTTTCATATTCCCCTGCCGAAAGCAACCACTGGGGAGCGAGTAGCTCTGTGGGGTAAGCAATGGACTGCAAACCACAATGTAAGTGGTTCGAGCTTACCAGTTGCTCTGCAGGAGAAACTCCTGTAAAGATTTCTACTCCTGGAAAGATTTACAGCTTTGGAAACCATATACAGGGTTGCTATGAGTTGGAAGTGACTCAACAGCACTTAACAACATGGAAGTTATTACTGGAGAAGGACATGGAACTACAATCTTTGGCAAAGTATATTTAGAACCTACTCTTGGGGCTTCCCCCAAATCACTTAGTCACGAGAGAAAGGTAGCTGCCTGAACACACTCAAGATCCTCTTAGGAAAAAGCAAAGAGGAAGTGAAATGATACTGTGATCAGAACCTCATCTTTTATCTCTCTCAAGTTTTTATTCCGGCGTCTTCAGTATCAAGTAACAAAATCTATTTAAGCTGACGTCAGCAAAAATGACGTGACTGAAAGAATCCAAGAATGAGGCAGATCCCAGACCTCATCAAGGACAGAAAACAAAGTCTCCTCCCACTCAAGATTTCAAGGACTCAACATGACCTGCAGCCCACATACCTTTTGGGGCATTCTCCCCCACCACAAATGTTAAGCATAGCAACTGTTTCATCAACATCCATTTCTGCTCAAGAAAGTGTTTCACGTCTGACTCAAGAAACAGATCACCAGGTCTTTTCTTCTGTGGTACCACTGGGTGGTTTTGAACCACCAACGTTTTAGGTTAGCAGCAGAAAGATGTGGCAATTGGTTTCTATAAAGATTACAGCTTTAGAAGCTCTGTGGTGTTTACTTTATCCTATAAGAATCCTATGAGTTGGATGTAACACAACAGTAGTGGCTTTATGGATGGGAACTTTTATGTGAGAGTAAGCTGGGGACTGAAAAAAAAATGAAGTTGCTAGGAGTCATGGTCCTGGGGAACCCCTGGATGGTTCAAAAACAGTTAAGTGTTCAACGACCAAAAGATTACCACTTTGAACCCACCCAATGGCACCTCTAAGGAGCTCTGGTAGCATAGTGATTACGAATCAGGCTGCGAACCTTAAGGTCAGCAGTTCTAAACTACCAGCGGTTCTGTGGGAGAAAGATGAGGTTTTCTGCTCCCATAAAGATTTACAGCCTCGGACACCCTGGACAGGGTCGTTATGGGTCAGAACCGACTCCATAGCACATCACCACCACCACCATTGGCACCTTGGAAGACAGGCCTGGTGTTCTGTTTCTGAAAGGTCACAGCCTTGAAAACCCTATGGATCCTTATGGGATCACCATGAGTCTTAATTGATTCAGTGTAAACTAATAACCATAATATCCTGATGGGAGCTTTGGTCTTTTTGTCCTAAAGACAAAAAGGATGCTGGGAACTTTAGTCTTCAGGACAGAAAGGATGCTGGGAGCTGAAGTCCCTCTGTGAGCCTGGATCTAGAATTCATTGTTGTTGTTAAGTACTGTGGAGTTGGTTGTCCAACTCATAGTGATCCTGCCCAAGGTTTATGAGGCTGTAAATCTTGACAGGAGCAGAAAGCCTCATCTTTCTCCCACGGAACGGTTGGTAGTTTCAAACTGCCGACCTTGAGGTTAGCAGCCCGATTCTTAACCACTATGCTATCAGAGCTCCTTATAGGATTCACTAGTAACTGATAAAGGAGTTCTGGTCTGGCGCTGTAGGATAAGCACTTGACCATAAGGTCGATTTGAACTGTAAGGTTGATGGTTCAAACTCATCAGCTGCTCCTCGGAAACCCTACATAGGGTTGCTATGAGTTGGAGCCAACTCTAGGCAGATGATAGAAGTTGGGGGCCTTGAAAACAGCCATCGTTTCTTTAAGAGTGGGGTCTCAGGAAATCAAGGACCCTAAGTTTTGTTCTGCTGTGCATAAGGTCACTATGGGTCGGTACCGACTAGATGGCACCTAAAAACAACAACAACAAGAGGCCCTGGTGGTATTGTAGGATAAGCACTGGACTACAAGCCCACCAGCTGCTCTGCAGGAGAAAGGTGAGGCTTTCTGCACCCGTAAAGATTTAGTGTCTCGGAAACCTCATACAGCGTCTCTATGAGTGGGAACCCACTTAATGGCAGTGAGTTTGGTGGGATAGAAAGCTGAGGATTTTCATCATTGGCATGTCTGGGCCTCAGTTTACCTGATTGTGACATAGGCATGGGAGTGGTTGAGGCCTCTGTCCTTGTATGCTTTCTCATTCTTCTCTGTCCAGTGGTTGACCATCATACTGTACTAAGATTACAGGATCCCCCGGAAGTGTCAGTTCACTTCCCCAGGAAAGGAGAAGGGACCAAAGTTTGGAAGGGTGAATCAGCACCAACAATGGAGAAGGGAGAAAGGGCAGAAAGAAAGACAAGGATCTAGGGACACAGAGAGGAGGGTGGGGAAGCTCAGACAGTGGGGCTTAGGAGCTGTCTACAGGTAGCCTCTCCCTCCCTGGGACCTAGGACTCAGGCTTCCCTCCAGCTGGATCACTTTGGGGGGCCCCTCCCAGGGACTGATGCGGAAGCTTAGGGTTTTCTGTCCAGGACAAGAGGGAAGGTGGGAGAGGCCTGACCCCACCTTACCCAGGCCTGAGCTCCAGCCCCGCCCTGCCCCGGGAGAGCCTAGACCTGCCCAGACACCCCGCGACCGCCTTCCCTCCCCCTGAAGGCAGCTCTGAACTACCGCTCACTAGACTCACCTGTCCACAGAACACCTTCTCGTACTCTCCTCTCCCACAACGCTCGAACCGGTACACCACTCCCTTTGGACACAACGTTTTCCCCTCTCACAAACACCCACCCACAACACTCCAACCCTCGGTTACCTTCCTTGCCACCTCTTACCCGGTCTCATCACACACTCTCTGATCAACATCTTTCTCCAACAACACCCTCACCTTCACACACTACCGCTTTCCCACGACGTTCTCGCCCTCACACACCACCCACCCACCGCTCTCACCTCTGCACACCCCAACCTCGCACTCTCCTCTTCTCGCACAGCGTCCTCACTCGGCACCCTCATAGCACGGTCACGCTCTCCCAGGACCCCTTTCCGTCTTCGCCTCCCCATCTCCCC
>NW_006408686.1:2557589-2576469 GCF_000296735.1 Chrysochloris asiatica
GCCGCAGCCACCCCACCCCGCGCAGACCCCGCTCCCTGCGGGGACAAAGGGCCCGAGACCATCCCACCCCTCCAGCCCGCCTTCCTGGTGCCGGTCCCACTGTCCTTTGGTTCGGTCTCTGCATCCCTCTGTCCGCCCATCTCTGGCTCTCCCTACCCTTGTCCTCTGTCCAAGCCCTGTCCCTCCCTGTCTCTGCCCTCTTTTCTCCTTTCTCCTTGTGCCCCATCTCTCTACCCTATCTTTGTCCCCCACCTCTGTGCCCTTTGACTGGGTCACTCTGTCCCCCGTCACCCTCTCTCTAGCCCACCTCCCTGTGTTTCTTTCTGCCCTCCCTCTGCCCTCATTTCCCCTCTGTCCCCGTCTTCTTGTCCCCCATCTGCTCCATCCCCCTATCTTCTGTCACCCCTGTGTCTGGAGCCTTCTCTGTCACCCACCTCCTTCTGTACACCCCGTCTCTGTCCCACTGTATCTCTGCGCCCTCTCTTTACCCTCATTATAACCTGCACTTCAGGAGCCTTATCCATACTACACTCCCTCCATCTCTCTGTGCCTCCAGAGAGGAAATGAATCAGGCAGGGTATCCAAGAGTTCTGGAGGGAATGCCGTATGTGGGGAAGTGGAAACGGGGAACCCCTGACATGTGGGCATACACGTGGATTCAGCAAATGCCTCCCAAACCCTATCCCTCCCCACCCATTCACATACCCAGACCAAGACTCACAGAGAGAGCCCCCCCTTGGAAGCTGGACATCCAGGAAGCCAGCCACAGATCCTTACCCCACACTGAGAGAAGCCGGAGCCACCCCAAGATGGGGTGACCCTGAGACTGGGGACAAGGTCAGGAAATGTCACTCACACACTCACACCCTGCCAGTGGGTTTGCCTTGAACCTGCCACCGGCGGGTTAAAGCCATTCTTGGGAGAAATGGATGCTTAGGAGGTTGCTGAGCAAAAGCAGAAAAAGTGGTGGATAGTTTGTTGAGATTTGGGAGAAGAGTGTAGCCATCTGGCATGGGGTTGGGGGCCTGGGTTTGAACTGGCCTGCTTCCTGCCACTTGCCACAGAAGCCAGGGGCAAGCACTTGCCTTTCTTTGGACCTTAGTTTCCTTTTCTGTAAAATGAGAATGTTGAGCTCAGTGATTTGTAAAGGAACTCCAGTCTGGGCCCTTGTGTGCGTTTCTGGTGACTTGGGTACCTTTACGCCTGGAGAGGTAGAACCTTCTTCCTCTCCTTAAGACAAGGCAAAGGGTACAGTGGGGTCTGTCACCTTTCTTCTCGGATCCTGTGCAATCATTTCAGAACTTTCATCATTGCCTCCTTGGAGACAGAGGTACCAGTTTCCCAGATGACAGCTTTGTTTCTTTCTTTAGTTTTTTGTTTGTTTTTTTTCCCCCTAAGGCCCTGAAAATCTTATAGAATTCTGGAAGGGATGAATCTAGTCAACAAAGAACCTGAGAATATTTAAAAAACTAAACGTCTTTTAGGATCATAGAAATCCCTACGACGTTAAAATTTCTCAACCTTTGATGTTGTTTGCATTCTAGAATTTAGGCATCTTTAGAGTTCTGAAACCCTGACCTCTTAGACCTTTTGGCTCTTGACAGCTCCAAATCTTGAAAACTTAGAATCATGGGACTTTGGAGTCACAGAATCAGAATGGGGCCCAAGATGACCACCTACTGAGTTCAAGAATTCTTTCTCTAGCACTTCTGGACAGTAACTCTATAGCCTTGTTGTTTCTCATTTGATTTGAAAGTCTCTGCTCCCTGGCACCTTAATCTGCTCTAAATTACAGTGTGCAGGGCTTTATAAGTTGGACGAGAGCTTGGGAAAGAGTTAGGCATCATGGAGAGCTAAGGAACCTGAGCCCCAGACTTGTCTGGCTCTTGCTGACATAATTTTGTGCCAACACCTACCCCTCTCTGAGCCTCTCTTTCCCATTCTGTATGTCAGGAGCTGGGGTTTCTGGTCTTAGAGGGCTATGGCAGCTTGCCTTCTCGTTGGGTATTTCTGAATGACTTTAGCCACAAGATGGTAGACAGTAACAGAGGTAGTAGATCTGCTTCTCTTCCTTTCTTACTATGCCCAGCCCGCAGATGTGGGGATGAGAAATGAGCCAACTGTGCCTTTCCAAAAAAGTACCCTCTTTCCTTATTCACTCATGGACAGAGAAAACTCAGAGATGGTGATAAACCCTAAGAAGTAAGGGCCCGGGGCTGGGGGAGGGAGGGCAGGCGAGAAAGAGAGATTAATGGACTGTCCCCGAGATGCTCATAGGCAGAAACAGGGACTTACAGCCAGAAACTAAGTGGAACAGAAAGGAGCAGAGGAAACAGATACTGAGATACAAAGGGAGACTGTCAAGAGTTGGGGGGCCTTGTGGAGGGGGAGCTTGTTGATCCCGAATAATGTTTCCCTGCCAGTGACTCGCTTTTCCCTGTTGAAGTTCTGACCGGACACCGTGACAACAGGGGAACCCTACCCTCATTGTGAATCACCCCAGGGGACAGATCTTGGGAGGCTTCCATCACTGATACCCCCCCACCCGATGAGTCAGAGTCTCCAAAGCCTGGGGGTGGGGGGTCAGGTTCTGCAATGGAGTCTAAGCCCTTCGACCCACCAGGACTGGGGCCTGGGGTGGGTTAATGTCGTGCGAGCCCGGCCTGTCCCCGTCTTGGGGAACACAAAGACAGCTTTCTCTTTCTGAGGTGGGTGTGTGTGGGGGGGTGCCTAGAGACAGTCAGACCCACCAGCACCCAATGACCTGTGGCACCCATTGGTTCCCGGCTGTGCAGATCCCAGACCCATGGCCTTCAAGGAACCAAGCCCCAGGCCCACACACACTCCAAGGGGGGGAGCCTGGGCTCTTCTGAGGAGCAGGGGTGATGGTGAATAGGGGGCACTGGGGGTGGAGGATCAGACAGTGAGAGCTTAGTGTAACGGGCAATCTTTCCGGAGCAGGAATTTGTGGCCTGGCCCCCACCCAGGGGGAACCTCCGGAGGCCCTGGAATTCAGGGAGCTCCGAATATCTCAGGAACGTGGGACCACAGGGGGGGCTTTGTGTGTGAGGTTGCTGACTCACCCCCACGCCCCCACCTGATGGCTTGGATCCCCAGATAGGAGGAGGGCAAAGAGCTGAGCAAAGTGGGAACTGTAATTCTTGGGGTTGAGAGTTGTGGACCTGAAGTCAAAGTTTGCAGGAAAGGGAAGGGGCTGGGGGCTGGACTTTTGGATCTGAGGGAGGAGGGGGCTGGGGGGCTGGGTTCCTGGGTCTGAGGGAGAAGGGGGCTGGGAGCCTGGACTCCTGGGTCTGAAGGAGGAGGGGCTGGGGCTAGACTCCTGAATCTGAGAGAGGAGGGATCTGGGGGGCAGGACTCCAGGGTCTGAGGGAGGAAGGGACTGGGCTTCTCGGTCTGAGGGAGAAGAGGGCTGGGGGCCTGGACTCCTGGGTCCGAGGGAGGAGGGGCTGGGGGTCTGGATCTGAGGGAGGAGGGGCTGGGGTCTGCACTTCTGGGTCTGAGGGAGGAGGGGGCTGGAGTCTTGGATTTTGTGGACCAAGAGGCAAGGGACTGGGGACTTGAACTTCTTAATTCTAAGGGTGGAAGGGGCTGAGGATCCATACTCCTAAGTCTTGGGAGAGGCAAGGGCTGGGGGTCCCATCCCAGGTTTCCAAGGGAGGAGGGGCTGGGACCCTGATGCCTAGGTCCTATGAATACAGGCGCGCCTTCACAAGGCTGAGTTAGGGAAGAATCGATGCTTTGTGTGAGGATGTTCGGACTCCGCCATTGATGGGGGGCTGACAGGGGGGTTTCGGTCAGGATGCAGGATGTACCACCTCCCTAGGGGAACAAGGGGGACAAGGAGACATAAAGGCAGAAGCCCCCTGGGGAGCAGATACAGAGAGGGGTGGCTGTGACCTTCTCAGAACCATGACCTTGAGACTCCCTTGGGTATTCGCTGACTCAGGACCCAGGAAGTGCGCCCCTACCCCACTTAGTTTCCGTGGAAACATCCACCAGCTGTGTTCTTGGGACCCCTGGCTCCTGGCTCTTGGAGGAGGAGGGGACTCACAGCCCAAGCTCGTGGGTCTTTCGTGTGTGTGTGTGGTGGGTGAGGCAGAGAGAAGCCTTGAGGTTTGGATTCCTAGGCTTCAAAAGAGAAGAATGCTGGGAACCCAATATCTGGGTCCTGGGAGAGGAGGAGGTTGGAGCCAGGATACCGGGTGGCGAGGCCATGTTAGACTCCTCAGTCAGAGGGAGGAGGAGGTCAGAGGTCAGGATCCTGGGTCCTAAGGGAGGAGGGGCTGGGGCTGGATTCCTGGGTCTCTAAATATCACCTGCTCAGCTTTTCTTCCCCAGACCTTCCCTGGTCCCCATGACGACTCCAGACTGTCACGTGGTTTAAAGGGCCAGTGCCCCAGTCCCAAAAGCTCAACCCCTCTCTGACCAAAAAGTCCCGCCCCCACCACCCCCTAACCCTGAAACAAAAGCTCCCGGGGCATTAAGATTCCAGGCACGGTTACTGTTGGTTACTGACTCCTCGGGAGGGGGAGGGAATAAGACAAAGCCCCCCCTCCCCAACCTCATGAGCACCCTCAAGCATCGAGCAGGGATAAATTTGGGGGGACAGAGCCAGAGATGCCAATAGTTCCCAGGAGATGGTTAGTTTTCTGCCCCTGCCACTTCTTAACCTCATTCTCCACATCTGTAAAATGGGGGGTGGGAAAGGGGGGCTCTGGCTGGCATCAGATTAGCCCAGGTGTCCAAATGTCCAAAATCCATAGATAGGCTTCAAGATGTTTTTTGTTTTGTTTTGTTTTTTTAATTCAGAATGTGCCAACCAGTTTTGGGAATATTTCCAGCCTGGAATATTTCCATGACTGCCTTGCAGAGAGGGCTTCCTGGCCTTCAGATAGCTGGCCACCAGAACCATCCCCATTTTACAGTTGGGGTCACTGAGGCTCCAAAAGATTAGCCATTTGCCCAAGGTCACAAGGACTGGTAAGTGATCCAGCTAGGATCACACCCAGGTGTAAAATGAGAATAATGAGGTCATGAAGTATATGTGAGAGGCTGAAACCACGTCCTGCTTGAGCCATGTGATTCATTCAGCAAGCTCCCTAACAGGTACTGAGGGTCAGGCAGCTTCTAGGTACACAACAGATTATACCCCTGCTGTCATGGCTTGTATATTCTAGTCAAAGAGAGCAGACAATAAACAAATAAGCAAATGAACCAGAATATCTCAGTAATGTTTCTGGAAATTGCCACTGAGTCTGTTCTGACTCAGTGATCCTGTAAGGCAGAATGGAACTCTGTTGCTCAGGGTTTCCGAGATGAAATGTTTATGGGAGCAGACAACCTCATTGGTCTCCTGTTCGGCTACTGGTGGCTTTGAACTGCTGACCTTGCAGTTAGCAGCCCAATACCTGACCCACAGCACCACCAGGGCTCCTTGGAAATTACCATGTTGTTAAGTTTGTTCTGAGTCATACCTACTTGTATAGGGTTTCTGAGGAGTGGCTGGTGGGTTTGAACTGCCAGCCTTGGAGTTAGCAGTCTAGTGCTTGTCCATAGAGGAAGTCAAACAGCAGTGATGAAACAGAAAGTGCTCTGGAGACCAAAGGATGGCCTTTGAGGAGTTAATACAAGCAGAGACCTGAAGGAGAACTGGAGGCAGGCCTGGAATGGATGGGGGAAGAACGTTCCAGGCAGATAAACGAGCACATTCAAAGGCCCTGGGGTGGAACATCAAAGTCAGTGAGATGGAATGAAGTGAGTGGTCCCAAGTACAGTCAGAGAGAGGCCTGACCATGAGGATCTAGGGAAAGGATCTTAATTTTATTCGAAGTGTAATGGACAGGCAGGTGACTTAATTTGGTTTACCTTTCTGGGTGGAGAATGTCCTGCTTAATTTGTCCTGCTTAATTTGGTTTACCTGCTGGGTGGAGAATGTCCTGGGGGAAGAGGGAAGCAGACTAGCAGGGAGACCCATGAGTCGACGTTTGAAGGGTCCAGGTGAGAAATGATGTTGTTGGACTAGGGTGGTCCTAGCAGATGTATGAAAAGGTGAATAGATTTGGGAGATGTTTTGGAGGTAGAATGGATCTTGCTCATGGAATTGGATGTTGGGGTCAATGAACAACAAAGAACTTGGATGATAAATTTTTGGGTCAGAGCAACCAAATGGATGGTTGTGACATTTGCTGAGATGTAGAAACCTTGAAGAGGTTTGGTGGCAGGCCTTGGGCATGTTAAATTTGATAATCCAGGGAGGCAGTACTGTTGTTGTCGTTAGGTGCCATCGAGTCGGTACGACTCATAGTGAGTGACCCTATGTACTACATAATGAAACACTGCCCAGTCCTGGGCCAACCTCACAATTGTTGCCATGCTTGAGTCCATCGATGCTGCCACTTTGCCAATCCAGCTCACTGGGAGTCTTCCTCTTTTTCTCTGACCCTCCTCCACCTTACCAAACATGATCTCCTTCTCCAGTGACTGTCCCTCCTGAAAATATGTCTGAAGTATGAGAGACAAAGTGGCCATCCTGACCAGTTTTGAAGTCGGTTCCGACTCCTAGCAACCCTGTCTGTATACAGCAGAACGAAACACCGCCTGGTCTTACTTCATTGTCATCATTGTTATTGTTTGAGGCCATTGTTGCGGTCACTGTGTCCGTTCATCTCATTGGAGGTCTTCTGATTTTTCTTTGACCTTCTTCTTTACCAAGCATGAACGATGTCCTCCTAAGTATATGAGACAAAGTCTCACCATCCTTCAAAGAAACCTCCTGGCAGTACTTCTTCCTACAGATTGGTTTGTTGCTCTGGCAGCCCGTGTTACTTTTAATATTCTTCTCCAATACCATAATTCAAATGCATCAATTGAATTCTTCTACTGCCTTCCATATTCATTGTCCAACTTTCACATGCATATGAGGCCATTTAAAATACCAAAGCTTGGCTCGGGGTACAAGTTAGTCTTCAAACTGGTATCTTTGCTCTTTAGCACTGCAAGGAGGTCTTTTGCAGCAGATTTGCTCAATGCAATCAATATATGTCTGATTTCTTGACTGTGCTTCCACGAGGGTTGATGATAGCGGTGGTGTGCTATGGAGTCCGGTTCCGACTCATAGCGACCCTGTATATGGTTTCCGAAACTGTAAATCTTTAACACGAGCAGAAAGCCTCATCTTTCTCTTGCGGAACGGCTGGTAATTTCTAACTGCTGACCTTGAGGTTAGCAGCCCGACTCATAACCACTACGCCACCAGAGCTCCTTATGAGGGTTGATGGTAGATACAAGTGGAATCCTTGACAGCGTCAGTCTTTTCTTCCTGTATCATGATGTTGTTTATTGGTCTAGTTATGAGGATTCTATTTTCTTTACATTTAGTTGTAATCTGTACTGAAGGCTGTTTTCTTTGGTCTTAATCAGCAAGTGTTTCAAGTCCTATTCACTTCCAGCCAGCAAAGTTTTGCCATCTGCATTTTGCAGGTTGTTAATGAGTCTTCCTCCAATCCTGATGCCACGTTTTTCTTCATAGAACCCAGTTTCTCGGATAATTTGCTCAGCATACAGGTTGAATAAGTATGGGGAAAGGATACAACCGTAATGCATGCCTTTCCTGATTTGGGCTGGTCTATGCACAGGTTCTGCATAAACACAGTTAAGTGTTCTGGAATTTCCTTTCTTTGCAGTGGTATTATCCATAGTTTGCTATGACCCACACAGTCGAATGCCTTTGTGCAGAACACAAGTAAATATCTTTTTGGTATTCTCTACTTTCAGCCAAGATCCATCTGACTACCGCAGTGATATCCCTCATTCCACATCCTCTTCAGCTTGGATTTCTGGCAGCTCCCTGTTGATTTACTGCTGCAATCATTCTTAAATGATCTTCAGCAAAATTTTGCTGACATGTGATGTTAGAAGGCACGGGGTAAACTGCAAATGTTGTTAAGTGCTGTTGAGCCTGTCCCGACTCATAGACTCACCAGGACTCTAGACTTCTTTATATTTGAGAATAACACTTTATTTGGGGTTTGGAGTCCTGATGTGGTATTGTAGGATAAGCACTGGACCGGACTGCAAGATTGGTTTGAATTGCAAGGTCAGTGGTTCAAATCCACCAGCCGCTCCTCAGAAACCCTATACAGGGTCGCTGTGGGTCAGAACCAACTTGATGGCACTAAACAACAGCAACAGAAAAAGTAGGTGTGCAGGTGTTACGGCACAGCCACATCATCATCAGAGTCCCGGATACTTTCCAGCACTTTGTTCTACCATCCTGGATGCCCTTGTCCTCATGATCCTATATGGCTGCCAGAACTCCAACCATCATGTCCTATCTCCACTCAGCACAAATGTAACCTAGTGGAGAAAGAACTTTTTCCCTTTCTTTAAGGAGTCCTCCTCAAATTTCTATGTTCATCCCATTGGACAAACCTGTATCACATGACCTCACCTAGCTGTGAGGGAGACTGGGAATTAAGTTTGTTGGTCATAGCATAACCATAAAATACATTCAGGGTGGTTTTGCTGAGGAGAAAGGGAAAAAGGGATGTCAGGGAAGGTAGCTGGTTGTCTTTCCACCCACAAGAAGTAATCTTTCCCACCTCTCAGCTCCCAAATCAGGTTATTTACCCTGCATTTGGGGTCCTGGTGTGGCACTGTAGGATAAACTCTGGACTGCTAACCCCAAGGTCAGCGGTTCAAACCCACCAGCTGTTCCTTGGAAATCTGCACAGGGTCGCTATGAGTCATGATAGACTTGACCTCACTTAACAACTAACCGAAAGTTTGGCAGTTCAAATTTACCAGCTGCTCCTCGGAAACTCTATACAGGGTCGCCATGAGTTTCCAGGGCACTTAACAACAACACCCTACTTATGGATAAGTACAGGACTGTTAACCACAAGGTCAGCAGTTCAACCCACCAGCCACTCTCCGGAAATCCTGTACGGGGTGGTATAAGTGCAGCAGCACTTAACAGCAACATCTTTAGCGCTAGGGGGCACGGTGGCTTCATAGGAAAAGCATTGGATTGTGAACCACAAGGTTGGCAGTTTGAGTCCACCAGCTGCTCTGCAGGAGAAAGATGAGGCTTAGAAATTCTATACAGGGTCACTATGAGTTAGAACCGACTCCACGGCACTTAACAACAACAATTCTTAGTCCTGGCGTGGCACTGTAGAATAAACACTATACTGCTAAGCCTAAGGTCAGCAGTTCAAACCTACCAGCTGCTCCTTGGAAACTGTATACAGGGTTGCTCTGAGTTGAAACTGACTCCATGGCATTTAACAACTACAGTAATCCTTAGTCCAGGGCCTGGTACAGCAAGTGCTGAATAAATGCCAACATTTAACATCAGCACCCTGATGCCTAACCCACAACACCAGCAGGCTAGAGTCCTGGTGGTAGTGTGTGTTAGGCATTGGGGATGTTGTTGTTGTTGTGAAGTGCCGTCGATTCGATTTGACCCATAGTGACCCTGTATGGGGTTTCTGAGGAGCAGCTGGTGAGCTTGAACCACCGACCTTGCAGTTCAAACGGCTTTGCAGTCTGACGCATTAACCCACAGCGCAACACCAGGACTCCCAGGCATCGGGGTGGGGTGCTGACTACAAAGTCAGCAGTTCTCATCAGCTGCTTCATGGGAGAAAGATGAAGCTGTCTGCTCCTGTAAAGCTTTGTTGTTGTTGTAAAGTGCCGTCGAGCCGGTTCCAACTCATAGCAACCCTGTATAGGGTTTCTAAGGAGCAGCTGGCAAGCTTGAACCACCGACCTTGTGGTTCAAACCAACCCTGTAGTCCAGTGCATTAACCCACAGCGCCACACCAGGGCTCAAGATTTATAGCCACAGAAGCCCTCTATAGGGCCACTATGAGCCGGAATCTGTTCAAAGGCAGTGGGTTTGATGTTTTTTTTATTGAAGTGGCTGTGTTGGCTCAGGGGTAGACTTCTCACCTTCCATGAAGAACTGTGTTCAATTCCCAGCCAGTGCACCTCATGCCTATGCTGTTATGATTAGCAAGTTTCAATGGAAATTCCAGATTAAGACAGACAAGGAAGAAAGGTCAGGCAATCTACTTCTGAGAAGCGGCCAATGAAAATCCTATGGATCAACTGTTCGGTTTGTAACCAATCACAGAGCAGACAGCATTTCGCTCCATTGTGGAGGGCTGACTGGACAGCAATCAGCTAACATCGCCAACGACTAGCGTGGCTATTGACTAGCCTAGCCTGTCTGTTGTTGACTTGGAAGATGACGACAGCGACGGGTGGTATGGGGGTCATGAGGACTGTGTTGGTCTCAGCTGTGAGCTTTTCTATACACTGTTTCCTCTGTTGGAAGTGCCCCCTTTCTAAGCTCACACCTGGTTCCGCTCATGGATTCATCAGGGGAAGTTAATGTCTGTAAGAGACAACACTGATGTGTCAACGACTTCACAAAACAAACATGTATTTCTCGCTCATGCATGTCACAGGCTCCTTCCCGCTTGTGCTCCTGACCTGCTCTGGCTTCCTCGCCACTCAGCCAGCAGGAATGATTGTGAGGACCATAATTCTCTTTCCCCTACATCCTGTTAGTCAGCAGTAAGTCACATGCTGTTATTAGCTGCCATGGAGCCTACAAGTATGTGCAAAGTAGAAAGCCATTGGCCTTTCAGAAGCAGATCGCCAGGCCTTAATTCCAAGCTGCCTCTGGGAATGGGTTTGAACCACCAACCTTTGGTTACTAGTTTAGCGCTTGACCATTTGTGCCACCCAGGAACTCCTAGCAGGTCTCATGGCCCCACCTAGCCTCAAAGGATGCTGGGAAATGTAGCTTAATTATATTTTTTATCAGTTAATAGACTTCCCAGAATTTATTAAGTGCCGTCAAGCCAGTTCTGACTCATAGCAACCCTGTGTAGGGTTTCCGAGGCTGTAAATCTTCACAGGAACGGAAAGCCTCATCCTTCTCCTTGGAGCAGCTGGTGGACTCGAGCTGCTGACCTGGTGGTTAGCAGTCCAGTGCTTATCCTACAGAGCCACCGCACTCGCACTCTTAGAACTGAGTGGCTTAAAACAACCGACCACCACTGTACTTGTTCACCATCCTGGGACTCAGCAATTTAGGCTGATCCAGCTGGGTAGTTCTTCTCTTGGTCTCAACTGGGGTCACTCCTACTGCTATAGTCATCGGGTGGTACGTCTGATCCAGGACAGCCTCACTCACATGTCTGGCAGTTGGTACTGGCTGTTGGCTAGGCTTCTCTCCGTGTGTGGTCTCTCATCTTCTAAAAGACTAGTCTAGGCATCTTCACAAGGCAATTTCAGGGCAGCAAGGAGGCAAAAGCAGAAGTTGCAGGGCCTCTTGAGGCTTAAGCACCAGAACTCGTACATCAAAAAAATAAAAATAAAGCCTCACTCATGGCGGCCTTGTGTGTTACAGGGTACGGCTGCTCCTTCGGGTTTTTTGGCTGTAGTCTTTATGGAAACAGGCTTTCAGAACGTTCTCCTACGGCACTACTGCATGGGCCCGAAAGGTCAAGTTTTAGATTAATAGTGAAACTCAAACCGTTCGTTCCACCCAGGGCATAGCATTACTTCCAGAAAACTTTGTGGGTCAAAGCAAATCACAAGGTCTGTCCAGATTCTAGGATGGTTGTTGTTGTTAAGTACCGTGGATTCGGTTCCAATTCATAGTGACCCTGCACAGGGTTTCTGAGGCTGCAAATCTTTACGGGAGCAGAAAGGCTCATCTTTCTCCCGGGTAACAGCTGGTAGTTTCGAACTGCCGACCTTGAGGTTAGCAGCCCAGATTTGTAACCACTACACTACTTAGAGCACTTCATTTATGGGAGGGAGGATTGGCAAGGTCAGCTTGCAAAGGGCGGCTACAGGAATGGGAAGTATATGGTGAGCATTGTGGCTGGCCTTCTCTGCAGACAAGCTACATGTGTCCAGGTGTGAACGATGATGTATACTCACCTGGTATTGTGGTTCACTTCTGTGTTTATGATGATTTCTTTTTTTTTAAAAGTGTGTTAAGTGTATATGACATAGATGTGAGGGGGTTTCAAAACATTCATGGGAAAATGGAATTAAAAGATAATTGAATTTTTCCATGAATGTTTTGGACCCCCCTTGTATATGTAGCGTAGTGGTTACAAATTGGGCTGTGAACCGCAAGGTCAGCAGTTCAAAACTATCAGCTGTTCCATGGGAGAAAGATAAGGCTTTCTGCTCCCGTAAAGATTTACAGCCTCGGAAACCCTGTTCAGGGTCACTATGGGTTGGAATTGACTTGATGCCACTTAACAACAACAACAACAACGTATATGTAACAGGTCATTTGCCTTGTCAGAATTCTTCATGTGTCCAATCCAGTGACATTAGCTGATGGTGATGTTGTTCAATCATTACCATTTTTCAGTTCCAGAATTCCCCATTCACCCTTAACAGTAGTTCAGTGTCTCCTAACTCGTTCATTTTTTTTATTACCTTTTTATTGTGAGTGGAGTGAAGGCTTAAAGAACAGATCATCAGTTTCGCATCCCACGAATCATATATTTCATTTCATCTCAGAGATTGCTATCCCCTCCGCGCAATAACAGCTATCCCACTTTCCCTGTGTTTTCTTGTTTCCATTCCTCCTTCTTTCCCAAATCTTCAGCAGTTTGTCCTGAGGTAAATGTTGCCTGTGTGATCTCAAATGGTTGGCCATTCTAGGTGTGAGTAACTGACTAGCCGTGTTCTCCCTCTGTGTACCGCTGGGGTAAATTCTGTTCCAGACCTGATAGATAGGTGACCAAGGGCCATAGTCTAGGGGATCCACCAGTCTGTATCTTCCCAGTAATTTTTTTTATGATTTTGAGTTTTGTTCCACAGTTTCTCCCACTCTTTTTGTGAGCCTCTAATATGATTCTGGTAGCGTAGTGGTTATGAATCAGGCTGTGAACCTTAAGGTCAGGAGTTTGAAACTACTAGCCTCTCCGTGGGAGAAAGATAAGGCTTGCTATGAGTCAGAACCGACTTGACAGCACTTAACAACAACAACAATATGGTTCCTTTCAGAGAAGTTGGTAGAGGTAGCTGGGCACCATCTAGTTCTTCTGATCTCAGGGTCTTGGAGACTGATATTCACTGGATCCATTAGCCTATTAGACAAATTGTTTCCAAGCACCTTCAATTTTCACCACTCTTCTTTCCCTGAACAATCGTACTTTAGACAGTCGCTCATTGAACTTGCTCATTCTTAAAGATCAAAATTCAGTATAGCCTCTTCCCAGCAGCCTTCTCTGACCACTGGCCTCCCTGGTCTCCATCATGTTACTGGTCTCCTTTCCCTCTGTACTTTTTGTGCACCCAACCAACAGCAGTTCCTGGCCGTAGCTCCTCTAGAGCAGGAAGCAGGTTTTCTCCATCTCCCAGACTCCAGCCGCCAGGAAATACTGGGTTTAAGGAAGTGAATGAAGAGGACCAGAGACGGCTTGGAGGTTTGGATGGGAGAGGAGCAGAGAGAGAAAGAAAAGAGTGATTTGTGGTCCTAATCTGTCTCTGTATCTACAGGGACAGGACAGGAAGTCCAGACAGAGAATGTGACAGTGGCTGAAGGTGGGGTGGCTGAAATCACCTGCCGCCTACACCAATACGATGGCTCCATCGTTGTCATTCAGAACCCAGCCCGGCAGACCCTCTTCTTCAATGGTACCCGGGGTGAGTGCGGGAACCGGCATCTTGAGTCTTGAAGAAGGAGAGGACTGGGGTTTCAGAGAGAAGGGAGCTTGGGGGCCTGGACTCCTGGGTCTGTGGCTGGGGAGGGCCGGGATCATACTGGGAACAAATGGAGGTGGGCAGCTGAGATTCATAGGTATGGCTGGAGAAGGTATGGGGCTCTAGTGGCCAGGACTCCTGGAGTTTACCTCTTCCTGTCATGCCTCTAGCTCTGAAGGACGAACGTTTCCAGCTTGAGGAGTTCTCTCCGCGCAGGGTGCGGATCCGCCTCTCCGATGCCCGCCTGGAGGACGAGGGAGGCTACTTCTGCCAGCTCTACACGGAAGACACCCACCACCAGATAGCCACGCTCACTGTTCTGGGTAACGCTATCTCCACCAGCACCACTTCTGCCTCTGTTTCCCTTTTATCCTGAGACCGACTTTCCGATCCTGGCTATTTTTAACATCGTAAACATCTTGGCCCCAGTAAATAGGAAGGGGCTTCAGAAAGTTCACGGAAAAGTTCCATTATCTTTCAGTACCATTTTTCCACAAACTTTTTGAAGCCTCTCTCACATGGCCTTCCTGACTTGTGTTTGACCCTTGCCACCTGGTTCCCTGGTTCCCCTTAGTCCCACGGATCCCACAGTCTGGTAGTCTGGTTACTTTGGGGTCCCATCTGTGCCTCTTGTGACTGCTCCCCTTACCCAACTCTCCCTGCCACAGTGGCCCCAGAGAATCCCGTGGTGGAGGTTCGGGAACAGGCGGTGGAAGGTGGCGAGGTGGAGCTCAGTTGCCTCGTTCCGCGGT
Organism: Chrysochloris asiatica; assembly: GCF_000296735.1. Classification (NCBI taxonomy): domain Eukaryota; kingdom Metazoa; phylum Chordata; class Mammalia; order Afrosoricida; family Chrysochloridae; genus Chrysochloris; species Chrysochloris asiatica. Next base: position 2,572,112 of record NW_006408686.1, read on the forward strand.
CCCGCCCGGCCGCTGTCCTACGCTGGTACCGGGACCGCAAGGAGCTGAAAGGTACCAGGGGTTGGATACTGCCAAGGGGCGGGATTTGAGGAGGCAGGTTACTGGGGGAGGGGCTTTGTGAAAGAGGCTGGCTTGTGGGCGGGGCTTCTCTAGGGAGTGGGGCTTGAAAAGAGTGTTCTGTGAGTTTGGGAACATGTCTAGGTTCTCAGAAGAGGAGAGGAGCCTAGAAAAGTCTGAGCCTGAGGAGGCGGAGCTTGGAAGAAAATGGGGAGGAGCTCTGATGATAGGATAAGAATTTGATAGTTGGAAATAAATCAGGATTCAAAGTTGAGTTTTGGGAAAAGGCAGGTTCCTTAGGGATGGATTTTAAAGACCAGTTGATCGTTTTTTTTAAAGACTGGGGCTTGGAGTATACAGGGAAATGATAATTCTATGTGGACTGAGATTGAGAGAAAATACAGATCCTGACAGGAGCTCTGGTAGTGTAGTGAGTGGGTTATGCGTTGGGCTGCTAACCACAAAGTCAGCAGTTCAAATTCATTAGTCACTCCTCAGGAGAAAGATGAGGCTTTTTGCTCTGGTAAAAATCCATAGCATCAGAAACCCTATCCAGGGTCACGATGAGTCAGAACTGACTTGACAGCAGACACCAGGTCCTGACAGCCATGTTTGGGCCAATATGCAGCTATTGAAGGATTCTATCAATAAAAGGCGTATAAGTGAATGGGGAGTAACTTTGGGAAGAGGAGCATGGGGTTGTAGGCTTGGTTTCGGAGGGGACGTGGTTAGAAGAAAGACCTGTCATAACTAAGGGACCAGAAACCTATTGCCAAGGCTTCTTACCCAGAGCGACCCTATAGGACAGTAGAACTCTTTCTTAGGGTTTCTGAGACTGTAAATATTGATGGGAAGAGACAGCCTCGTCTTTCTCCGTTGGAGCATGGTGGGTTTTAACTGCCCACCATCAGCCAATGTTTAACCCACAGCGCCAGCAGGATTCTTGAGCTGAGGCTTCATGGGATTTGCTGGGGAGGAGACAGTGCGGGTGGGTGGGGCTGGGGGCGTGGTCTGACTTGTCATGGTGGGGCGGGGCAGGAGTGAGCAGCCAACAGGAAAATGGCAAAGTCTGGAGAGTGATGAGCACAGTACGGTTTCGAGTGGACCGCAAGGACGACGGTGGTATCATCATATGTGAGGCCCAGAATCAGGCACTACCTTCTGGACACAGCAAACAGACGCAGTACGAGTTGGACGTACAGTGTAAGTACCGGCAAAGTCAGCTTCCCATTCCCACAGAGGACCCTAACCCCGAAAGATGACCTGGGACATCCACTCTCTTTTCATCTTCCCACAGACTCTCCCACCGCCCGGATCCATGCCTCCCAGGCTGTGGTGAGGGAGGGCGATACGCTGGTGCTGACGTGTGCTGTGGCGGGGAACCCCAGGTGAGCTCTGGGGCCCTGAAGCTCCTGAGTGTTGTGGAGAAGAGCGCTTGGGAACCTGAACTTCTGGGTCCTGAGCTTGGAGGGGTTTGGAGGCCTCTAGATCCCCAGGAAGGAGACTGTCATACAGTCTTAAGAGTCTGTAGGTGGACGGGGCTGGTGGCTTAGGATTCTGGAGATCCTGGTGATGGATGGGTACTGGGTGGAATAGCTAGATTTCCAGGAAGGAAAGGACTATTGTTAAGTGCCATCGAATCCATTCTGACGCATAGCGACCTTGTCTAGTGTTTCTAGAGCAGCAGGTGGGCTTGAACTACCAACCTTGCGTTTAACAGTCCAGTGTTTATCCTACAGCTGCACACTATCAGAGGACAAGAGGGGCTTTTTATATTGGGGCTCCTGAAACATATGACACAGAAGATTTGCCCTTAATTACTAACCTAAAGATTGGTAGTTCGAACTCAGCCGTACCACAGAAGAAACGCCTGGGGGTCTGCTTCTGTAAATATTAAGCCATGAAAACCCTGTGGAGCATTTTTATTCTGTAACACCTGGGGTCTCCAGAAATCCAGTCCACAACAGTGGACGTGGTGGGAGTTACCAGTCTAGATGGCTAAGAAATCTGAATTGGATGCTGGCACCTGAGCCCTTATCCTCACTATCCTTTCCCCCTTTCCCACCTCCCATATCCCACACAGGCCAAACCAGATCCGCTGGAACCGCGGGAATGATTCTCTGCCAGAACGTGCGGAGGCTATGGGGGAAACGCTCACTCTGCCTGGGCTGGTATCAGCAGATAATGGCACCTACACATGCGAAGCGTCGAACAAGCATGGCCACGCGAGGGCGCTCTACGTGCTCGTGGTCTACGGTGAGGGAAACCGGTGGCCGGCCTCGGGGCGGGGTCTCTTAGGTTCTCCTGCAAACTGCAGTGCCCTTGATGCAGTGGGGCTTTGGGGAGGGTCCACAGCACAGAAAATCCACAAGGCAATAGTTACTTTTGAGTGGGTTGGACTTGTACAAAGCATTGGTTCAGCGGGTCGGCAGCTTAACAGGGTTTTTATAGTTTTGGAGCCAGACGGTCAGGGCTCAAATTCAGCTTTGTTGTTCCCTAATCGGGCTGCAAACCTCAAGGTCAGCAGTTCGAAACTACCAGCCGCTCCGCGGGAGAAAGATGAGGCTTTCTGCTCCCGTAAAGATTTACAGCCTCGGAAACCCTGTACAGGGTCGCTGTGGGTCGGAACCGACTCGATAACAACAACAACAATGCACCATAGTGGTTAAGCACTGAGACACTAACGGAAAGGTCAGCAGTTCTAATCTCCCAGCCACTTTTCACTCTACAGAAGAAAGATGTGGCAGTGTGCTGCTTTTAACATTTACAGTCTGGAAACCCTATGGGACAGTGGCCATGAGTCAGAATTGACTCAACAGTAATGGGTTTTGGGTCTACGTGTTCTGTGTGGTTTTGGATGTGCCTTAAGTTTCCTCATGAGTAAAATGAAATAAACAATAGCACATGCCTCATAGAGTTGTGAAGGTCTTCCCTTAATGTGTAGAATGGTTGCCAGGGTCCCTAGCACATAATAAGTGGCATGTGTTTACCTCAGCAAGGAGTCCTGGTGGCACTATAGAATAATCACTGGGCTTCTAACCACAAGGTCGATAGTTCAAACCCACCAGCTGCTCTGAGGGAGAGCAATAAGACTGTCTGTTCCCCTAGAAATGTACAGTCTAGAAAACTCTATTTAGGATTGCTGTGAGTCAGAATTGACTTGCTGGTCATGTGTTTGGTTTACTTCACATTAAGAAAACAAAAGTCCTCATAAGTGGACCATTAAGCAATATCATGAGAAATGGAGAAAAGATTGAAGTCGTCAAGGATTTCATTTTACTTGGATCTGCAGTCAACACTCATAGAAGCAGCAGTCAGGAAATCAAAAGCTATTGCACCAGGTGAATATGCTACAAAAGACCTCGTTAAAAAAGCAAAGATTTCACCTTGAGGACTAAGGGGCACCTTACCCAAGCCATGGAAACCCTATACAGGGTGGCTATGAGTTGGAACCAACTTGATGGCACTTAATAAATAACCAGCAGCAATACACATACGGAGTTCTGGTTTGGCGCAGTAGGGTGAGCACTGGACTGTTAACCTCAAGGTCAGCAGTTCAAACCCACCATACACTCCTCAGAAACCCTATAGAGGGTCGCTATGAGTCGGAACCAACTTGACAGCACTTAACAACAGCAGCAAGTATGGGAGTGTGGTGGCTCTGTAGGATAAGCACTGGACTGGGAACCAGAAGGGCAGTGGTTCAATCCCACCAGCCCAGAGAAGGATGAAGCGTTCTACTCCAGCAGAGATTTACAAGCTGGGAAATCCTGGACAAAGTCACTGTGAGTGAGAACCAACTTCAGGGCACTGAGCAACAAGAATAATATGCATACAAAAGCTGGACAATGAAGAGAGAAGGGACTAGAGAAGACCTGATGCCTTTGAATGATGGTGTTGGTGATGAAGATTATCGGTACACCACAGACTATTTATATACATCTATATTGGAACAAGGACAGACACAGGGTCCTTGGAAGTGAAGATGGTGGTGGTGGTGGTTATGTGCCATGGAGCCAGTTCCAACTCATAGCACCCCTGTGTAGGGTTTCCAAGGCTGTGAGGTGATGGTTATATGCCATGAAGCCAGTTCCAACTCATAGCGCCCCTGTGTAGGGTTTCCAAGGCTATACATCTTTACAAGAGCAGAACGCCTCATCTTACTCCTGGAGAACCACTGGTAGTTTTGAACTGCTGACCTTGAGGTTAGCAGCCCAACTCGTAACTACTATACTACCAGAGCTCCTTAGAAGTGAAGATTGTTGTTGTTAAGTGCCGTTCAGTTGGTTCTGACCCATAGT
>NW_006408686.1:2577449-2590767 GCF_000296735.1 Chrysochloris asiatica
AATAAGGCTGGTGCAGGACTGAGCAGTGCCCCATGCTGTGGTACAGGGTCTCTGGGAGTCCAAGTCAGCAGGATGGCACCTAATAACAACACCATGAGTCAGGAGTTTTGGAAGTGGTTGCCCCTAGGCCAGCATTTTAAATAACTGGAGCCTTGTAGATAAGGTGGGAAGGAAACTGACCCTAAGGCTCCGTTGGAGATGAAACAGTAAAAAAGGCTAGTGTAGCTTCCAGGGGGCGGGTTCTAGCTAAAGAAATGGAGCTTAGCAGTGTACAAATCAATAAGCCATCAATCCCTTGAGAACCTCTGCAGTGGGGGCCACAAGGTGGCAGTGATGTTTGAAGGATGGGACATGGCTAAGTGTGGTGTACAGAATGGGTTAGGAGTTTGGCAGCGTGGGACCATCCTCTGATGGATGACCTGGTCCTGCACCCTATCCCTCTGACAGACCCTGGTGCGGTGGTAGAGGCTCAGACGTCGGTGCCCTATGCCATTGTGGGCGGCATCCTGGCACTTCTGGTGTTTCTGATCATTTGTGTACTGGTGGGCATGGTCTGGTGCTCAGTACGGCAGAAGGGTGAGTGCGGGGCTTGGGTGCAGCGAGGGTTGCGGTTGGTTGTGGGATCCTGAAAGGGGCGGGTCTAGAGTCCAGGACTTGTGTAGAGCTTGGATATGAATGAGGGAGGCCTGGATCTAAGATTGGGAACTAAGAGGGACCTGAAGCCAAGATCCCCAAAGGGGCAAAGGGGAGGGGCTTCCAGCCAAGGCCTCTAAAAGGAGTGAAACGTAAGAATTTGAATTAAGGGAATAGCTTGAATAAAACAATTTCTCTTTTTCTGGGTTCACTGGGCACAGAGCATGGGGGTAGCACCAAGAGAAGGGATAAGGGTGGCTATTTTCCTAAAACTTTTTGAAATCTGCCTAATTCTATTTATACCTCTTTCTGTGCCACTGTTTTGCTCTTCCCTGAACTTGACTCCTATGTGTTTTGTTTCTTCCTCCTCCTCCTCCTCATTCACTGTCTTCCCTGTCTGTCTCTCGCTTTCCATACATCTCCGTCCCCCTTGTGGGTCTGTGGTGATGATCCTCTGGGGCTCTGTTGCCTGGCAGGCTCCTATCTGACCCACGAAGCTAGTGGCTTGGATGAACAGGGTGAAGCAAGAGAAGCCTTCCTCAATGGCAGCGACGGACACAAGAGGAAAGAAGAATTCTTCATCTGACCCCACCTACACGCCAGGCTCGGGGCCCCCGCACTGCCAGCTGCAACGAACCAGCAAAGACATTTGCCAGAGTCTGGGATGGTGGGCTTCTCCCTCCACCACTAACACCTCAGACACTTGGGCAGGATTGGGGGTGTTGGATGCCTGGGTCTTTTCCAGGACCAAAAGTGAGGGCCCAAGAGGTCTGGGTCTCCTAGGGGGTAGGGGACCAAAGGTCCAGACCCCTCGCCACCAAGTCCAGGGAGGGCAGTAGGGATTGGGTTGGGGGACGAGAACCAGGGAAAGACCACAGTTTCCACCCCCTCCCGCCTCCCGGAGGCTGCAGAACCAGGTCTTGTGGGGAGGGGTCAGATTCTGGGAAGGGTGGGGTGGGCAGGGAAGGGGAACAAAGATTTATTTGGGGGTCTTGGACCCCATGCCAGCCATTGTGAGAGCTTCACAGAGCTCTGGGCACCTCTTTGCAAAGCCATGTTTGCACGGTGGGGGGAGGGGCGGGGGGAGGGCGTGGAACAGGGATTCTGTGTCTTTGTGTCATAACTTCGATGGGGGGCGGTGAGGGAGACAGGCCCAACCCTTTTCTCCAATCCCTCTGCCCCAGGTCCCTGGGCTTCCCTGCCATCCACCTCCTCCACCCCCCCCATCTGTCCTACCCATATTTGTCTCTCTGTCTACCCACTCCTAAGGGGGCCTTCCCCATCTCTCCTCCAGGCCTCCCAGGGAGGGGGAAAGGAGTTTGGGGGGGAGGCGCATTGGTCTCTGGTTTTATATATAATATATTAAAAAAAAAAATCAAAAATCTGTATGAAAATATCAGATTGAGGCCCCCCCCTCCCCATTCCTGGCTTTTGCCCTCTTTTTCTTGTTAAAAAAAAAAACACAACAAAAACACGTTTTATACGGGAGGGGAACGGGGAGGGGGTTTGGCAATTCCACTAACCACCATTAAACCGAGGAGAGAACACATGTCTCGAGTGGCTATGTGTCTGTCCCCTCTGCCCAGGGCTACACTACTTTGGGGGAACTGGGTGGGGGAAGGGGGCTGTCCCACAGTTTTGGGCAGATCCTATGGGATAGGAGAGGGTCCTGAACTCACCAAGGCCGTCTCCACCCTCCCAAGAAACCTGGTGTTTTGCTTGGCCACTCCTTGCCCTGTCCAGCTCCCTTTGGCCTAGACCCTTATCGCAGCTTCCTTCACGCCTGTCATCTGCCTCAGTCAGTTACATCTCACCCTGCCTCTACCCTGTTTAAAACTCTTCCCTGCCTCCCAGCCCTTGGGGATCAATTCAAACCTGCTCAGTCTGGTGTTCCTGGCCCTCCATTTCTCTAAGGATTCGCATTTTTTATTCTAAAATACCCGTTGTTAAGTACCATCAAGTCAGTTCCAATTCATAGTGACCCTGTGTAGGATTTCCAAGAAGTGGCTGGTGAGCTCGAACAGCCTACCTTAAGATTCAAACAGACCTTGCGATCCAGTGCTTATCCTACGGCGCCACACCAGGACTTTGTTTTAAAATATATTGCATTCTTACTGCATGCAAGGTGCTGCTCAAATTTCTGGAGAGCTCATGGTGAACAAAACAGGCAAACGTTTAGGTATTATGTGGCTGCCCCTAACTGTACTATTAGAGGGGCAAGGTGGGCAAACCCCAACTTTACCACTAAAGTAAAGATCAGCCTAGATCCACGTGCCATGTGGAAGGAGACCCAGGCTTGGCCTTCCCACATCTCTATTCCTAGTTACCAGCCACTAATGTGCTACTTCATCTCTCACCTTTAAACTATCCCTGGCTACCTGGGGCTGAGTCATAGGGTACCAGCTGAGCTGAAGAGTCTGCACAACGTCCTGCCCTTCAGATAGCCGGCCCTTTTCTTTACCTAGGTCACAAACAGAAGGACAGGGTCCTTCCTCAGCTAGCCCTGCAGGCTTTGTCATCAGCCACCCAAAGCTGGCTCCTCATGAGTTAGGACTGTCCTTACGCTGAACCCAAGTCTCATTGTCCCTCTGGGCTCTTTAAGTAACCGCTCATAAAATGCATGGAACTAATGATCCGTATTTAAGCCCAAATCAAGGGGGTCCTGGTGTGACGCTGTAGGATAAGCACTGGACTGCTTACTGCAAGGTTGGTGGTTCAAGCCCACCAGCTACTTCTTGGAAACCCTATATAGGGTTGCTATGAGTCAGTACCTACTTGATGCATTTAGCAACAAACTTGAACCAAACTCAACTGCCACTGATTCTGACTCTTAATGACCCTATGTAGGGTTTCTGAAACTAAATCGTTATGAGAAAAGACAGTCTCATCTTTTCATCCACAGAGTGGCTGATGGGTTTGAACTGCTGGTACAGGGGCCCAATGCCTAACCCACAGCCCCATCATAACTGTTTTAACCTACACTTCTTAGTGTTGGGTGCAATCCAGTCAGTGCCTACTTATGGAACCTTGTGCATAACAAGAAGGCACTGCTGAGCCATCCTCAAAGTTGTTAATGTTTGAGCCCACTGTTGCTGCCACTGTATTGATCTGCCTTGTTGGGGGTCTTCCTCGTTTTCTCAGAATCTCTACCAAGCATGATATCCTTTTTTAGGGCCTGGAAAGTGTGTGAGATGATGCCTTACCATCCCCACTTGTAAGGGGCATTCTGGCTGTACTTCCTCCAAAACAGACTATTTTGTTCTGGCAGTTCATAATCATTTCAGTACTCTTTGCCAACGCTGTAATTTAAGTGCATCCATTTTTCTCCAGTCTTCCTTTTATTATAACCAGAAAGGATACATGGGAGAGGTTCATCAGGTAAGTTTGAGAGGGTCCTCTCTATATAACCTCCATTGACTCCAGGGATGTACCACCATCTCTGGAATATGGATTTTGCCACCAAATCCAGGATGCCCCTAAAAGAGGGAGCGTGCAGACCTTTGTTGTTAAAGTGTTGGCAAGTTGGTTCCGACTCATAATGACCCTTTATCGGGTTTCTGAGCAGTTGATGGGTTTGAACTGCCAACCTTGTGATTTGCAGTCCAGTGCTAATCCTACAGCACCACACCAGGTCCCTTAAAGTCATTGGGACCTCCATGTATAGACTGGTGTTTTCATGCATAGTTAGGAATGGGCCAATCAATGAATATTCATCAATCAGTGAATACTACGTCACTGACTGTAGCTAGGCCTTTTCCTTCCTGAGACTTGTTGCCAGCCTGGCGCCTGTTTCCCACTTACTACCACTCCTCTAGTAGCATAGTAGTTACGAGTCAGGATGCTAACCTCAAGGTCAGCAGTTCGAAACTACCAGCTGCTCCACAGGAGAAAGATGAGGCATTCTGCGCCCATAAAGATTTACAGCCTGAGCTGCATAACCACCACCACATCTCTTATTTATACATGTTGAAGTCTTGTCTGGAGTCTTTGGTGTGGCAATGTAGGATAAGCACTGGACTGCTAACCACAAGGTCGGCAGTTCAAACCCACCAGCCACTCCTTGTAAATCCTATACAGGATCACTAAGTTGGAATGACTCCATGGCATGTAACAACAACCACAAGGTCAGAGGTTCAAACCCACCAGCGGTTCCTCAGAAACTCTATACAGGGCATTGGAATTGAATTGAATCTGCAATTAACAAGTGTTGCCTGGCTGTTTTAGAAGAACAAAGATCACCTTAATTGCTTGGTTTATTTTCAGAAACCAGAGACAAAAGGTCTGAGTCAAGTTCTTTGTCCCAAACTGAGGCTAAAACAGTTTAGCAGGAATCTGAAACTTGATCTTCTCCTAGGCTCTGGGAACCCCAAGTGACAAGGGTGATTCCTTGATTACCCTGTTGATCTTGAAGCTGTCATGAAGAAAGCTAAGGAAGCTGGAAAACTTCATTTCAGATGGCAATGATAAATGCAGGGAAAGAGGTTGAGGGGCAAGATTTCGTTTCAGTTTGTTATTTCGGAGAACTTCAGACATACAGAAGTAAACAGAACAATAAAGTTCCATGCACCCATGACCCCAGCTTAACAATTCATTAAGTCATGGCTGCTCTTTCGTGTTCCATCCATTTCAGTGTTAACCTAAAGCAAATCTGGAGGGGAAAACTCAGACAGACATCTGTACCAAGTTATGAATGGTGAGCACAAGGAGCTGGTTAAGTGCTGTTGAGTAGGTTCCGACTTCTAGTGACCCTGGTATAGGGTTTCCAAAGAGAGGTTGATGGGTTTGAACCACCAACCTTATGGTTAGTAGTCCAGTGCTTATCCTACAGCCCCACACCAGGATTTCAGGGCAGCTATAAGGAACTCTGGTAGCATAGTGGTTACGAATTGGGCTGCTAACCTCAAGGTTGACAGTTCGAAACTACCAGCGGTTCCACGGGAGAAAGATGAGGCGTTCTGCTCCCGTAAAGATTTACAGCCTCGGAAACAGGGTCACTATGAGTCGGAACTGACTCCACAGTACTTAACAACATTTTCTGGCAGCGGGAACAGCAAGAACAAAGGCCTGTGGGAGTGAAGACATTGTGTTTGAAGCCAATTGGAATGAGACCGGAGTGGAGTGGATCACTAAAGAAATGGAAGTCAGAAAGCTAAGCTTGACCAGACTAAGGAAAGTGAAGCCCTTGGGTTAAGAATGTCCTGATTCACAGACAAAGTGGATAAGGGATCACTAGTACCTGCCCTTTACTGTTCTGTACATCTGGACTCCCTTTTAAAGAACTAAACCAACCCTACTCACAAATTCATCACTTTCACTTACTGCACGTGCAGCTTTTAAATCATTGAAAACACTTCAAGCCTTTCCTTGCACTGAAGTAAGGGCTAAATAAGAACCATATGCACCTGGTCCAATTTACCTACAAATTCTTAAAAGCACACTCAGGGCCGGATCTCGTTAGACACTGAAGGGATGCCTGTACAACTGTTCATAATAAGGAACATATGCACTACTTTTTGACGCTCTGTGAAAAAACTGGGCGGCTTCAGAGGTTACTTTGCGGGTGGAAGGAGAACTCTGTCTGCTGTTTCACTCGGATCACCTTGCTGTTGACACTGCGTTGAAAGTGTGTAATTGTATTTAGCTTAAATTTTCTTCGTATTGACCCTGGTAACCACGCCTCCAAAGTGTAAATCCGACGCAACTTCTGGCGATTTTTCAAAGAAAAGGAAAATGATCACAATTGAAAATAAAGTGGAACTAATGAAATTACCGGGAAGAGGTGAAAACGCCATCAGTCATTGGAAAAGCGTCAAGCTACAGTCGGTCAACAATAGGAACAATTTAAAAACAATTTTCGGAACAATTTTCAAGTGAGAATAATGGAGCACGTGAAAGGCTCTGCTCTGAGGAATACTGCAGTTATTATTAAGCAACGCAGTGGTTTGATTATTGAAATGGAAAGGCTATTGGTAATTTGGCTAAATGATCAAAATCAGCGTCATATGCCTATTAGCCTTACTTTAGTCCAAGGAAAAGCCGGAAGTCTTTTCAATGATTTAAAAGCTGCCCGTGCAGCAAGTGAAGAGGACTGTGCTGAAGAATTTGTTGCGAGTTGGTTCAACCGTTTCAAATCGAGGGCAAATTTACATAATATTAAAAGTGCAGGGTGCAGCGGGGAGGACCAATCAATGGGAGGGCTGGTTCAGAAAGTGGTTTTCCTGAAATGTTGAAAAACGTTGAGAGGTTATTTGCCAGATCCCAAACCTGATATAGACGAGATGAAACCATTTACAGAAGCAGATCAGAACTTAATATATCTACAGAATCGAAAACGTTTTGACGAAAGATTTAGGTGAAGCCTTTTGGTTCATCGAAACAGGGATGGCAAAGTTACAGGGGCAAAATCCTTATGCAGAGAGGTTCACCGAGTGTATCATTCATTCAGTTACTGAGGGCCTCAACTGCTACAAGGCCATTGATGATGAGAAAAACTCTTGTACAAACCTCCTTTGATGCCTATTTCAAGAAATTGACCCTAGTAGTAAAACCCCCTTCTCCAACACCAGGTCCATCCTTTCCAATATCATCTTCACAGTAGCCATCTCCTGCATCATCCAAGATATCAGTGGAGCGAGAGTAAGTGATAACCTTTAATCATGATTTTTTTTCCTATTTAAACTTTTACTGTTTCTTTAATGATTTTTTTTGTAATACCGTACACCTCTACACACAAAGATTCTGTCTCTTCAGTATAATACTGCATGCAGTTACTTTTATTATTATTGTATTATTATGTACCATGGTGTGGTGCTGTAGGATGAGCACTATACTGGAACCAAAAGATCGGCAGTTCAAACCCACCAGCCGCTCTTGGAAGCCCTATGAGTTGGAACTGACTCAACAGCAGGAAACAATGAACAATATTAGTAGGTAGCAGTGGGTGGGTTACTTGTTGGGCAGCTAACTGGAAGGTCAGCAGTTCAAATCTACCAGTGGCTCCTCTGGAGAAAGATGAGGCTTTCTGCTTCTGTGAAGATATATAGTCTTGAGCTCTGGTAGTGTAGTGGTTACGAATCAGGCTGCTAACCATAAGGTCAGCGGTTCAAAACTACCAGCTGCTCCACGGGAGAAAGATGAGGCTTTCTACTCCCGTAAAGATTTACACCCTCGGAAACCCTGTACAGGGTCCTCGCTATGGGTTGGAACCGACTTGATGGCACTTAACAACAACTACTTTATTATTATGTTTAAGTGTATTTCTAAGTGTTTTCTATGATTGGTGGTGGTGGTGTGTTGTGGAGTGGGCTCCAACTCACAGTGACCCTGCATAGGGTTTCCCAGGCTGTCAATCTTTATGGGAACAGAAAGCCTCATTTTTCTCTAGAGGAACTGCTGGTCGTTTTGAACTGCTGACCTTGAGTTTAGCAGCCTGACTTGTAACCACTACGCTACCAGAGCTTTTTCAGTGCATAGAAAGGTAAAATATATACTCTTACCAAGACAAACATCTGACTGTTGTTGTTGTTATGTGCTGTGGAGTCGGTTCCGACTCATAGCAACCCTGTACAGGGTTTCTGAGGCTGTAAATCTTTACGGGAGCAGAAAGCCTCATCTTTCTCCAGTGGAATGGCTGGTAGTTTTGAACTGCTAAGCTTGCAGTTTGCAGCCTGATTCGTAACCACTACCAGAGCTCCTTAACATCTGACTAACTCATGCTAAATATGAATTGTATGTACCTGTTTTGACTTAGCTAAAATTGAACTAACATTAGAACTGATTTCATTCATAACCCTGGGACTGCCACAAGAGTCATGATAAGAAATTTGGATTTTTGCTGAGTGGGGATGCCACTGGAGAATTCTAAGCTGGGCTGCGACAAAATAATTTATTGCTGGAAGTCTGGAATGCTGCAAGAGCTTCTTGTACTCTCAACATAAAGTCTGGCTGTAAAAGCCTTAGTCCCCGGTGTGAACTATTAATGGTGTGAACTATTAATGCAACTCAGAAGAAGGGCCCCGCAATCTATTTCTGAAAGGTTCCAGCCATGAAAACCCTTTGGATCAGAGTTCTACTCAGACACACACGAGTCACCATGAGTCAAAGTCAACTTGACAGCAACTGATTTGGTTGGTAGGATCCTTTCCTCTTGCCCACTCTGTGTTCTGGGAATACTAAACAGCTTTCCCTTCCTCAAACCATGCAGTTTTTGCTTCTGGCTATTCCTTCTGCCTGAAAGACTCCCATTATGTTGTTAAGTGCTGTAGAGTTGTTTCCGACTCTTAGCAACCCGTATATGGTTTCCAAGGAAGAGCTAGTGGGTTTGAACTGCCAACCTTGTGGTTCACAGTCCAGTGCTGATTCTACAGAGCTACACCAGGAGTCCTAGTCTTTTTTTTTTTTTTTTTTAATTGTGAATTATATGGTAGTTTACATGGCATCTCTGTTTCTCTGGGTAGCGTCCCGCTCTCGGCTCTTCTCCGTGGATGGTCCCAGAGACCTCCGCTCCTAGCCTGTAGAATTAATCACTCCCTTCCTTGTTACAAAACGTCTACCTTTGCATTTCCAACCCTCATAATCCGTCCTGATAAGCATTATTCACTACAGTATCACGAGTTACCCAACTGTATCTCCTTTCATCAGCTCCGCCCAGACAGATTGAATAGTACCCACTGGAGATTCTGCCTTCCTCCATGCTCCCTAGCACTAGTTTCCCTCTTGAAAGCTTGTAAGCCAGTCACTTCTTGCCTTTGTAGTCCCCCCTCCCCATTTGAGTTTCCAATGTCCAAGTTGCCCATCTCCATACACTCTGTGTGTGGCGGTGTGTGAATGTTTCTTGCTGTGAGGATTTGTTCCCTCTTTTGAATTGCTGCTCCATAGGTATAGGTCAAGTTCATCAGATTGTATCAGCTCACTCTTTTTTTTTTTCCCCCTCTTCTTTCTTCTCCTGGTTGAGCTCCGATCATCCAGTCAGGAGTCCTAGTCTTAAACATCAGTGCCTCCTAGAAGCTTTTCCTAAACCTAAGGCTGGGACAAGAGCCTCCTCAGGGCTCCCAGGATCTCTTTTACTTCACCCAAGAGCTGACCACTGTCTGATCTTTGGCACCAAGAGGAGAAGGGCCTGGTATGTGTTTGCTCACTGCAGAAAACCATGGTACAGGGCCTGAGACCTAAAACTACAACATTTAATATTGTTTGCGGGGGTGTGGGTTGAGGTGGTAAGGGCCTTGGCCTTTGTGAACCCTCTCTATCTGCAAACCAATGGATGCCCAGCTAAGATGATCATTCTCTGTGCTAGTCCGCAGTTCCTGTGCGCAGGCGCTGTTGCTCAGACGCCCCCCTCCCCCCCACTCCCCATGCTAATCACTGCGCTCTGGAGTACCCGCTTCTCCCGGAAATATGCAAATCACCCTTTCCAGCGCGGGAGGCCTGCCATTGTCCCCCGCTAGGATTATGTAAATGAGAAAGCCTCCGGTCCAGGATCCAAACCCCATTGACAAGCCCCCATCCAATCCCATTTTTATAAGGCGCGTTCCTGCTCCGCACACGCACGCGCTTGCCCTGCAGCTTTTCGCTCGACCCGCGGACTGTACCAAGAGAACTATGCCAGTGAGGGGCGAAGCATGGCAGCCCCTCAGCGGGCCTCTCCGATAATAAGACACGGGTAGCCCCTCTTCTTGCTGGACGACAGGACTGGTCCATTTCGTCGCGCAAGCGCCCTAGGCCCTTCACGCCCCCTCGTGCTTCCTCCTAACTCACTTGCAGCGCAGGCGCAGAGCCCGGGCGTGCTGCCGCTACCGCGGAGTCGGAGCTGGGGCCACCAGCGCCGGTGAGTGTCCGGGGCAGGGGTGCGCAGAGCATGCCGGGAAGCGGGCATTATGGCCCCTTTGCATGATGGGAGTGACGGCTCCCGTCACCGTGGAGTGGAGTTCGCAGTGTACTTGGGCGATGGTGACTCGAGGGTGAGACCCAGGCTCCCTCTACTCCCTCATCGCGGCTCCTTGCCGCCCTGGGGCATCCTGGGAAAACGGGACTCCCAGCCCTGTATAGGATTGTAGAGTCTGTCTGCTAGTCGTTATCGGCCTGGTGCATTCTGGGAAGGCTTATCATAATTCCTTGTGGGAATTTTTGTAACACATCCTAGGCTGGAAGCTTGTAGTGCTCCCATTGAGGGTACTGTGGAAGGAGATCATTATGGGCCCGGAGGCGTCTTGGGAAGAATTGCTCCTGGGCATTTTGGGAACTGGTCCTTAATTGTCTTGTAGATTAGGGTTTCCTCTGACTTCTTGGTCTAAATTGTAGAAATGAATGCCTATTGTGTTCGCGGAAGGCATTTGTTTGTGAGTCTAGATTCTGGCTTTATTTATGACCATCTAAGATCGTGAGTCCTGGTGTGGCACTGGACTGCTAACCGCAAGGTTGGCGGTTCAAACCCACCATCTGCTTCTCGAAAACCCTGTATTAAGTGCCAACAATTCGGTTTCGACTCATAGCGACCCTGTATAGGGTTTCTCAGGAGTGGCTGGTAAATTTGAACCTCCAACTTTGCTGTTCAAACCGACCTTGTGGTCCAGTGCTTATCCTACAGCGCCACACCAGGAGTCCTGGAAACCCTATACCAAGTCGCTATGAGTTGGAACCTTTTAACACTCGACAGCACTTAACAAGATTTTAAAGGAATCTTGGCGTGACCTGTAAGATAAGTACTTGATTACTAACCACAAGTTTGGTGGTTCAAATCCATCAACCGCTTCTCTGAAACCCTATAGAGAGTGGCCCTGAGTCTAACCGACTCCACGGCACTTAAAAACAATATTCATAAGAGCCAGTCTGCACCATTGGTGTGACATATTCTGAAAGGGATCTTCTGTGATATGGGCTGGGGGGGGGCGTATGCTAAACTGATGGATGTTGCTCCCTGGTAACCTCATGTGAAGGCCTGATTTCCCTGGTGTACACACCAGCCAGATAAAGGACACCCAGTTAAATTAGAAATGTACAACACATTATCTCTAAAAATGATGCCCCACATATGAATTGGTTGCTCATCTGAATTTCCAGTTTAACTGGGTCCAACCTGTTTTTATTTGCTTAATCTGGCAACCCTATTGTGAAGTGAAGTGAACCGGTGGCCGTAGAATGGATTGGAACTAGTAGAAACCTTATAGAACAGAGGAGAACTGCTTCTCTAGGGATTCCAAGGCTAAATCTTGTATGGACGTAGACTGCCCCCTCTTTCTCCCGAGGAGTGGCTGGTGAGTTCAAATCGCTGACCTTGTGGTTAACAGCCGAGCGTGCTTAACCACTGTGCCACCAGTGTTTGGGAGTAAAGTTGTTAAGTTCCAACCCATGGTGACTTTTTGTAGGCCTTCCAAGGAAAGCCTGGTGGGTTTGAACCACACATCTTGAGATTCAAACTGACTCGCTGCCCAGTGCTTTTGCCCAAATTCCATGGTGCCTGAGAAGTCTCCTGTCCTGAAAAGCCCAGGTCCTGGTGTTTTCTATAGGAAGTTCCCTTGCCGATGATGGCAGCCCACTTCAGGCTTCAGTTGGGATCTTTCATTAGTCCCCAGCCTTAAATGACTTCCAGGTTTGAAGGGAACATGTGTTTTCCATCACTGTACCCTCAGAGCCCAGCCCAGGCCTTGAGAAAAGAAGTGCAGCTGAGCTAACCTCTTTTGCTAGCTGGCTCCCCATTGGCGCTCTACTTTCAGGCAGCACCCCATATCAAATCCTTTGCCATCCTGTGCAGTCTAACTGATAGAGAGAGGGTGGAACTACCCCACAATAGTTTCCAAGGCTGTCCATCTTTACAGATGCAGATTGCTCAGAAGCGGCTTGTGGGTTCAAACCACTGACTTTTCCATTAGCAGCCAAACACTTTACTACTGCACCCACCAGGACTTCTTTGGGGGATTACAGTGGGAAACAAAATTAGAGTATATGACATCTTTACTGGAGCAGATGGCCTCAGCTTTCTTCTGAGTAGCGGCTGGTTGGTTTGGACCATCAACCTTGTGGTTAACAGCCCAAAATGTAACCCACCAGCGCCACCTGGCCTCCTAAAGAAGAAGTATCAAGGTGGTCATGTTTGAAGTGGGCTTTCAAGGGGGAGTGGGGAGTTCTCCCAGTCAAGGGGAAAGGAGGACATTCTAGAGAGCAACAGATAGAGGAGGACTGGACTGGGTGAGGGCAGGAGGAGGGGAGAAGCTTGGAGTGGCTGGACTTTAGAGAGAGGGGAAAACAAAACAGCCATTGTTTATGGGGTACCCATTACATACTGGCAATTTATATTTATGAACCTGCTGAGTCTTCAAAAAATCTTTTCCAGGGAGAGATCAGTTTCTGAGAGGTAAGATGACATGGCTTCAAATTCTCATTCAGCACCTAGGAGATGGTGTGACGTTGGGCTACTTGTTTATTTTTGCTCTGTCTGTGTTCCCATCTGTACAGTGGGGAGGATAAGCTCTTAACCCAGTTAGAAGAAAACGTGAGCTGAGGCCTAGCAGCCCCATTCTTACAGAAAACTATAAACACTAAGGAGCTCTGGTAGCGTAGTGGTTACGAATCGGGCTGCGAACCACAAGGTCAGCGGTTCGAAACTACCAACTGCTCCGCGGGAGAAAGATGAGGCTTTCTGCTCCCGTAAAGATTTACAGCCTCGGAAACCCTGTACAGGGTCGCTATG
>NW_006408686.1:2591512-2611549 GCF_000296735.1 Chrysochloris asiatica
AGACCTGGCAGAGCAGATTCGTGCAGGCAATGGAAAGGTGTGATTTCTACTTCCCCCCCACGCTCACCTGGTGGCCAGCAGTGTGATAAGTTGCCACCTTCCCTCACCCCCAGCGCAGACCCTGCTCTCCAGGAGTTCGGAGCCTTGTGGTTGGGAGGTGGGGGTCACCTGTACCACTCTGATGTGCCACTTTAGTGCCAGGATCCAGGTGGGCTTGGCTCCAGACTTGTAAAAGCCAGGGCCACCAGGTCAGCATTTAGCCAGTTACCCTACCTCCAGCTTCCCTATGGTCCTAGCAGATACTGAAACCAGCTCCGCTCCATCAAGGGCCATCATGAACTACTTCCAGATTGAGTGCCCAGAACATAGATAACACCAAGGCCAATAGGAACTCCATCTAGGACACACTGCTATCACATCCTTTTCACAACCACCTTATGAGCTCCTTGAATTGCAGGAGCCCCCCAAGAGACTTCTCCCCTCTGGATCCAACAGCTGCACTGGTTTTTACAAATACGACAATCTCACAATGCTCCAGAGACAACAGACAATTTTAGCTCACACAAAGAACCAAGAAAGAATGACTCAAACACATGACCAAGATTCAGAGCCAGAAGACATTTCTGAGGAAGAAAAGGTAATAGAACTAACTGAAAAAGAATTCAAAAGAATGCTAATTTGGTCCCTTCAAAGGATCTGTACATGTAGGAAAGTAAGGAGAGCCCAGTAGAAACTTTAGAAGAATTCAAGAAAATACTACAAGAACCAACAGACAAAATAAATACAAATTCTGAAATAATATAAAACCTGCAATTAGAAATCCAGAAGATTAGTACTAAGAGCTCAGAAATGGATAGCACATTGAAAGAGCAAACGAATAAATGGGAAGCAAAGGAAGCCCGAATTAGTGAGCTTGAAGAAACATCTCTCAATACTATATGCTAGAAGAAAGCCTAAGAGTTATGTAGGAAACCATGAAGAGGAACAATTTATGAGTGATCAGAATTCCAGAACAGAAAGAGACAAGTACAGAGAAAACTTATCAAAGAGTTTTTGGAAGAAAATTTCCCTAACATCATGAAAGATAAGAAGGTAAGCATACAAGAAGCTGAACCAATCCCAAACAGGATAGATCCCCAAAGAAATTCACCAAGACACAACATTAGAGAAGCTCGTGCAAAATGAAGTTACCTACAAAAGAGAACCAATAAGACTAAGCTCTGAGTTCTCAGCAGAAATCATGTAGATAGGAAGGCAATTGGATGACATGTACAAAACTCAGAAATTGTCAACCAAGAATCATATACCCAGCAATGCTATCCCTCAAATATAATGGTGAAATTAGGATATTTCCTCATAAATAGAAATTAAAGGAATTTGTAATGACCAGAAAAACTTTACAAAAAATGCTAAAGGGTGTTCTTTGCACTAGAACCAACAATAGCAGACAACAACCTGAGATGAACGTATATAACAACACCATCCACATATAGTTAAAGTTAAGTGCCATTGAGTCGGTACTGACCCATAGCGACCTTATGCACAGCAGAACGAAACATTGCCCAATCCTGGGCCAACCTCACTACTGTTGCCACGCTTGAGTCCATCAATGCTGCCAATTGGCCAACCCATCTCATTGGGGGTCTTCCTCTTTTTTCTCTGACCCTCCACCTTACCAAACATGATATCCTTTTCCAGCTACTGGACCCTCCTGACAATATGTCCAAAGTATGAGAGACGAAGTTTGGCCATCTTGGCCTCTAAGGAGCACTCTGGCTGCACTTCTTCCAAAACGGAAGATCTATTGGTTCTTTTGGCAGTCCATGGCACTTTCAATATTCTCCAACACTATAACTCAATGGTATCAATTCTTCTCTGGTCTTCCTTATTCACTGTCTAGCTTTTGCATGCATATGAGATTATTGAAAATACCATGGTTTGGGTCAGGCGCACCTTAATCCTCATGCTGACATCTTTCCTCTTCAGTACTTTAAAAAGGTCTTGTGTAGCAGATTTGCCTAATGCAATATGTCGTTTGATCTCTTGACTGCTGCTTCCTTGAGTGTTGATAGTTGATCCTAGAAGAATGAAGTCCTTGACAACTTCAATCTTTTCTTCATAGATAATGTTGTCTATTGGTCCAGTTGTGAGGATTTTTGTTCTCTTTACATTGGGATACAATCCATACCAAAGGCTGTGATCCTTGATCTTCATCAGTAAATATTTTAAGTCCTCTTCACTTTCAGCAAGCAAGGTTGTATCGTCTGCATATCGCAGGATGTTAATGAGTCTTCCTCCAATCTTGATGCCACGTTTTTCTTTGTATAACCCAGCTGCTTGGATTATTTGTTCAGCATACAGGTTGAATAAGTATGGTGAAAGAATACCTTGTCGCACACCTTTCTTAATTTTAAACCACTCAGTGTTCCATGTTCTGTTTGAACAACTGCCTCTTGGTCCAGGTACAGATTCCTCATGAGCACAATTAAGTGTTCCGGATTACTCATACTTCACAATGTTGTCCATAGCTTGTCATGATCCACACACTCAAAAGCCTTTGCGTAGTCAATAAAGGACAGGTAAACATCTTTCTGATATTCTCTGCTTTCAACCAAGATCCATTAGACATCAGCAATGATATCCCTCATTTCACGGCCTCTTCTGAATCTGGCTTGAACCTCAGGAAGTTCTTTGTCAATGTATGATTGTAGCCGTTGCTGTATTACCTTTAGCAAAACTTTACTCACATGGGATATCAAAAAGATTGTCCGATGATTTCTGCATTCCATTGGGTAACCTCTCTTTGGAATGGGCGTAGATATGGATCTCTTCCAATCAGTTGGCCAAATAGTTGTCTTCCAAATTTCTTGGCAGATATAGAAGTATTTAAAGTAAAACAAACCTGTTGTTGTTGTTAAGTGCTGTGAAGTTGGTTCTGACCCATAGCGACCCTGTATAGGGTTTCCAAGGAGCATCTGGTGAGCTTGAACTGCTGACCTTGCATTTCAAACAGCTCTGCAGTCTGGCACATTAACCCACAGCGCTACACCAGGACTCCTATAAGACTGACAATTGGGAACCAGAGATAACCATATATAATGAAGTCAACTATAAAGCAAAAATACCTTAAGGTCAGCGGTTTGAAACTACCAGCCGCTCCGTGGGAGAAAGATGAGGCTTTCTACTCCCATAAAGATTTACACCCTCAGAAACCCTGTACAGGGTCGCTATGGGTCGGAACCGACTCCACAGCACTTAACAACAACAAAATAGATACAAAATTTACAAATGGCAGGGAAGCCAAGTAGATTTTAAGATAAAACAAACTGTTTTAAGCAGGGAAGAAATTAATAAATTACAGGGTAACCTGATAGAAAAATAATACCCCTCACATCAGAAGGATTTAGTAAACATTAACACAACAGGAGTGAAAATGCAAAGAAAACCCACAAACAAAATGAACTCAGCATAGAAAATCATATGGAACAAAGAATCTAGCAGCACCAAACACAAAAAACACACAGAAAAATAACAGTCAATTCATGCTTACTGAGAATTACACTGCATGTAAATGAATTAGATGTACCACTCAAGATAAACAAAGAGCAGCATGATTAAGAAAACTGGATCCTTCGATGTTGTCTCTTAGAGACCAAAAAGATGGAGACAGAGTAAATTCCCATCAACAGAAGAGTGGTTAAACAAACTTTGACACATACACACAATGGACTCCTACACAATGTTGAACAATAATGATGAATCTGAAACACCTCACAACATGGTTGAAACGGGAAGACATTTTATGCTAAGTGAAATTAGTCAACTCACCACAAAAGGACCAACATTGTGTGAGACCAACCTTGTAAAAACGTGTTTTGTTTTGTTTAAAAAAGGTTTTCTTGATTACAAAATAATCTATGATGGTTATGGCGGGGAATGGGGGATTATTCATGAACTAGAGGGTAGACACATGTTAACATGGGTAACAGGGCAGGCATTATACAAGAGGGAGGCTAGCAGAGGAAAGATAAACGTAGCAGGAGACACAGGGAGGAATGTAATAATTAAAGTGACTAGAGGTTACGCTATTAGCTATTGAAACATGGAGGGGGTCGCAACCATGTAGTGAAGCCGAGTGTATGATTTGTTGGACATAAAACTGTTGATCTGCTCTGTAAGCCTTCACTCAATTCACAATAAAAAATTTAAAAAACAGCCACAACCTTAAGTCCTCTGCTTGAAACCACACATCCCAAAGTGACAGTTTGAGGATTGCAGCCTACTGACCTTCCTAATCAAGAGAGAAATGGACACAGAACTTGGGCTCTCCGTCAGACTAATGCAGCCATCCCCTTTGTTGAAAGGTTGAAATAACTTTCTGACTGGTATATCACCATTACACCAGGTAATCCGTACTCGTACCCTCTACTGCCACTCTGGACCCTCGCCCAACCTCAGGCCTTCCCATAGGTCAGCCATTTCAGGGTTACTAGTTGGCAACAGGGCCCTGCTCTGCTTTTGATTCCAATTTGCCCATGGCAAACTTTTTGAAATGTGAATAATAAGAACCACGGACAGCTCTGTTGCCCAGATGGGGAAATGAAGGCCTTCAGAGAAGCAGGGATGGGCAAGCTCAACCAAGGCCTTGTAGGTAGTCCGGAAACTACAGCCAGCTTTTACCTTTGTCATGTACTCACCACACAGCTGGGCCTGGGTCGTGGGGAGTTGCTATGTAAAAATTTATTGGGTCACCACGGGCCTTTCCTTTTTCCTACATAAGTACCCCTCCCAGCCTGCCAAGTCTGCATCGGAGAAGACCTTGTGGCTGGAGGTACGGCTCTGGAGAGCTGGCCGGGGAGGGACGCTGCCTAGCTGCTCCTCTGCTCCCGTCTCCTGTCCCCTCGCCCGGCCATGACAGAGACCCGTGAGCCAGCTGAGACCGGGGGCTACGCCAGCTTGGAAGAAGACGACGAAGATCTTTCCCCAGGTAAAGTGGTATTAGACAATATGGGGTCCGCAGGAAGCCCATCCTGCGTTGGATCTTGGGTTCTGCTGAGAGTTTTTGATGGGGAGGGGCTTCTTGTCTCACTGTGGGCTTTGTTCTCACTGGGACTCCTGGTTTTACTCAAGGATCTCCTCCATGTGGAACTTTGGGGGCTTCTAGGTAGGTTCTGATTGCTGTCCTGGCTGGAAGTTCTAGAGTGGGTGTGACGGTTCTCTTTGTTGGGGGTTCTAGAGTGGTTGCGGCCTTTCTTCTCGTTCAGAGTTCTAGAGTGACTATGGCTTCTTTCCTCGCTGGGGCTTCTAGATCCACTGTGATGCGTCTCCCTGGTGGAGGTCCTTGTTCGACGATAATACCTCTTCTTGATGGCGGTTCTAGATGGGCTGGGGTCTATCTCCTGGCTGGAAGTTCTGGATCGGCTGCTGTCTCTGTCTTTGCTGGAGGTTTGGGATTGGCTGTAGTATCTCTCCCTGCTGGGACTTCTAGACCTGCTGGAGGCTTGAAATGAACTATGATTTCTCTCCCTGCTGGGGCTTTTCCCCTTGCTGTGGGTTCTAGACTGGCTAGTTCTTCTTGTCTGGCTGGGGGAACCCATCAGGGGATGACTTCCTTCCCTGCTATGAGATCTATTCCAGCTGTGACCTCTGGACTTGCTGTGGGTCCTGTTGCGGCTGTGACTTCTGGACCTTCTGGAGGTTCGAGACCAGCTGCGACTTGGGGTCCTGCTGGGGCTCCTAGACCGGCTGTGACTTCGGGTCCTTCTGTGGGTTCTAGACTGGCTGCGATTTGGGGTCCGGCTGGGGCTCCTAGACCGGCTGCGACTTCGGGTCCCACTGGGAGAACGTGTCTGGCTGTAACTCATCACGCCGCTGGACAGCTTAGGTGGGCTGTAGCTCCGTTCCCTGCTGGGAGTGATCATCTGACTGTAACTTTTCACTCGCCTGGGTGATGGTGGAGACTGGCTGTAGCTCTCTTCCTTGATGGCAGCCCGAGTGGGACTGTAACTCTTGGCCCTATTGGTGGTGGCAGCTACCCTAGAACTGCTCCCCAAACCCGAGGCCCCTGGTGGGCTGTAACTCTTCTCAGTGCTCATAGTTGTAGGCTGGCTGTCATTGTCCTGGCTGGTGGTCCCAGGCCGGCTCTGACTCCGCCCCCCTGGGTGCTTTTGCTGGAAAGTCGGAGTTCTCACTGTGCCAGGGATGCCGGCTCTGGCCCTGCTGGGGGCCCTCTTGGCATTGCGGCTGTTCCTTCTGCCGGGAGTTCGACCCCTGCTTTGCGTGCTCCTCCGCTGCTGGCGCCTCGTCCCGTTGGCTTTGCTGGCCCTGGAGTCATGGCTGGCCTTGGTGTCGGTACTGGCCCGACTGGGTGTCCTGACCCTAGAACTGTTGCTGGGTTGGTTACAAGGCGTTTTCATACTTGTTGATCTGGTGGACTTGGAACTGCTTGGGCTCATGACGGAGGTGGGGGCTGTCGATGACTTGGCGGGAGCTGAGGATGTGTTGGGTATTGCTGGGATGGTGGTCTGCAAGGAGCCAGGTGTCCCAGGAGACATGATGGGCACAGAAGGTCCAGTGGATTCTGGAGGCATGCCGGCCTTTGAGGGTCTCGCAGGTGGAGAGGGCATGGTGGGCGCAAAAGGACTGCGGTGCTGGGAGTCACAGTGGACATGAAAGAATTGGCAGCCGTGGGCCACTACCTGCTTGCCTTTCACAGACCAACTGGGTGAAGTCATAGTGGACATTGAAGAGCAGGGCAGGCATGTGACCTCAGGGAGGAGGAGGGGGTGGGGGCGGGGCCTAGCCCAGGGCTGGAGCTGTGGGCTCTGGGTTTTACAGCCCTTCAGCCAAAAGGTGGCTCCAGGGGAGAACTACAGAGGGAAAGATCTGGAGGAGGAGGGGAGACAGGCAGGGCCTGGGGGCTGCCCTTGTCCATTTAGATCTACAAGTCCTGTGCTCAGCAGTTCTGGGGACCCCTTAGATGGGCTAGACCTGCTCTGGAGGGGTCCCAGTCAGATGGGGAAGCCATCTTGTCTTTGGGTGCTGTTGAGTCTAACCTGAGTCGTTGTGAACCTGACCCGTGTACAACAGAACCGAGTCGTGTCTAGTCATTGTTACTACCACTGTATCAGTCCATTCCGTTGATGCTCTGCCCTTCTCCATAGACCCTCTACCATACCACGTGTCATGTCCTTTATCAGGATAACTTGTCCAGAGTATGTGAGATGAAGCCTCACCATCCTTGTTTCTAGGGGGGGTTTATATTCAGTGTTCTTTACCAGCCTCATCATTCAAAGGCATCAGTTCTTCTTTGGTCTAATTCATTGTCAAGCTTTCACATTCAATGAAGTGATTGAAAATTCCATGGCACCTTCACGAGACATCTTTGCTTTTTAATAAAGAGATGTGTCATAGCAGATTTGCTTAATGCAGTATGTCATTTGATTTCATTGTTTCCATGGGCATTGATTACGGATCCAGATAAAATGAAGTTATTGACAACTTCAGTCTTTTCAGTTTAACATGATGTTACTTATTGGTCCGATTGTGAGGATTTTTGTTTACATTCAGGTATAATTCATACTGAAGGCTAGTGTTCTTTACCTTTATCCTAAAGTGCTTCAAGTCCTCTTCACTTTCGGCAAGCAAGATTGTGTCTTCTGCATATTATGGACTGTTAACTGATTCTTCCTTGAATCCTGATTCCATAATCTTCATTTAGTCATAGATTCTTTGCTTAGCATACAGGTTGATTTAATGAAAGGATACAACCCTGATGCACACCTTTACTGATTTTGAACAATTCAGCAACCCCCCTTATTCTATTCAAATGACTGCCTCTTGGTCTATGTACAGGTTCCTCATGAGCACAGTTAAGTGTTCTGGAATACCCATTCTTTACAATGTTATCTATAGCTTGTCATGATCCACACAGTTGAAAGCCTTTACATAGTCAATAAAGCACAGCTAAACATCTTTATGGAATCCTGGTGTGGGACTGTGGGTTAATGTACCGGACTGCAAAGTCATGTTGAACTGCAGGGTCGGCAGTTCAAGCCCACTAGCCGCTCCTCAGAAATTCTATACAAGGTTGCTGTGGATTGGAACTGACTTGATGGTACTTAACAATAACAACAAAATATCTTTCTGGTAATCTTGACTTTCAGCCAAGATTTAACTGACATCAATAGTGCTATCAGTAATATCCCTCATTCTACATCCTTGCATGACTCTGGCTTGAACTTTTGGCATTTCCATGTTGATATACTGCTGCACTAACTTTTTGATGATCTTCAGAAAAATTTTCTTTGTGTGTGTATGTGAGACCTCTAGCTCTGCTTTAACAGACATCGCATAAGGGGCTGGCTTTGACAAAGCCTCTAACCATTTAGAGGCTTGTCGATGTCGCTGTTAAGTGCTATCTGTTCAATTCCAACTCCTAGCAATCCTGTATAGGGTTTCCGAAGCTAGAACTCTTTATAGGAGCAGAAAGCCTTCCTTTCTCCCCAGGAGCAGCTGGTGGGCTTGAACTGCTGAGCGTGTGGGTCACATTTCAGTGCTCATCCTACAGAGCCACCTCGCTCTCTTAGGAGGCTTCTTGTTGTTAAGTGCCTTCGAGTCGGAGCCGACCCATAGCGACCCTGTACAGGGTTTCCGAGGGTGTAAATCCTTACGGGAGGTGCCAACTGTAATGGAAAGTTTTCTTTCTCTGTTGGCTCACAGTTTAGGAGAAGGTCCTTGTCTCCCATCAGTATCTGTAGGCCCAGCATTGTTTGGAGAGCTCCATGTATCTTGGCATCAATGGGCCTCTGGATGTAAGTTTCTCAGTGCAGGGACCTCAGGTCCAAAGATGCATTTTGCTCTCAGTTCTTCCATCTTGGTGGTATTATGTCTCTCTTATCTCTGCTCGCTTCACTCATCTTTGATCTCCTGTAAGGTGAAGGGTGTTGCTGCCACCTTTGATCATCCTATAGATTTATCACATCAGATCACATCATGGGGGAATCATCACATAGCTGCCAAACCACCGAGCAGCGTGGCCCACCTGCGTTGACACATAGTTTGAGGAGCAGAATTGAGTCCGTTACAGTGTGATATTAATGATTTTGTGTTTTCTTGGATCTGTCTCTGGAATGGGCATGAAGATGGATCTCTTCTAGTTGGTTGGCTAGGTAGCTAGCTGTCTATACCACATTTCTTGGCATAAATGAGTGAGCGTCTCCAGTGCTGCATCCATTTGGTGAGACTTTTCTGTCAATTCATGAGCTCTTGTTTTTCACTTATGCCTTGGTGCTGCTTGGATTTCTCCCTTCAGTACCAGTGGTTGTTGATCATATTGTACCTCCTTAAATGGTTGAACGTTTCTCAATAACTGGAGCCCAAATGGCCCCAGCCTCTCCAGGGTGATCAGGGCAGTAACAGGGGAGGTCCTGGGGAGAAGTCAGGGACACACTTCTACTGGGAAGCTGCAGTGAAGGGGGAGCTGGGCCTCAGAAGTGGTGATTTCATAGAGGACTGTCTCCCGGAAGACAGAGCAGGGAAGAGCATTGCAGGCAGAGGAATATCCCTTGTAGAATGGCTGTGGACAGGCAGGAGCGAGGAAGAGAGGGCTGCAGGGAGGGTGTTTAGCCACTTACCACCCATTGTTCTGAGTGGGACTGATACCAAGGACCACAACCCTGGGGCTCAGGGTGGAACAGTGGATGGTCACAAGTAGTGCCTGGGAGGAGGAGGGGGGCCTCATACCAAGTTCTAAAGGATGAAGGGGCAATAAGGGAGGATGTCCCCAGGAGAAGGCACAGAACGCGTGAGGGCCCCAGGGAAGACAGAGCTGTTCGCTGCACTGTGAGGGATCTAGCTTCGTGTTTATGTCAGACCTGGTGCTGGGCCCCTGCAATGACCAACACACTGTGTACAGTAAGCCTGCGGATGAGAAAGAAAAAGCCAAGTTAGCGGGGGAAGGAGGTCTAGGAAAGGGTTGGTGCTTGGACACTGTGGGCAGAGTGTCACTAAGAAGGTGGGAGGGAGGGAATTTTGGTGCATCAGCAGAGAGGGAGGCACAGGTTCTGAGGTG
Source organism: Chrysochloris asiatica (assembly GCF_000296735.1). Lineage (NCBI taxonomy): Eukaryota > Metazoa > Chordata > Mammalia > Afrosoricida > Chrysochloridae > Chrysochloris > Chrysochloris asiatica. The sequence goes on from NW_006408686.1 coordinate 2,601,585, forward strand.
GAGGTGCCTGCCCACCATGTTGATCAGTCAGGAGCCCAAAGGGACCTACAAGGGTAGGAAGTAAGGTTTGGGGGTTTGGTCCCTAAGGCCGTGTGAGTGAGGGCGAAGCAAGAGGGTCCCAGGCTGCATTGTCCCAGGATGGGAGGGGGTGAGCATGGACACAGGCTGTTTCAGGTCTAAGAGGGGCTCTGGACAGTTTTCCCACACCTCGGTCTCGAGGCCCAACTGTCTTTCTGTGTGCGCTCTACACAATTACTACCTGACGTCATTGCTCCTCGCCAGTCGACTTTAGATCTTTCCCAATTGCTATTTTTAACCTCAGTTTTTAGGATAAGCACTGGATTGGTAGTTCAAACCAAGGTTGGCAGTTCAAACCCACCAGCAGCCCTTGGAATCCCTATACAGGGTCTCTAAGGGTCGGAACCAAATCAATGGCACACACAATAAGAAACATATCCCAAGTCATCACAGTAACGTCTGCGTCCTACAGAAACAGTAGTTGGAACCCACTAGCCACCCCACAGAAGGAAGCGGTTGCAGTCTGCTCCCATAAAGATCACAGCCCTTGGAGACCTGTGGGGTCGTTCTCCCCGTTCCCGTAGGGTTTCTGCGGTCAGAGTCGATGGCAGTGGCATCCATCGAGGGCACTGGTGCACCAGTAGAATTGTCGCCTTCCATGCGAGCAATCCCGGTGTGGCTTCCGGCCATTGCGCCCACCTGCAGCTACCACGCATGTGTCAGTGGAAGCTCTCATGTTGCTGGGATGCGGAAGAGATTTCAGCAGAGCTTCCAGCTGAGACAGGCTTGGAGATCTGCTGAAAATCAGGTGGACTACAGCAGTCTGATCCACAACCAATCTGGGGGAGAGTTCAGAAGGGCAAGGCAGCATTTTGTTCTGTTGTGCGTCGGGTCACTGTGAGTTGGGCCCAACATGACCGCAGGAAACACCAACAGGTACAGGTATGGTTATGTATAAAACCTGCTGCCGCTGAGTTGTTGCAGACTCATGGTGACCTCGTGTGTCAGAATAGAACTGCTCTCCAGTGTTTTCTTGACTGTGATTGTTAGAGGGGTCTTTCTTTCTCAGCACTCTGGGTGGGTTTGGATCACCAACCTCTAGGTTGGTGGTAGTGGTTGTGTGCCATCGAGTCGGATTTCCGAGGCTGAAGAACTGCTTTTATGGGAGCAGAAGGCTTCATCATTTTCCCATGGTGCGGCTGGTGGATTTGAACTGCTGACCTTGCATTTAACAACCCAATGTGTAACCCCCTTGCCACTAGGTTAACCAAGTGCAAACCTAGAGACCTTGTAGGTATCTATACCAAGAAATAAAATCACCCCACTCACTTAACTAGGTGTGTATGTGTGTGTGTATAAAACCACCTCTATTAAAATGCATAAGGAGCTCTGGTAGCGTAGTGGTTACAAATCGGGCTGTGAACCTCACGGTCAGCAGTTTGAAACTACCAGCTGTTCCACGGGAGAAAGATGAGACTTTCTGCTCCAGTAAAGATTGACAGCCTCAGAAACCCTGTACAGGGTCACTATGGGTCGGAACCGACTCCACGGCACACAACCACCACCATTAAAATGCATATATAGTCAGGTCTCCTTGTTTATAGTGGTTATTTTTTATGAGGAGTCCTGGGTAGTGCACACAATTAACCTGTTCAGCAGGAAGGTTGAAGGTTTGAGTCCACTCCGAGGGACCTTGGAAAAAAACCTGGGGATCTACTTCCCAAAACATCAGTCATTGAAGACCCTATAGGGCACAGCTCTGCTCTAACACCTGTGGGGCCCCCACGTGTCGAAGCTGACTCGGGCAGTCAGTATTCTATGAACACGCTATAGACACTGAACTAGCGAATACCGGACTCTTGCTTCTAGGGAAATGCAAGGTTATCTTCCTGTGTGCCTCTAATCACAAATTTCCATCAACTGATCAGGGCACACCCTTGTTTTCTTTTGTTAAAATGTATTTATTATATACTGATGATTCATTTCCATTGAACTTACATCCAGTTATTGCTAAGTGCTGTCGAGTCGGTTCCGACCCATAGTGACCCTGTATAGGATTTCCCAGGAGCTGCAGGCAAGCTTGAACCACTAACCTTGCAGTTCAACCGGCTTTGCAGTCTGGCGCAAAAACTCCCAAACCAAACCTACTGCCATCGAGGCAGTTCTAACTCCTAACGACCTTGTTGGACAGAGTAGAACTGCTTCCTTAGGGTTCCTGAGACAATCTTCATAGGAGCAGACAGCCGCATCTTTCTTCCATGGAGCCCCTGGTAGGTTTGAACCGTTGACTTCTTGACTAGCAGCCCAAAACCTAACCCACTGTGCTGTGTGGGCTCCTTTAATGAATGAAGAGGGTTCATCTATGGCAAAACCTGCTAAAGCTGGAACCTCTATAAGGCAGAAAACTCAGATATTCTCCACTCGTAAAAAGCCGTGGGAAGGTGGCGAACCGGAGACCCAAACAGACACAGACGCTGTCCCGTCCAGTTAGGGCGCTCACAGGCTTCAGCGGTTGAAACTAATAAGTGTTCATGTGCCAACTATATATACTGTATACAAATATGAACTGGACATAGCTTCTGTGGGGACAGGCAGGGAGATTGAGGTGAGTGTGGGTGGGACTCAGGGAGGGGAATGCTTTCTGTCTTGTGATGTCACTGTCTCTCCCCAGGCCCTGAGCATTCCTCCGACTCAGAATACACACTCTCAGAGCCGGACTCAGAAGAAGAAGAGGATGAAGAGGAGGAGGAGGAAGAGACCACTGACGATCCCGAATATGATCCTGGCTACAAGGTGAAGCAGCGCCTGGGGGGCGGCCGGGGCGGCCCTTCCCGCCGGGCCCCCCGTGCAGCCCAGCCCCCGGGCCCCTCCGCCCAACCCTGCCAGCTTTGTGGCCGCCCACCTCTTGGGGAGGCCCCACCAGGCACCCCACCTTGCCGACTCCGCTGCCCCGCTACAGCCCCCCAGGAAGCGCCAGTCCCCGAAGGCAGGGCCCTTGGGGAGGAAGAGGAAGAGCCTCCTCGGGCAGGGGAGGGGCCTGGGGAAGGCCAACCAGCTGGGAGGGAGGAGGAGGAAGAGGAGGAAGACGAGGGCTCCTACCAGTGTACAGAGTGTGACGATTCCTTCGACAACCTCGGGGAGCTCCACGGCCACTTCATGCTACATGCCCGGGGGGAGGTGTAGGAAGAGGCCCCCACCCAGGGCGCTTGGCGGAAGGGATGGGAGGGGAGGAAGGGGCTGGGGAAATACGGATGGTCACAGTGGCCCTGGGAGATGGGGTACCGCTAATCTGTGTCGTCTTAGCAGTAGATGTGTGAAGGCCCGAATAAAAGCCCGATTCTGTGTGTGTTGGTCTAGTGTGTGTTTGACGTATGTACGTGTAAGCACAGGCTTGTGCCTGGACATTTAGCCCTCCTGCCTCTGGGCACCGTAAGGTCATCATTGTCAAGATAACTAACATTTACTGAGTACCCCTGTTCATTGTGACTTCTGTGTGTTTTATTCCTAGAAGCTTGGCTCCTGTCCCTGTTCCGTAGGCCAATGGTGATAACAAGTGGACCCCACGATGTACATGTTCAAACACAATGGCAGTTAGCCCTTACCCACACAATAGTCCAGGGTGGGTGTTTCAGGTTGGGGAGCAGCTTGCTCCCCTTTGGCCCTGTGGTCAGCCACGCAGTCCAGGCTGAGTGACCACAATGAAGAGGAGAGAGTGTGGCGTGAGACAGAGTCTCTCTCTAGCTCCAGCTGGGAAAGTGGCACAGGCTGCTCCCATCTCCGTTCCATTGCTGAGCCGTTTGGTCACATGGCCACAGCTAACTGACTGCAAAGGAGTCTGGGCCGGGCAGGCCAGCCAAGTGTCCACATGCAGAAACGAGTTTTTGGAGAGGACAGTTTGGGCTCTCTGCCTAAGAATCTCCACAAAGAGACTTTAATTATAATTACAGCTACGTTCAGCAAGCGCTTCCTGGGTGCCGAATGCTGGTCCAAGTACTTTGTGTGCACAGATTGAAGCAGGGAAATTGTGCGTCTAGGAACTCAACAATAAAACATCTCCTTAATGATGCTGAGAGCTACCACTTTCCCAGCACAGTTTATTTCCGGAGATCATCGAATCCTTAGAATAACCATCTTCTGTGAGGTCGTATGATTCCTTGATTCATTTAGCCAGTGTTTGTCGAATGCCTGCTGTGTGGTCAGTTCTGGGCATTGACCAGAGGATTAAATGAAATTCTTGTCCCTAAGGACCTTCCATGGAGTGGGGAGGGGACTGGCAGAGACAGACCATAAACAAATCAGAGGGAGCCTTTGTCTGACGGTGACGGAACTGGGGGAGAGAAGGAAAGCAGAGAAGGGAGGACAGGGTGCTGGAAAGTCCCCTGTTAAATAGCGTAGTCTTCTCTGAAGCCCCGTCGTTGTGGTTGTTAGGTGCCATTGAGTGAGCTCGTCCATAGCCAGCCCCGTGCACAACAGAACGGAATACTGCCCAGCCCTGGGCCACCCTCACAACCTTTCCTGTGTGTGAGCCCAGTATTGTAGCCACTGTGCCGATCCAGCTCGTTGGGGGTTGGTCTTCCTGTTTTTTTTTGCTTACCCTCCGACTTTACCGAACAGTATGTCCTTCTCCAGGGACTGGTCCCTCCTCAGAAAATGTCCAAAGTCAGTGAGACCAAGTCTCGCCATCTTTGCTTCTAAGGAGCCCTCGGGCTATCCTTCTCTTCCAAGGCAGATTTGTCTGTTGTTTCAATATCCATCACCAATACCATGATTCTAATGCCTTAGTTCTTCTCCAATCTTCCTTATTCATTGTCCAACTTTGACACAACTATGAGGCTATTGAAAACACCACGGTTTAGGTCAGGTGCACCTTAGTCCCTAAGTGGCACAGATGGTTTGCTCATGGCTATGAACTGAAGGGTTGCCGGTTTGAATCCACCTGTGGCACCACAAAAGAAAGGTCTGGTGAGCTGCTTTTGTATAATAAAAGCCACTGAAAGCCCTTGGGAGCACATGGGGCCTCCATGAGTTGAGGTTGACCTGAGGACAGCAGGTTTTAGTTCTACAAGAGAAGGAGGTGAGAGGGGAGCCAGGCAGGTCTGTTGTGAAGAAAGTTCCAGGCAGGAGGAGGCAGGACTCTGCCCAGGGGTGGCTAGAAGGAGGGTTGTAGAGATAGGTCAGAGAGTGGCGGAGGGCCCATTCCTTATAGCCTAGGCAAAACGTTGGCTCTTATTCTGAGGCAGGAAATACGAATTCACAAAAGCTTGGCATTGAAGCTCCTTTGAAAATAGAAGCCGAACTTTGATGATAGCTGCTGTTTACTGAGTGTTCTCTGTGTGCCAAGCCCTGTTCTAAGGCGCTTTACGGATGTTGATTCATAGAAGCTTGGCAACTCAGAACCTTCGAGAATAGAACCCAAATTATCGTAATGGTCATCATTAACTCAACGCCTCACAGTGGACTGGGCCCTGGGCTAAGCTCTCTATGTGGACAATCGCATCGGATCGTTATGAGGTAGGAGCTGTTATTTATTTCCTTCTTCATCCAACAGTGTATAGAGCGGCTGCTAGATAGATGGTAGGCACCCCTCTGGGAACTGAGGATACAGCAGTGGACAAAATCCCTGCCTTTGTGGTCATTATATGTATTATGGGGAAGACAGAGCAATCAATATCATTTAAGCAAGTGTCATAAAACAGTAAACGTACAAAACGTAGCGACAGAAGGTAATGAGTGGTGTGGAGAAAAAGCAGGGAAGGGGGGACAAGGAGGCTGGTGTGTGTGTGAAGGGATGTGTCTTAGTCATCTAGTGCGGCTCCAGCAGAAATAACCCCAAGGGGAAGGCTTTAGTATCTAGACCTTTATCCTCTCGCAGTCTAAGAGGCTGGAAGTCCAGATTCAGAGAGCCTCCGGGGGGAACTTCTGTTTTCTCTTTATCAGCTCTGGGGAATGGTCTTTCAGCATCTGTAGGCTCAGCATTGCTTGAAGATCTCCATATATCTCGGCATCAGTCTTCCCCAGGATCTAGGTGCTTCACACTGCAGGGACCCCAGATCCAAAAAAAGTACTCCGCTACTGGCTCTTCTATCTCGGTGGTAGTTGGTTCCTCTGAGCTCAGTTCACTTCTCTATCCTTTCATATCTCAATAGAGATTGATTCAAGATACAGCCTAATTCTGTAGATTGCATCTGGCCTCAGAACCAGAGAAGTGAGGCTTTATAACACGTAGGATAAGTACATCAGATCTGGGCTGATGGCATCAGATCCTATCTTGGGGGTGATTACATCCTATTAGATCTCATCATGGAGGTGATGACGCCATCTTAATTGCTAAACCATTGAGAATCCTGATCCCGCCGAGCTGAAACAAAACCTTAATTCTTACAGCGGATCAGGGAAGATGTCGCACAGAAGGTGACATCAGAGCAGAGGGACCCGGAAGTGCAAAGGCCCTGAGGTAGGAGCCTGCTTGGAATGTGTATACAAGAGCACACAAGGCTGGACCTAAGGGTGGTGGAAGGTGAGGTTAGAGAGGAGCCAGAGGACTGGGCCTGGTAGGCCACTGTACAGAGTTTGTGAGATGGAATGTAGTAATTCATAAAAGCCCTGGGAAATTGGAACCCATTTGCTGAAGGCTATTGAGGTGCTAAGGAGCCCTGGTAGTGCGGCAGGTTTAGCATTGGGCTGCTAACCACCGAATCCATGGTTCAAACCCAGTAGCTGTTCCAAGGGAGGAAGATGAAGCAGTCCGCTCCTGTGGAGATGGAGTTTCAGAAACCCTGAGGAGCATTTCTCTGTTCTTGTAGGGTCCCTGTGAGTCAGTCAACTCGAGCCAACACAGTGGGTCTCAGGGTAGCCTGTGCTCTGAGTGTGACAGGGACAGAGAGCCCTCACCATCATCCTTGGAGAGGAAGGGACTATTGTTATGCCCATTTTACAACTGTTGTGAGGGGGACACAAAGGCTGTAGGCCACACGGCGGCTAGTATGAAGCTGAATCTGGGTATGAACACAGATAACTGGATGCTGGAGGTACATTCTTAGCCACTAAGCCAGAAACAGCAATGATGGCTGCCCAGCCCTAAGCTGAGTTGTTGGGGTATCAGATTTGGACTCCATAGAGTTCTTGAGATTTTTATTTTTATTTTTATTTTTTAATTTAAATTATGTTGGTTACCAGTATTAAAATGAGCAGATTTCACATAAAAATGCCGGTGGTCAGATCTGGATCTCATGGGGCAGTGGTTTGCCAGACCTGAGTTGGGGGTACTTCCTACTTGGATGGGCATTCACTCCTGTTTTCCACAGTCCTCACCCGCATCTCACACCTGGACCCTTTTGATACCTGCCTGCTTCACAACTATGGTACCTGCTTGGCCCAGATGAACATTTTCATTTTTAACCTCCAAAATCTTAGACTCGTGTATGTTTCAAAACCCACACTTCTCCTTGATGTTCTGAGTTGTTCTTTCTGCGTTCCATTTTCCATTCACGCCTCTCATGGGCAGGACACTGAAGCCAGCTCTCAAGGGTGTCTGGGAAACAGCTGACAGAGAACCCTAGCACCACAAAGCAGTGTAGCAGGGGGTCCCTGAGGCCGAGACTTATTAGTATGGGAAGAGCGGGCAGTGAGCGGGCACTTTCTGAACCTCACAGCTAAGTTTACTCTGAGGTGTTGGGCATGCCGCCAGCAGTGAGGGCAACAGGCAGGGTAAGGATCGGGATAATAATCCGTAAACAAATGTGAGATCATTCCTGAAGAGTGCAAGTAAGAGAATAAGTAATTCCCCTCAAGAATGGGAGGTGAGAGCACCCCAGGCAAAGGGAATGGCAAGTGAGAAGGCCCTGGGGCAGGCCCATGGAGCTGGACTCCTGGGAGAAGGGCTCCTGAGCATGTGTGGAGGCTTGAGACTCATCACATCATCAGGTTTCCAGGGCTTCAGGAAGGTCACTGGGCTTTCTTTACGGGGATTCCACGGCACAGTTTTGTATGGAGGGCAATGTGCATATCCACAGACTGGTCTCTACTGGAGAGACAGGGCAGTTAGGTGACTCGGGCCATGACTGGGCGAGAAGTAGCTAGATTGCAGGAATTCAGAGGTTTATTAATATTGATGAAAGTTGGGTTTGTAAAGTTTTTTGAGTTGTAATAAAACTTAGTAATTGCCCAATTCTTGGATTTTTAACCTGGGAGCCTTGGGTTGGAGCTCTCGAGACTCCCTGAAGTTGTACACAGAAATCTGTGGAATGAGCATTTTGGGGGTGTGAGACTCCATGTCTGTGAAGTTTTCACAGGAGGCTGTGACCCAGTAAGAATTATGAACTACAAGTCCTTGGTGTCACAGGGAGGAAACTGGGACCTAGATGTCATTCCGGACACTGTACAACTCATTTGAAGTCCCTGGGATATGGGAGCTGTTTCAAGTGTTGTAGCGGCACTCCCCTGCTTGACTTCTGTTGAGTCCTTTCACCATGTGGTGCCTGAAGGGTGGCGGCATAATGGTACAGCTACAGCGCCAGGCAGAATGGTAAAGCAGCTCGAACTAGTCATAGGAACTGCCCCCTATATTGACAAGTCAGTTGAATTGTTTGGCCCAGCAACTTTGCTTTTTGCTGCTTATACTGGTGCCTGATTACCTTTCTGAATCTTTCATTGATCGTTTTCCATAGCCTTGGTTGCCATCCATGTGCTTGTTCCTACTTATGGCCCTATCTCTAGTTTATGTGGTTAGTAGCCAACAGGCTTCTTTTTAAATGGTGATGCTAAGCCCAGCTAATTAGCGGTGCACGTGGATTCTTATCAAGCAGCTCACTGGAACAGAGTGAATGGAGCATGGAATTCCTGAATGTGTTTGGCTTTTGTTTTTGTTGTTGTTGAGGGCTGCGGGGGAGGGGTGCCACCAGAATCACAGGGACCCTTGTTAAGTGGGAGTTCCTGTGGCTCAGGGGAGAGGTCTGGTGTTGGGGCCAAGGTCAACATCTGAAAGTCTCCAGTGATGCTTTCTGGACTCTGGGGAGTGCAGGGAGGAAAGGACAGAAGTGGAGGGTGTGCTGGGCAGCTCAGACTCTGGGGAGTGCAGGGAGGAAAGGACAGAAGTGGAGGTTGTGCTGGGCAGCTCAAGGTCTGTCTTGGTCGCAGCACGCACACTGCGCTAGATCTGCAGGCAGGTGAGTAGCAAAGTCTTTTTATGGACATTGTGAAACATATGGCTTAGAAACTTCTGGCTTTCAATCAAGCACCAGATGAAACGTTTGGCTTTGCCGAAGTTGATGCCTTGGGTTAAAAAAGTAAAGATCAACTGAGTCCAAGTTGCTTTTTACCTAAGTCGCTCCAGCTGTGAGGCGCTTGCTAGCTCTGCCCCCAGGTCTTACAGCAATAGCTACACCATAAAGCACGGTGCTGGAGCTAACATTTCTCCAGGACAGGGGCTCCAGATGCAGAGTAGGTTCTATGCCTATCAGGCAAGAGGTCCACAAGCATTCTGGAAGAGGTCTGATGTGCGGTCAAGTCAGTTTGTGTTAGAACTACTCAGATCTGCCGTTGTATGCGACAGCATCCGGATACAACACGTAAGTGAATGAGCATGGCTGTGTGCCAATAAAACTTTATTTACAGAACCAGGCAGCCGGCTGCATATGACTATAGGTCACACACTCTTGCGTTGGTCTATCAATTCAGGTACATGTGCCACAGATCCAAAACGACGATGGCTTAATCAAGACAGATGAAGTCCTGGTGGGGTGCTGTAGGGTAGACACTGGACTGCCAACCACGAGGGTGGTGGTTCAAACCCACCAGACACAGCTTGGAAACCCCTATACAGGGTCGTTATGAGTTAAAACTCACTCAGCTGCACAACGACAAAGATAGAAGCCCTGATGGTGTAGTAGTTAAGTGCTTGGCTGCTAACCAGAAGGTTGTCGGGGTCTGCCCTCGACATAGTTGTCACG
>NW_006408686.1:2613605-2638503 GCF_000296735.1 Chrysochloris asiatica
GAATGTGGTCCAAACCACAAAAGTGCCCAAACACCCCTTTCAAGGGAGCAGAGGATAGGTTCTAAATGGGGATTCTCACAGGATTGCCAATGTTGGCTAAACACAGGCTGAAACAGATGGTTGCTCTGTAGATTCCACACCAGATCCCCCACAGGGCTAGGTCCGCTCTGCCCTGAGTGTCTCCACCACCACCGTCCCTTCTGGTCTCTGGAATTTCCACTCAAAAGTTGGAGTTTCCCATTTAGATGTTTTAATATAGACCTTGTCCACTTTTAGACACGATTTCTGTTACCTTAGTCATGCCATCTTTCTGCATGTCTGAAAACCAGTCCATCAGTGGAATGATGTTACACAATTCTTTAAGAGGGTAGAAATTATTAGAAGGGTGACTGCCATCCCCTGGTGCCGGAGGGGAGGAAGGCTGGCAGGGAGTGGGAAGAGACAAGGGTTCACTCGGCTTACAACCCCCATGTGACAAAGGACTCAGCTCCCATATCTGCCAGCTCGTATTCAAGAGACTTCAGTTGTTCAGTATCTGGAACCAGGAGGCACCATGGGCCCATGAGCATCACCTTCCCTGCCCCTGACTCAAGTGTTTATGTGAGGCAGTCCACAGCCCCATCTGGAAGAATGAAAGGTAACCTCACAATTGGAAATAGGGGAACTACAAATCACCGTTTTTCCTTTTGGTCTCATCTTGCCCCCCCACCCAACAACAAAGGTCTCTAAAGATCTCACTCTTGTTCGATTTCACTGTTCCTTTAAAGTTATTCACTGTCCAGCTGGACAGTGAATAAGGAAGACCGTAGAAGAATTGATGCATTTGAGTTATGGTGTTGGAGGAGAATATTGAAAGTGCCATGAGCTGCCAAAAGAACCAACAGATCTGTGTTGGAAGAAGTGCAGCCAGAGTGCTCCTTGGAGGCCAGAATGGCCAAACTTCATCTCTCATACTTCAGACTTATTGTCAGCAGGGATCAGTTGCTGGAGAAGGATACTATGTTTGGTAAGGTGGAGGGTCAGAGAAAAAGAGGAAGACCCCCAGCGAGATGGATTGGCAAAGTGGCAGCATCAGTGGGCTCAAGCATGGCAATGATAGGTTGGTTGGCCCAGGATCGGGCAGTGTTTCATTATGTTGTGCATAGGGTCGCTAAGCATCAGTACCGACTTGATGGCACCTGACAACAACAACAACTAAAAGTTTTTGTGTTCTCAAATGAGAATCTCCTGAGGTTTATTTCTTAGGAGCCCTCTGCTTTTCCAGGCATTCCCTCCAAGGCCCCCAATGGATCTGCGCCCCATGGCACAGGTGGGCCTCAGCAGCCACAGAGCCCTTCTCACCCCTCTACCCCTGGCATGCCACATATAGTGTTGATGCAGCTCGGCATCCTGGGCAAAGTCCTGACCACACTTGGTGCAGAAGGGGCCAATAGCCTAGTGGGCTGGGCAGTGGTGGGTGCTTGGCAGTGGGGAGGGCTTGGTGGCTAGATTCGGGCTGCGCTGGTGGGTGATGAGGGCCTTGGAAGAGGGCAGTTAGATGAAGCGCCTCCTTGAGCTTCTGGGCCATGAATTCAGCTGGGTGCTCCCGCTTCATGGGATGCTCATGGAACTTGAAACTGGCGAAGGTGATGAGGCCCACTATAAGGATGTGCAAACTGAGACTCAAGTTAGGGAATGAAATGGGGCGGGGGTTGGGAGGGGTACAGGATGGAAACCGGAGAGCATGCCGGTTTGACCAAGCAATGTGATGATCCTAGCACAGATTGGCGTTCACTCCTGGGGAAGAACAGCATCCACCTCACAGGGTAGTTGTGTGAGGATGAACTGAGGAGTTAATATAAAGGGCTTAGGTCCGCGTCTGAGGAGCCTGTATGATGTGCTTTACAAGGGTGCAGTGATAACCACTGAGAAAGCAAAGCAGGGTAACATCCGGGGAGCCTGGCACTCGGCTAAGTCCTGGAGTTCTAGAGAACACAGTTTCACACAGCAACATCATCAGCTGAAGCCATAGTGTGACTGGGATGAATCCAGACATCCAGACCACAACATAATACCACCTGAAGGCAGACAAAACATGAATGTGGTCCAAACCACTAAAGTGCCCAAACACCCGCACCTTGGCTAACAAGTGACTTCCTGGCTACTCCTTTATCAAACACGGCCTGAAGCCTGGCTTTGTACCTCCCTCCTAGCTAAGGTCACAATATCCCTGCTCCCCAGCAGCCTTCAAGCTAGAGCAAAGCCCTGCTTCCCAGAAATGGCTTAACAGGAGCCCAAACGCTGAAAATCCTTTGACACCATCTTACTGAAAAGCACCATTTCCCCTTCGTGTGCCTCTCCCTCATCAGAGGGAGCAGTTAACTGCTCTTGTTACTAATCCATTTCCTGTTAGTTTCCTCACTTTCCCTCATTTTACAGCAAATATCTAATTCATACATAGGGTCTATGAGGATGACTGAAGGCGATACTAAATGCTGCCTGAGACATCATTGGCATCTGGTAGCTGCTGACAATATTGTATGCCAAATGAGGTGCTCCTTAACAAGATGCTCCCCCCACCCCAGCCCACACCTAATGCCTACAACAGACCTGTGAAGTGGGTAGCAGCAGCCCCTTTTGACAAGACGGAAACCAAGACCCAAGTCACACTGTGTGTTCTGGACTGGAATCTTGGGTCTCCTTTCCTGGCCACATCGCCTACCCCAAGCCGCTCATGGATGCCATCTAGTCCCTAGTCCCTCCCTATGAACTGCATTCCATTCCTGCCTGTAGGTACCCACTGGCTCAGCGCAACTCCTGAGATGTTACAGCCTGTAGCAGGGGGCAAGCCTGGCAGTTAAAATGCTATTGACATCCATCCATTCACCATGGGCTCCGGCACCCCACCCTCTGGCCAGCAGTCCTCCCAGATGTGGCCTCTTTAGGGTGTGGGTACTCCGTAGGGATTGTGACTCCTCTAGTCAAGAAAGGAGCATGTATGATGAATAGTAAATCAACCAGGGCTGCTCATGTATCACCAGCCACCTCGAAGGGTCACGACCTTTGACCTCATCAGTGGTACTTCTGGCCAACCTTTGACACTGAGTCTTAACCAGTTGGCACTCTCACTAGGGAAGTATCAAACCAAAAGATTTCATGCCTGGGGTTTGTGGTTCCTCAAGAGCGTGGGACTCTGGACCTCCGACTTTAAAGATCTATTCATCTAAGGGCTGGTATTAAACTTTGGTCCCGCCCTTTATCCCGCCTCCTCTTGGCTGACAGTATTCTAGCATCCTGTGACCCTCCTTCCTCCCAGAGCCCCCACCTCCCACATGTGCTCTTCCCTCACTGTGTGTCCAGGGGTCCCAAGAACAGCCTCAACGCCCTCCGCCCTTCAGAAGTCCAGTCCCTTGATTTTTCAGTACAACAAAGGGCTTGCCTTGTGCTGCACCTGTTAGTCACTTGCCAGAGCGCCGCCACCAGGAAAGAAGCGGGGTAGAGCCCACCAAGTCTCCGGATCCCCTTGGTTTCCCCGCCATCTGGCCTGATGACCCCCTCCAAGCCAAGATCTCGGATTTCCATCAGCAGTGGTACAGTCGCACCAACCCGCCCCATTAAATCACGACAGAGGTCCTTCTTTTTGCTTTGGGGTCTGTTAAAATGACGTTGCTGGGCACATGTACCATACAAACAAGCTTATTACGCAAGTCTGGGTTGACGCGCAGGCGCCTGAGCGCCCTCATTGTTTCAGGCCCAGAGGAAACCGGAGCTGGGGAACTAGCGCTTATGGGCCGTTCTGCGCAGGCGCTGAGGTCATACTTTCAAGACCTACTCCCACCTAGAAATGACGTCAGTCTAGAGCTCCCAGGACGCGTCCACTAGGTCCCCAAACTGGGTGCTCAGGCCTCTTCGGCCTCAGTCTCCGGACTGCAGGGGCGTGACTTCTCAGCTGCTGACCCTCGCCACCCCTACTGTGCTCACGGTGTGTAAACTGTTTGCTCCGTTGGTGATTTTCAAGTTCCTGGGAGGTGGGGGTGGGGAGGATAAAACACCTGGGTTCCCTGAGGGCTGAGAGGCCAGAGACCCATTTTCTCTGTGTGTGTGTTTTTTAAGCCATAGGGAGACACGCCTTAGGTCCTGGTGAGTGACGCCCAGGATAGGAGTGGGATTCTGGGTTCAGTGTGGATGGCTAAGAAAAAGGCTGCCTGACCGGGGTGTTCTCCATTTCTTTCTTTGTAGCCATGCCTCAACCAAGCGGTGACGTGACTGCCTTGTTCTTGGGGCCCCCGGGCACCGGAAAGTCCGCGTTGATCGCAGCGCTGTGCGACAAGGATGTGGAAACATTGGAGCCTCCCGAGGGACAGTTGGACTCGGGGGTCCCCAGCCTGCGGGCGGCGGGTCCAGGCCTCTTTCTGGGCGAGCTGAGCTGCCCACCCGCAGCTCCAGGGCCCTGGGCGGCGGAGGCCAACGTGCTGGTCCTGGTGCTGCCCGGACCCGAGGGGAACGGGGAGATTTTGGCTCCAGCACTGGGAGAGGCAGCGCGAGCTGCCCTCGCCCGTGGGACGCCACTGCTGGCAGTACGGGTTCTCCATGCCGGGGATTCACAGAATGAAGCCCAAGCCCGAGATCAGACAGCGATGCTGCTGGAAAGCGCTGGGTTAGGAACCGTGCCTCTCTTCGTGTTACCAGCCAACTGTAGTGGCAGCAATGGAGGCGAGGAGCTAGAGAGACTGCGTGTAGCTGTGCAGAGCCAAGCGGCAGCGTTGCAGAGGTGAGCCGGGTTTGAGGGCGGGGTAGGAAAACCAGGTCCATTAGTCTATACACCCCCACCCCACCCTGCTTCCAAGGTGCTCTCCAAGGTCCTGGAGACCGCACCCCTACCATACTTTGGGCTCAGCTGCAGCCTCCTGGCTCCGCCCCACAGCAGACTCTGAAGGTAAGCAACATTCCACTTAGTGCCTGCCCCTTTTCGGTCATCTTGGCCCCGCCCCAGTCAAATGTTCCCCAGGAGTTCCCCACATCAGAAGGTCACACTCCCTAGGGAGAATTAGAGGAAAGGCCCGAACCAATCACCCTAATACTACCAGCAACTAAACTTTTGAAGGAGACTTCACAAGTTTGATCCCAAGGAAGATTTTACCTGTAGACTCCCGCCTGCGAACACTCTCCCATCCCCCACTCCCCTAGCTTGGTCTTCAAGACCCCTGTTGCCATAAAACCCTGCCCTCAGTGAAATTTATTATTTTGAGCACCCTTCACTTCCTCTCTCCAATCTCTTCTGGTTTCAGCGCCCACTAATCTATTGTTGTGAGTTTCTGTTCAGTCAGCCAACTGATTACAACTATATGTATCTTTAGTAGGAATTTGTACTCTCCCTCCCCTCAGGAAGGAGCACCCTGCCCTTGGGGACCTTAACCATTTCTAATGTTGCCTTTCCTTCCTTTAAAGCACAATACAGTCCTGATTCCCTCTTTGTCCCAAGCTCCACCTTTTGTTAGCTTTTCCTTTCCCAACTTGATTTCTAGCTTTCTTAATCCTAAAATCCTCTGGTGATACTTAGTAAGATTAAACACTGGATTACTAACCACAAGGTCAGTGGTTCAAACCCATCAGCTATTTCTTGGAAAACCTATACAGGGTTGCTATGAATAGGAATCGGTTCAATGGCAGTGAACAACAAAGCCGGTCTCATAAAACCCCCCCACTATAGTCATCCTTGGCTGTTCCTAATCTCTTCACCCCTTCATCAGTGTTCCAACCCCCTGCAAGTAGATCCAACCTATTACCATAGTCCCGCCCTGTTTGGTTTCTATTTATTTGCTTTGCTGTCAGTCTGGCCCCTCCCTTCTCTGATCCCACCTCATGCTTGTATTATTCAGAAAGTTCCGCCCTCTTGAAGTTCCGCCCTCTTGAAGTTCCGCCCTCTTGTTTTTAACAAGGTTTCTGCCAGCTTGAGACATCTGGAAATTCTTCGACCTTTTGACTCCTTCCTTCTCTTCATCCTCAGGCTACTACCACCTGCCCAGGATGGCTTCGAGGTGCTGGGTGCGGCAGAACTGGAGGCTGTGCGCGAAGCCTTTGAGACAGGCGGGCTGGAGGCAGCGCTGTCCTGGGTGCGCGCTGGGCTGGAGCGGCTCGGCAGCGCACGTGTGGACCTGGCTGTGGCTGGCACATCCGACATAGGCCTTGTGCTGGACTTACTACTGGGTTTGGATCCTGGAGACCCCGGTGCTGCGCCTGCTGGTGTGCCTGCGGTACCTACACCATACCCGGCCCCTGAGCGTCCCAACGTGGTGCTCTGGACTGTGCCTCTGGGCCCCGAGGGTGCTACCGACGCTGCCTCTACACTCCAACCAACTCACTACGATGCAGTCCTCCTCATCACACCTGGGGCTCCCACTGAGAAGGACTGGGCACAGGTCCGCGCCTTGGTACCTCCAGATGCGCCCCTGGTCTGCGTGCGCACAGACGGCGAGGGTAAAGAACCAAAGTTTTTGGAAGAAGATAAAACGGTGGAGAATCCCTGTGATGGAGAGAGCTTAGAGAATGGAGGCGGAGCGGGGATGGACAATCCACTCAGTGAGGGAAGGGAAAAACCGGGCTCTGGGTCACCAAAGGCAGGCAGTGCGAGCGGTTCAGAGAAAGCAGGCAGCGACAGTTTGCAACAGGTTGGCGCTTCTGTGAAGAAATCGGGCGGCGGGGATGCAGATCCTGTCGTTCCGTTGAGCCCAGAGGACGAAACGTGGGAGGTGCTGGAGGAGGCGCCGCCACCAGTGTTCCCACTGCGTCCTGGTGGGCTTCCCGAGCTTTGCGAATGGCTGCGGCGTGCGCTGCCCGCCAGCCAGGCAGGGGCGCTGCTGTTGGCACTGCCCCCAGCGTCTCCAGCCGCAGCCCGAACCAAGGCCTCCGCTCTGCGAGCTGGAGCATGGCGGCCGGCTTTGCTAGCTAGCCTGGCGGCGGCAGCAGCACCAATACCTGGGCTGGGTTGGGCGTGTGATGTGGCACTTCTGCGGGGCCAGCTGGCGGAGTGGCGGCGAGCTATGGGGCTCGAACCAGCATCTCTGGCGCGACGTGAGCGTGCGCTGGGCCTGACTCCTGGGGAGCTGGCAACTCGGGCACACTTTCCTGGCCCGGTGACGCGCGCTGAGGTGGAAGAAAGGTTGGGCGCGTGGGCAGGTGAGGGCAGGGCTGGAGGTGCGGCTCTGGGAGCGCTTTCCTTCTTGTGGCCTGCAGGCGGCGCAGCGGCCACCGGGGGTCTGGGCTACCGCGCAGCCCACGGTGTCCTGCTGCAAGCCCTGGATGAGATGCAGACCGATGCGGAGGCTGTACTAGCACTCCCTTCGCACTCACAGTAAGAAGGAGATGGGTACCAGAGCTTCCGGAGTGCCCAGCACCCGAACTGCTGGCCCAACAGAGCTTGAGGGCCCCCTATAAAGAGGAAGGGGTTTGGAGGTCCAAACACAGGGCTGGGATCCCGGGGTGTCTAAGATAACAGAATAGTGACAGCCACCCAGAATCCTTGGTGACTGAAGGGGATGGGGATTCTGACTTGCTATTGGGACATGTGATACCGGGACTCTTAGGTCCTGGCAAGGAAATAAGATTCCTGGGAACAGGACTCTTGAATTCTTTGGGAACTAGGGACTTTTAACACCCAGACTCCTGTGTCCAGAACGGACTTGGAGTTCCCATGTAGTCTCCAAGAGAGTAGAAACAAAAGTTGGACATCTCATCCTCTAGGAGAGGGAGTGAAGGCTGTGATTCCTAGTGGGTGGGGCCCATGACTGGAGACCCCAGGGAGCTAGGACCCTTGAAGGTTTCCTGAGGGGCAAAGGCCAACACATTGCCTCCCACGTCTAAAAGAGGTCAGTGAGCTTTGAATCTTTATGTGCATTAGGGACAGGATACCCCTGGGTCAGTCTTGGGAAGTATGGAAGGATGTTTAATATTTACTTCTCCATGGGTAGGTCTGTTGAGCCAGAATTATTTGTTGCCCTTTAGGGGAGAGGATGGGTTCGCAAAAACCATGGGGAGAAGGCAGAAGGTTTGGCTGTTGTGGGCTCAGGGGGATAACCAAAGACCAGGAATGAGATCTTCTGGGTATGGACCAGCAGAAATCCATGACCTCAGAGCCATCTCCCACAAACCCCATAGATTTGGACCCTGTTGGCTGCTCATCACTCTGTGATTTTGGCCGCCCCCATTTTATAGGTGCTGACCTTGCGTGATTCAGGGACTCTCCAGGAAGCCTTCTTCTGTCTCTCTTCCTCAGAGGTTTCAGACTCATTTTGGTCTCGGTTTCTTCTGTCATTAAGCCCTACCCCTTTCTGGCCTTGCTGTTTCACGCACCTGCCCTTTTGGAAAAGCAACTCCACTGCTGCACCAGTACAGACATTTCTCTGGGGCGACCTCAGGTGTGCCGTGAACTAGAACCCACAGGACGACTGTATGAGAATGTGCCCCAAGTGAGGCAAAGGCAGAAACCACAGTGCCTAGAACATTTCAGGCTGCTAGCTACATGTACGTCAAATAGAACAACACACTTATCAGTGGGGGGAGCAGAGCCCAGAGAGGGGAAATTCTCGCTCAATGTCACACAGCAAAGCCCTTCATGGTTTGGCCCCTGCCTGCCCTCATTCCTTGACATCCCTATTCCCAATCAGCATGATAGGTCTTCCTTGTGATGCTTGCATGGGCTACCTTGGGTCCCGCCTCAGGACCTTTGTACTTGCTGTTCTCTCTGCTTGTAATGTGCTGCCCTCAGATCACCCCATGAGAGACTCTTCCTTGTCTGATTTCTGCTCGAATGTCCCTGAGAGGCCTTCCCCGATTGCCCTAACTCACCCAGATGCCATGGTGACCCCGTATGTGTCAGAGTAAAACTGTTCTATGGAGTTCTCAATGACTGACTGTTTGGAAGTAGATTGCCCGGATTTTCTTCCAAGGTGCCTCTGGGTGAACTTGAACCTCCAACCTTGAAGTAGTAGCTGAGTGTGTTAACCGTTTGTACTACCTAGGGAATCCCAGGGTTGCTTCTACACCCCCATTGTTCATCTAACGCAGTTGATTTTCCTTGTACCAATTATGACAATCAAGTATGATCTTTATTTATTTACCTATTTATCAGCAATTGTCCCTTTGCCTGTCTTG
Source organism: Chrysochloris asiatica (assembly GCF_000296735.1). NCBI lineage: Eukaryota > Metazoa > Chordata > Mammalia > Afrosoricida > Chrysochloridae > Chrysochloris > Chrysochloris asiatica. Next base: position 2,622,735 of record NW_006408686.1, read on the forward strand.
TTCTTTGCTGTATCCCCAACACCTAGAACAGTGCCTGGCAGACAGTAGGTTCTTCGTATTTAGGACTTTAATTCATTAATCAGTGGCAGAACTAGGGCTAAAATTCAAAGGGCTGAACTCTTCCCTGTGAGACAGAAAAGGAGCAAGAGTGGAGAAACCAAAGTATTTAATAGGAAAGCAAGTCTGAGGTCAGGGCACCAGGGAAGCAAACACAGCTTTGCCATTGGTCTGCGTAATTTGACCAGGACCTTGTCTTCCCATCTGTGAAATGACAGGGCTGACTGAGAACAGAAAGACTTCCCAGATCTTAGCACCCTGGTCAGTCGAAAACAGCGTTAAACACTCTCAAGAAGACTTAAGGGATGGCTCTCTCCATCTCCGTGTGGAGCTCCCATCACTGGCACAAACTGCCCCATCAAATTAAAGTGGCCCAGATGAGGTATCTCCTCAGATGAGATTTATTTATTGAATGGGTCATGCTCTTAGGAACTTCTGTTATTATTGACTCAGTTCTGACTCACGGTGATTCATGTACCCAAATTACCCCATTTTACTAGGGTAAGTCAAAAAGTATTGCTGCTAGGGTTCCTGTGTACACATATCTGGGTTCAATCTAAATAAAATGTGTTTAACCATCAGTGGGTGACTGTAACTCAGCAGTCTGCTTGTCTGGGTCTCATTAGGATGCCTTCAAGAAAAAGTCTACTTAAAACTGGCTTCCAAGGTGATCTGCTGGTCCAGCTAAATTCAAGGCGGAGAGGTCCGCTCAGAAGGTTATGGTGACTTTTGGGATTCCCAAAGAATCATCTTGATGGATTTTCTCAGAGGCCGCTGGAGAATCACGGGTTTTACTAGAACCTTTGAGGAAATGGAAAACTGCATTGGTGAGAAAAAGGTCAGGAAAGTTGCACTGAGATCCTGTCTTCCATGAAAACAACTGGAGGGTAGGAAGAGTTGGCCTATGAGGATGTATGGGGAAATCCTACCACCCACCCGACAACTCAGCTCTTGGTCCTTCAGACTTCTTTTTATCTAACAAGAACATTGAGTAGGAACACACTTGGAGTCTCTCAAGGCTGCCAAACTTGTGTTGAGTGCAGAATTCTCTGGGGAAGGGTTAGAGAAATGTAACAACTGCCTTCAAAAGCACATAGAACTAGATGGAAGATACGTCAACAAACAAGGCTTCCATTTGATAGTTTTGTTTTTATCAAGGTGTCTCTGATTTTGTAGCAGTACTTTTTTAACATTCCTAGTTCATAGTTTTCCCATAACTGAGATGAATATCCATTTTTAAGCTAATTAACCAACCAGTTGCCATCAATTCAATGCTGTCTCCCAGTGACGCCATGCTCTTTGAGTAGAACTGAGCTCCGTTAGTTTTCAATGGCTGGGACTTTTTAAAGGCAGATCTAAAGTAAGTAAAATTCAGCCTCAGCCAAACTAGCTCTACTTCAAGTGCTTACTAGCCACGTATGGTTAGTGGCTGCCATGTTGAGCAGCACAGATGTAGAATGTTATCACTATCACAGAAAATCGCACAGCACAGGAATCCTTTCTACTGACTCTGGGGTTGACCTTGGTCAAATCAATCACTCAGCAAATTGCTTCAACCTCGCAGGGTTATTGTGAGAATGCAGTGATGACAAAACAGAATCTCCTGGGAAACCTGACAAAGAGTCCCCCCACCCACCCACCCATACACCCTCAGCCTCAGCGGTAGTCTGGGCACCTGTCAGTACCATCTCTTGGCTCACCCAGTGCCCTCCCTCTATGCCACATCTCCAATACAGTCTGATTTGCTCCTAACCTTGGTATTCCTGGCTCCCTCTGCTTCTCTGCTCTGAATTCCCTTTGCCCCTCATGCCAGAAGGAATCAAGCCAGAGGTCATATCTGAGAAAGCCAGACTCCCGTGTGTGATGGGGATGGGTGGTTGTATTTGTGTTTACATAGCTTGTATATTGACATTCTTGGGTGTTTTCAACTACTGTTTGGGGTAGTTCCCTTTTGAATCATGTCTTCTGCTAGAACTGAACTCTAAAACAAGGTTACTACTGAGCATCTGTATCCAGGAGCATCCAAGGAGAAAAGACTGCGTGATTCCCTGGGGAAGCATCCCTGGTGTTTCTATGTGGCATCCCCCAGACTGGAAGACCCTCCAAGGCAGAAATGTAGGATGAATCATTGGCGGCCACTGAAGTAGAAAGCAGTAGCTGGTGAGGGCAAGAGACAATCTTCTCACCTTCATTCATACAGTCCTGGAGCATGATGTGGTGACATGTGTCCACTGGGGTACAGAACCAAGAAGGGTTAATTAAGTGTAGTCGGCATGTGGTGCTTTTGGGAGGAATGAATAAAAACAAATAGAAATCATTGTACATGTCTATTTCATGTTGATTTGTCTTGAAGGGATTTGCTTCATCACCCCTCTCCAAGTCAGAGACCTTTTCCTTTCTGCCAGGAGCCCAGCTGTCTGAATTCTCTAGTGCTGGTATAACAGATATAGCACAAGAGGCTGACTTTGACAAACAAATGTATTCTTTCACAGTTTGTTGTTAAGTGCCATCGAGTCAATTCCGACCCATAACGACCCTGTATAAGGTTTCTGAGGAGCAGCTGGTGAGCTTGAACCGCCAACTTTGCAGTTCAAATGGCTTTGCAGTCTTTTGCATTAACCCACAGCGCCATACCAGGACTCTCTTTCACAGTTTGTTATTGTTATGTGCTGTGGAGTCGGTTCCGACTCATAGCGACCCTGTACAGGGTTTCCGAGGCTGTAAATCTTTATGGGAGCAGAAAGCTTCATCTTTCTCCCACGGAACAGCTGGTAGTTTCAAACTGCTGACCTTAAGGTTCACAGCCCCATTCGTAACCACTCTTAGAAATCCACATTCAAAGTGCCAGCTCTGGAGAAGACTTCTGTTTCCGGTCTAGGAAAGGTAGGTCCTCTTTCCAATCAGTGTCTATAGATCCAGCATTTCCTTGGAGATCTCCATGTGTCTTGGCATCAATCTTCCAATGGATCTAGGAGCTTCGCAGGGACCCCAAATCCAAAGAATGCATTCCATTTCAGGTTCTTCTTTCTTGGTGGTAGTAGGTCCCTCTCTCTCTGGTAATTTCTCTCTCCTTTTATCTTTGTAAGATAAAAGATGTTGCACAACCCTGGGAAACTCCCTTACATTGGATCAGGGTTGTGATGGGATGTTTCAACAAACGGATGCAACATTGGAGGCACTCACGCATCTATGTCAAGAAATATGGAAGAAAGTTACCTGGCCAACCAATTGGAAGAGATCCATACTTGTGCCCATTCCGAAGAAACGTGACCCAACAGAATGTAGAAATCATCTAACAGTATCATTAATATTACATGCAAGTAAAATTTGGGTGAAGATAATTTAAAAACGGTTGCAGCAGTACATTGAGAGGGAGCTACCAGAAATTCAAGCCAAATTCAGAAAAAGGACGTGATATTTTTGTTTGTTGACTTTCAGAAAAGGTCTCCATGATTTAATTTTTGACAACTTTTTATTGTGAATTGAGAGGTTTACAGACAAGATCATCAGTTTTATTTCAACAAATCATATACTCTGTTTCATCTCAGTGATTGCAATTCCCCCCGCCCCCCCCCCCCCCCATGTAACATCCCACTTCCTCCCTGTGGTTTCTAATTCCATTCCACCCACCTTCCATCCCCTCCTCAACTCTGCCCTTAGTAGAATGCTGCCCTCTGGGTTTTGAATGACTGGCCATTCCATGGTGAGTAAATGTGGTTTATGTTGCCCCCACCCATCCCTATCTACTACTTGGCTAAAAATTGGGCCCAAAGGGTGAGTTCCTTTCCAGACCTGAAGGGTGGTCGAAGGCCATAGTCTCAGATTCTTCTAGTCTCTCTGACCAGTAAACCCAGTTTTGTTTTTTTAAATAATTTTTAGTTTTGATTCACATTTTTCTCCCACTCTATCTGTAATCCTTTTCAGAGTAGTTGGTAATGGTAACTGGTAATCGTCTCGTTCTTCTGGTCTCCACTGGACTAATGATTCCAAGTCTCTTCAATTCTGATCACTCTTCTTTCTTGTGCACATGGAGACACCAACAGCTGTACCTAAGACAGCCACTCGTGAGCTTTCAAGATCCCAGACGCTAATCACCCAAGCAGGATGTAAAACATTGTCTTTGTGGTCTGTGTTCTGTCAATTGACCCTGGTGCCCCCTGAGACCATGGTCCTGAGCTCCCAGACCCAGGAACTCATTGCCTTAAGATGTGTGATAAGATCTCAGAAGTTTTCATCCTTTTTCCTGTTGTATGCTTCACCCCATTTAAAGTTGTGTTTGCAGGGAAAGGTAAATACTCATGTACAAATATCCTCTTTCAGACTCATATTATTTGTGAGTTATATAATCCCACTCATCCTCCCTTACCCATTCAGCCTATGTCTCAGTCCTTGTATTTATGCACAGAACACTGTTGTTCCAGGGTTTGTATATATATGCCACTGCCTCGACCCCATTTAGCCCATACATACTAATGTGTCTTCATGTATCTTCACCATTCTTCTGCTACCCACCTTCTTGTATATTGCCCCTTCCATTGCCTGAGCTACCCGTGTCTACTCTCTAACCAATGAGTTACTCTCCCTTCCCTCCCACCCCTAGTAACCACTGAAGAATGTTTCTTTTAGTTACTTGTGTTTTATTGACTATGCAAAGGCTTTCTACTGCATTGTAAAGAACACTTAACTGAGCTCATGAGAAACCTGTACATCGACCAAGAGGCAGTTGGATACAAGTATCCCACAGAACAAAGCTATACTGAATGGTTTAAAATCAGGAAAGGTGTGAGCCAGGGTTGTATCCTTTCACCATACTTATTCAATCTGTATGTTGAGCAAATAATGGGGGAAACTGGATTCTATGCAGAAGAACATGGCATCACAATTTGCTTGCTGAAAGAGAAGACATCTTGAAATACTGGTGAAGTATGAAGACTAGAGCCTTCAGTATGATTGCACCTCAATATAAAGAAAATAAAAATCCTCACAACCGAACCATGATAAATGGTGAAAAGACAGAAGTTGTCCAACTTCAACTTGCTTACATCCACAATCATCGCTCAAGGAAGCAATGGTCAAGAAGTCAGATGACACACTGCATTAAGCAGATCTGCTTCAAAGTATTCAAGAGTAAAGATACCAGTTTGAGGACTAAGGTGTTCCAGCTCCAAGCCATGGTATTTTCAATCATATCCTATGTATGTGAAAGTTGGACAATGAATAAGAAAGACCTTAGAAGAACTGATGCATTTGAACTCATGAACTATCAGAAGAAAAATCTGTGCTGCAAGAAGTACAGCCAGAATGCTCCTTAAAGCAAGGATGTTGAGACTTTGTTTTTTGTACTTAGGACATATTATCAGAAGGGAGCAGACCCTGGAGAAAGACATACTACTTGGAAAGTGGAGGGTCAGAGAAAAAGAGGCAAACCCCAACAAGCTAGATTGGCACAGTGGTATCACCAATGGGCTCAGACATTCCAATTGTGAGGATGGGCACGGTTTCCTTCTGTGGTGCACAGGGTTGGTATGAGTCGGAGAGAACCTGGCAGCACCTGCTGTTGTTGTTATGTGCCGTGGAGTCGGTTCCGACTCAGCGACCCTGTACAGGGTTTCCGAGGCTGTAAATCTTTACAGGAGCAGAAAGCCTCATCTTTCTCTCATGGAACAGCTGGTAGTTTCGAACTGCTGACCTTGTGGCTCGCAGCCCGATTCGTAACCACTATGCTACCAGAGCTCCTTTGGCAGCACCTAACAACCAATTGTGTTAAGGCTCTTCTGAGTGGCCTGTGTTTTTTCCCCGATGGCACTGTGGGCTAGGTGTTGGTTTAGTAACAGCCATATTGGTTCAAACCCACCACCAGCTGTTCTGGGGCGAAAGATGAGGCTGTCTGCACCTGTGAAGTTTTAGGGTCTCAGAAACCTTCTATTGAATGGATGGATGGAGGGGTGGATGGAGGGAGGGATGGATCCTGCCCATGACTATGATGAGAAGAAACTGCTGTAGATGGCGCCCAGCCGTCATGGAGAGTAAGAAAAAAACCCACCTGTTGTGAAAGGGCACTTGTTTAAAAAACATCCACTCCCCTAACCCCACTACTGGAGATCACATACTTCCTTCCCACTCCATTAATGTTGGGTTGGCCTGTATGATTTACTTTAGCCAATGCAATGGTAGCAGACATGCCCCAGAGCAGTGACCTTCAATGCCCTTAGCTTCTGTGCTCTGTGCTTTTGTCTTGAGAAGAACATTCCCTAGGAGACTGTGGAAACCCATGCAGGAGACCTGAGCCCTAGCCCCAAACAGGAGCCAACCAGCCAATTCACAGTTGGCAGCAGAGTCACCTATGAACTCTTATTGAAAGGAAAATGCTTATTCTGTCTCTGTGTTTTAGGATGACTTGTTACGTGGCATCATGGAGACATTAGATGTCTAATATACCTTTGTTATTTTAAACTGTAGAGATTAGGGGCTGCAAGGTCGGTGGTTCGAGCTCACCAGCTGCTCCTTGGAAATCCTATATAGTGTTGATTAACAACAACAAACTGCAGTATAAGGCTCTCTGGTAGTGTAGACGGTTATGCATTGGGCTACTAAAATCAAGGTCAACAGATTGAATTTACCATCTGCTCTGCAGGAGAAAGATGAGGCTTTCTGCTCCCATAAAGATCTGCAGCCTCGGAAACCCTAGAGAGGGTTATTATGAGTCGGACTTGACTTCATGGCACATAACCACTACCAAAACCAATGTAGTATAATCTAGCCTGCCTTGAATAATACCAGTAAGTGGCAGCTATTTCGATAATTATTATTTACTCAGCCATACCATCTCTACAACCTAAATTGTCTCAGAGGCCCTGCACTAAGAACTTTTGAAGTTTCTTTCATTTGTCTCTTAAAACCATCCTACAGGTTGTAACTATTAATATCCATGTTTTGTAGGCAGGAAACCTGAGGCCAAGAGAGGGAGAAGTTAGTCAGCAGAGTGATCCTGGGTCCCAGAAACTGACAAGAGTCCCCTGACAGCTCCCTAGCTGTGTGACCCAGGGCAAGGGACTTCCACAGTCTGTGCCTCAGTTTGTTCATCTGTAAAATGGGAGCTCATATGAGTCATATCAACTTCATTCCATCGTGGGAAGGATGAAATGAGGTGCAGTATGGAGAACCACAGCAAATTAGCATAGGGGTCCAATAGAGAATAATTGCTTAATAAAACACAGGACTTTTCCCTCTCTTCCTCACAAAGAGATAGTCAAGGGCCTAAAAAGCTGGTCTTGGTTAGCACTGCAGGATAATGCACTGGACTGCATTCAACCCACCAGCCACACTTTGGGAAACCTATACGGAGTCACTATGTGTTAGAACCACATAGTGGTTCTCTTTCTAGAACCACAAAGACTCAAGGCTTGCTCTGTTAACCCTTTAATTTTCAGGCACATGGGGGACAAATGGAGGCCTGGAGCTCTTCACTCAGCCCTGCCAGATGGCTTGGGGGCTGGGAGGCAGTCCGCTCGGCGCAGGAAGTAGAGGTACGAGGCTGAGGGCACCTCGGACCCGGGCTTGGTGAAGCAGGCACTTTCTGTAGCACAGCCCTGAGTAGCAAACCTGGTGTTGATGATTCCTGGGAAGGGGAATTTCAGACTGAAGCCCAGGTCCCCCAGCATCCTCCCACCTACACCTTCACAACCCGTGGGCTTGGGTTTTTCTGACTCTCTTCTGCCGGCCCCCACCCCCTACTCCTGGAAACCAGAAATCTGAGTCTCCAGTTCCAAACCCCGACTCCCCCATCCAAGGACCCAGGCGCTCCTCACCAGCCTGCACATTGCCAGCGAAGTAGATGCAGTGGGTCTCATGCCCAACACAGCGGGCTGCCTGGGTACTGGAACACGTCTCATGGAAGGGCGCAATGCAGGAGGGGCATTGGAGCCCATTCTCCGTGCGATTGTTCTGAGGAGCTGGGGGTGAGGGGAGAGCTCAGGTGAACCGGAAGTGTAAGCCCTATCCCCAACCTCATAGTTACCCTGGGGAACACTGAGCCAGGCTTTATTGAAAAAGCGAGGTGACTGCGGCCCGGAGTTTTCTTGGTGGGCTCTTGGGCCGGGGCTGGAAGGGGATCCCCAGACCAGGCGTACCGGGCAGGGAGCCTTGGTTGCAGCCGTCGCTCTGACAGCAGCGTGCGTTGGAAATCATGTAGTCCTTGGGGCCCATGGTGGTGGACACGACGCCAGAGTAGCAGTCTTTGAATTTCATGCAGGCCTTGTAGGTGTTCACCGCATGGCGGCCCTCTGTGGGGTGGAGGATGGGCAAAGCAGGGCTGGACAGTGCATCTGACCACATCCATCCTTCAACCTCCAGTGCTCGTCCAACCCCACACCTCTTTCATCCTGCCATTGCTTGCATGGGCTCTTCCAACCCCAAATCTACATCCCTCCTTATTTGCCTGGGTGGCCTCTTCCAACCTCCCTAAAGCTATGGCCCTTGGTCAGCCAGGGTATCCTTTATTGTTGTTCTGACTCACGGTAACACTGTATGGGGTTTCCCAGGAACAGCTGGTGGGTTAGAACCCTACAGAACCACACCAGGATTCCAGGGGATACTGAGTAAGCCCTTCCTGCTCACAAAACAGCCTTGGTAGTGCTGTAGGGTAAGCTTTGGGCAGCTAACCACAAAAGTCTGTGGTTGAAAGCTAGCTACCAGCAGTAGAACCAAGAGGCTTGTAAAGGCTTATAGGCCGCTATGAGTCAGAACTGACGCAGTGCCAGTAACTTAGTTGTTTTCCTACTCACAGTGGGCCTTTGGTGGTCTCTTGTAGCTTTCTATTGCCAAAACTCCAGGGGCCTGCTTGACATGGTCTCTCTCACTCCATCCCATGACCACCCTCTCTCGTGTCCAGACTGTAGAAGTTTTCTTCAGGCCATCCACGGCTACGTCCCATGTCTGTTGTTGTTATGTGCCATGGAGTCAGTTCTGACTCATAGCGACCCTGTACAGGGTTTCCGAGGCTGTAAATCTTTATGGGAGCAGAACGCCTGTGATTTCTTCCAACTGCAAGATTTTCACACTCTCTGCCTGGGGTGGTCCCTTCCAACAAACCCTAGGATACCTGCCCCCACCTCTATACCCCTTCTCTGTCTAGGGTGGTCTCTTCCAGACTCCCTTGATGTCTTTTGTTTGATGTCATTATATGCCCTCTTCCAACATAGTAAGATGTTTGCCTCCCCCTCCCCTGCCCCCTAAGGGTGGCAATTCTCTAGCTCCTTCTAAACTCCTTCCGGGTTCATATCTCCCTGTGTCTGCTTTTGGTGGTCTCTTTAAACATTTCAGGTCCTTTCTTCCACCCGTCAACACCCACTTTCCTTACACAACCCTTCCTGTAGGATGGTTTCTTCTAGCACTCAGGTTACCCCTCCTTTCTGGTCACAGCCTTTAGTTTATTATTGTGCCCCATCATTTCTCTTGGGAATGAAAGTCGCCCCACCCTCAGTGGTCTCTTCCATTGGCAACCTTCCTTCCCCCCAACTTTCCTCAGGTCTGGATAGTCTCTTCCATTGAAGGCAGGCTCCCCTTGCTCCCCTCCCATCCATTTGACATTCTGTCTCTGTCTCCCCAACTTCTACTTCTTCTTAGGATGCCTTTCTCCATAACTCATGGTTATCTTCCCTCTCCTCTGGAATGGTCTCTTCCAACCCCCTAAAGCTACCCCCTCTACTACAACATCATCTCTCCAATTCCAGTCAGAACAGTATCTTCCAGCCAGCTCTATGTACACCCTGCCTGGGGTGGCCCCTTCCTCCCTCTCCTCCAAGATGATCTCTTCCCCCATCACATTCTCTGCCCATTTCCACTCTCGTCCTTCTTTACCTCTTCCCAGTCTCCATTTTACCTACTAGATTTCTATTTTCACAATTTTTCTAGACCTCTTACCCCCTACCCTACTGCAGCCTTCTTTTTCTAGAGTCGCTCATTTTTTTGAAATAGAAAAGACAGTTTCTGTCTCCATTGAATTGTCCACCCTCCATTTTGAAATGTTTTCTTCTTCTCTAAGGAGCTCTGGTAGCGTAGTGGTTAAGAATCGGGCTGTGAACCTTAAGGTCAGCGGTTCAAAACTACCAGCCACTCTGCAGGAGAAAGATGAGGCTTTCGGCTTCCTTAAAGATTTACAGCCTTGGAAACCCTGTACAGGGTCACTGCGTGTTGGAACTGACTCGACGGTACATAACAACAACAACAGCAATACCCTCTTTTGGACTCCTGATGTGGTGCTGTAGGATCAACACTGGACTGAATCACAAGGTTGGCAGTTCAAACCCACCAACCACTTCTCAGAAACCCTATACAGGGTCGCTATGAGTCAGAACCAACTGGACAGCACTTAATAACAACAATAACAACTACTCCTATTCAGAGCACAGTGGGTCAGTACGATAAGCACTGGACTGTGAACCATAAAGTCAGTGGTTCAAGCCCACCAGTCGCTCTGTAGGAGAAAGATGAGGCTTTTTGCTCCCACAGAGATTTAGAGCCTTGGAAACCACATACAGGGTGGCTAAGATTCCTATACAGGATCTATATGAGTCAGAACCGAATCCACAGCACTTAACAACAACCCCCATCCAGAGGAGCCCTGGTGGCACTGTAAGATAAGCTCTGGACTGCTATCCACAGGTTGACAGTTCAAACCCACCAGCCTCTTCTTAGGATTAAGTGAGAGTCTCTGCCTCTGTAAAGGTTTGTTGTTGTTGTTAAGAGCCATCAAGTCAGTTCGAACCCATGGCAACCCTGTATAGGGTTTCCAATTTGCCGCTGGTGAGCTTGAGCCGTTGGCCTTTCGGTTCAAACCGACTTTACAGTCCAGCACATTAACCCACAGCGCCACACCAGGACTCCCCGTAAAGGTTAACCTAGGAACCCTGGAAACGCGGAAACCCGGAAACTCGGAACCCCGGAAACTCAGAAACGCAGAAACTCAGAACCCACGGGAGGGCACCTAACAACAACCCCCACCCCCACCCCAGTTTCTTTCCAGGCTCCACCCTTCCCATGAACTCTGACCAATGAACATCTCCTCCCACACCTACCCCTCACCACTCGGAGGCCTCTTCTTCTGACCATGAAGGTTCTCCCCTTCCCTCTACCTCCCAGTCGCCCAGTTAAGAGCTCCTACTTGTGCTGGACTCCCCCACAATGACCACGCATGCGTCCTTGCCATCCTCACACGGCTTCACTTTTCCATTGCATGTGGGTCCGGAGCCTTTACACACTTCACAGCTGAGTGGGCATCCTGTAAGGCAGAGGTTGGGACTGTAGTCAAGGGTGGTGAGATCTTCAACTTCACAGAGATGAGGGGAAGGGGACTGGAGGTAGGGGTCTGGACCCATGGGTCTTGAGAGAGGAGGGGACAGTGTGTCTCTGGTATTTCATTGACCTGTGTCCAGGGAACTGTCCAGAGTTGTTGACAGGGGCGTGGTAATGATGCTAGCAAAGCTACTCCCAGGGCAGGAGGCGACTCCACCTGGGAGCCTGTTTCCCTAATTACAAGGCTGGGGGCTTTGAACAACAGGATCCACTGAGAAAACTCAGAACAGGGAGGGGTCATGGCTTTCCTGGACTTTGATGAAGTTTCAGGTTCAGCTGGTTGGTGGGTGTGCGCCCTCCCCCTGGTAGATAGATAGAGGTAGGTCTGGGAGACAGTAGGAGCTCAGGCAGCAATACCGAAGTTGGGGTCTGCATCCCAGACCAGGAAGGGAGGGTGAGGACCATGAGTGCTGGGTGCTGACAAAGGAGGGGACTCCTAGATCTGAGGGAGAAGGGGATGAGTCTGAAGTCTTTAAGAGTCCAGGTAGAAAGGCACCCTCTTTCATTCACATTCTCATTCTCAAGCCTTTGTTCTTTTTTGTCATGCTCTCATCTGATTTTCTAGAATTTGCACGTCTTACTTTGGGACAGTACTTGTGTATTTCCTCCCATGAGGCCCCACGCAATTTTCCTTTAGCCCCTGCCTCCTTCATGAATCCGTATTCCTGCGGGGGGTGGGTAACCTTCCCTTCCCCTCCCACCTCTGCTGAATGCTCTTTCAGAGTCTCCATTTTCCTGAGTGAGGGATCCCGGGAGTCCAGGGTCTCAGACACTCACCGAGACCCAGAAGGGTGCATAGCAGCGTGAAGGTCAGCAGGAAGGTCCGGGGGCTTGCAGAAGTCCTCATGATGTGTGAACCAGTAATCCTAGGTCCCCAGCCCTTATAGGAAGCTGAGGAGGGGCGGGTCCGGACCCACCTTCACCCTGGGGTGAGAACGAGCTGAGGTCAGAGCCGAGAGCAGGCCTCTGCAGCCCCCGGGTAGGGGAGGCGGAACCAGCATCCTAAAGGGACCCAGGCATCTGGTGCCCAGCCCTCCTCTCCCCTCGGAGATCTCCCGTAGAGAGTCCCGACTTTCAGCTCCCTCTGTCTAAGGACGCAGAAGGTCACTTTCTCGTCTTCCCCATCCCACCGCCAATTTTCTTTATCCAAAGTCCAAAATGTGAGTGGGGTCATTTTATTTCCTGCATGTATGAAGCAACTGCAAGGATCGGAATCCCCTCTCGCTTCCCAAGGAGGCGTCTAGCGTGGGTGGGGCCCCACCTGGGAGTGCCCAGCAGGTCCAGGCTTGTTCTGCAGGGACCTGGGCGACTTGTCTTCCTCCTCTTTTCCTTCTAGCACTTGGCTCATATTCCCGTCTATGTATTCGTGCTTTCTCAGGCGCCAACCCGCCTGGGGCTCTAGGGGCTCGAACAGAAAGGTGCCTGTCAGTGGCCTGGGGTGGGAGTGACAGGAAACGCAGACTCACAGGTCACATTGGGAAACTGAGGCATGGGTGAGCGCATTCTAGGTTGGGTGTGTGTATGTGTGTGTGTGTGTGTGGGGAGACTTGAAGTCACGGGAGTTTGGGGAGGGCCATCCTGTGAAGGTAGGCTCCAGGGTTCCCGCAAAATACCAACTCGTGTTGGCAGTCCTCCAGCGTTGTAGGCTTCAGTTTGGGCAGTGATTACGTTGTCCAATGAGAATGAAGAATTTCTCCTAGGGAACCAATCCTAGAGGGCGCTCCTGTTGCTAGGCGCCCAGAAAGCAGAATGTAGACGTCACCGGGAGGCGGGACTAGAGAGTATTGGAATCTGAGATAAGCAAGACCAAGTAAAGCTTGTTGCTAGGGTACCTGGCGCGTCTCTCCGTAGAGGCACGACTGGGCACGCGCAATGTCGACGCGAGCGACGGCGCGCCGGGGTTTGAAAGGCCCGAGCCCTGCGCGCTTGCGCACTGGAGCCCGTGTCGTAGCGCACAGAATCCGGTGTCGAAGCGTACCCCTTCCCAGCTCCCAAATCCTGACTCCACCCCCCCACAACTTTCTTTGGGTTGGGGGACGGTCACGACGCTGATATGCCGGAGATCCGCCTCCGTCATGTCGTGTCCTGCAGCAGCCAGGACTCGGTGAGGGCCAATGTGGGGAGGTTGGAACACGTAAGGGGATTAATGAGGAGGTCTGTACAAGAACTTTTGGGGTATAAAAGGGAACTTCAGGAAAATCTATGAAGGACTGTGGGTAAATAAATATACAGCCTCTTAGTAAATTCTGTGGGAGATGTGGGATACGGGAACTTCCGGGCATATGGGGAACTTCCGGAGTGGAAAGGAGGAGTGTTGGCAGTGCAGTCGAGTCTGTTCCAACCCATAGCAAGCCTGTGCAGGGTTTCCGAGGGGCGGCTGGAGAGGTCGAGTGCTTATCATATAGCTCCACAAGGCAGGGGGTAGGGACATCACCAGAAACCATAGCCCACTGCCGAGGAGTTGATTCTAACTCACAGTGACCATAGCAGGAGAGAGTCCAGCTGCTCCATAGGGTTTCCAAGACTAGCCCTTATGGCGGAGCGCAGTGTTTCTATAGGGTAAACCCGGAACTGCGAACCACAAAATCAGCGGTTTGAGCCCACCAGAAGCTCTGTGGGAGAACTACAAGGCTTTCTACTCCCGCAAAGATTTGCAGCCTCGGAAGTGGCTGTGAATTGGTATCTACCCTATGGCACTTAACAACAACAGTGACTTGTATGTCACATCTTTTTGCTACAGAGTGACTGGTGGGTTTGAACTGCTGACCTTTGGGTTAGCAGCTGAGCACTTTTAACCAGAGCATCACCAAGACTCCTTGTGGGGGATTAACAAGGGAATGTAATAAATCTGGGGAATGGTAAAGCACTTGGGAGGATTCTGAGTTCTGCATGTCTGTGCCCTAACCTCTCTTTCCCACTCCTGTCTCCAGACCCACTGCGCAGAAAACCTTCTCAAGGCGGACACATACCGGAAATGGCGGGCAGCCAAGGCAGGAGAGAAGACCATCTCCGTGGTTCTCCAGGTGACTATGAATCTGGAGATCCAGGGTTCATAGAAGAAGAGAGACCCAAGAACTAGGCCAGGGTTGAGCATGTGAATCAGTACAGCCTCAGTAGGTTGCTTCTACTTTCTGAGCCTTTGCTTCCTCAACTTAAACAGAGTGAATCATGGCCATGAAGCCTGATTCGTACAGTCAGTGGGCTCAGGGCTGGAAAGTGTCCAGGAATATCAACAAAGTCAGCTGATTCCATTGGAACAATGAGGAAACTGGTGTGTAGGGACGGGAAGTGAAGTAGCTTGTTGAAATGATTTTTTGTTCCTCTTCTCACTGAGTTCACCCCACAGTCCTCCTAGGTGGTTCTGGTTAGTTGCTGTCATGTTAATTTCGACTCTCGGTGACCCTGTGTTACATGTAGAGTACTAGAACTCCATAGAGTCTTCAAGATTGTGAACTTCCAGAGGCTGATCGCCAGACCTGCCTTCTTAAGCACCTCGGGATGTATTTCAACTGCCAGTCTTTTCGCTGGTAGTTGAGTGCTTAACTGTGCACCACCCAGACTTCCTCTGAGATTCCAACTCCACTGCCATAGAGTTGATTCTGACCGTGCTGACTCTCTGGGATAGGAGGACTGCCCTTTAGGGTTTCTGAGAACTGTAAACCTTTACAGGAACAGACAGCCGCATCTTTCTCTTGAGGATCGACTAGTAAATTTGAACCGCTGACCTGCTGGTTAGTAGCTCAGTTCTTAACCCACCGTGCCACCAGGCTGCTTGCTATGTATGAGGTGGGAGGGAGACAAATAGAAAAAGCAGCTTGGCCTGAGAGGAATAAGGAGTTCCTGTCAGGACTAAGAAAAGGATGGGAGAAGAACTGTGGATTAAGCAGTTGCTGTTTCCCTGGCTTGATCTGCGTCTCCTGAGGCTGTACCACTCTGCGTTCACACACTCTGCGTTCACACACTCGGGGTTCACACACTCGGTGTTCACACACTCGGGTTTCACACACTGGGGGTTCACACACTCGGGGTTCACACACTGGGGGTTCACACACTCGGGGTTCACACACTGGGGGTTCACACACTGGGGGTTCACACACTCGGTGTTCACACACTCTGGGTTCACACACTCTGGGTTCACACACTGGGTGTTCACACACTGGGTTCACACACTCTGTGTTCACACACTCGGGGTTCACACACTGGGTGTTCACACACTCGGGGTTCACACACTGGGTGTTCACACACTCGGGGTTCACACACTCGGGGTTCACACACTCGGTGTTCACACACTGGGTGTTCACACACTCGGGGTTCACACACTGGGTGTTCACACACTGGGTGTTCACACACTCGGTGTTCA
>NW_006408686.1:2638603-2679003 GCF_000296735.1 Chrysochloris asiatica
TGTCAGGACTAAGAAAAGGATGGGAGAAGAACTGTGGATTAAGCAGTTGCTGTTTCCCTGGCTTGATCTGCGTCTCCTGAGGCTGTACCACTCTGTGTTCACACACTCTGCGTTCACACACTCTGCGTTCACACACTCGGTGTTCACACACTCTGGGTTCACACACTCAGGGTTCACACACTCGGGGTTCACACACTCGGGGTTCACACACTCTGCGTTCACACACTCTGCGTTCACACACTCTGGGTTCACACACTCGGTGTTCACACACTCTGGGTTCACACACTCAGGGTTCACACACTCTGTGTTCACACACTCTGCGTTCACACACTCTGCGTTCACACACTCTGGGTTCACACACTCGGGGTTCACACACTGCGTTCACACACTCTGTGTTCACACACTCTGCGTTCACACACTCGGGGTTCACACACTCGGCGTTCACACACTCGGGGTTCACACCCTCGGGGTTCACACACTCTGGATTCACACCCTCGGGGTTCACACCCTCGGGGTTCACACACTCTGGTTTCACACACTCGGGGTTCACACACTCGCGGTTCACACACTCGCGGTTCACACACTCGGTGTTCACACACTGGGTGTTCACACATTCTGTGTTCACACACTCGGGGTTCACACACTCGGGGTTCACACACTCGGGGTTCCCTTTCTGGATTTGGGCCACAATGCTTAGTTCTGAATGTAGGGTTATTTGAGGAGGAACATTGGGAAGCTAAGGCACTTGCATGACTTCATATGACACCGAACGTATTTTTTGGTCTTTCTCTTGCCCAGTGATTCTAAAAAAACAACTTTGGTTTTGGGGGCGCATTTGATAAAGTTTTTGGAGAATTTGTTAGAAGCTAAGGATTCTCTTCCCAGGAAAACTATACAGACCCACCACATTACCTCAGCCCCGAATAGAGTAATAATGAGAGCTAACGTTTACTCAAGGAGCTCTGGTAGAGTAGTGGTTATGTGTTACGCTGCTAACCCCAAGGTTAGCGGTTCAAATCCACCAGCTGCTCCATGGAAGAAAGAATTATAGCTTCAGAAACCCTGTACAGGGTCAGGAAGTTACGCAGCTAGCCCAAGAGTCAGTGGTGTCAATTGAGGGAGATACAACGTACTGAGAGTTTGTTCTGGGACCTGGGTTCTGGTCCTTGGCTCTGCCTCTTATTCATTCCCTGACCTCAGGCAAATGGTTGTGTTTCTCTGAACCTGTTTTCTCATCTGTTCATTGAGAATAATAAGATCCAAGCTCAGGGTGGTTGTGAAAATTCGGTGACATCAGGTCTGCTAAGGTGCTCTGTCAACATGTAGGTGTTTGTGTAAGGGGAGGGATTTCTGTTTTTATTACTGGGTTCTGATTCAGCTAGACGCCCTTATGATCAGGTGACCCCAGGGAAGTCACGCTGGGTTCTGTACCCCAGTTCTGGAGGGAACACAGAGACTGGAGGGGGATGGAGCAGGAGGAGGCAGGATAAGGCTCATGGTGAGGATGAGAGGGGGCCGCCTGGGAAAGTCCTGTGTGCTGTTGGGATGTTCGGGTGTGGTGTGACTTTGGGATACTTAGGGGCGGCATCCAAGAGGCAGTTAGGGATCGGATATGGAACCAGCGACTTGGCAGCACAAGGACAAGACCAGGAGATGAGAATTGGCTGCATTCATCCTTTCTTTAAACACATACTTACTAAGCACTGCTACAGAGGAGGCCCCCCAACAAGACGGATTGGCACAGTGGCAGCAGCAATGGGCTCAAATGTAGCAGCAGTTGTGAGGATGGCGCAGGACTGGGTGGTGGTTCGATCTGTTGTGTATCGGGTCGCTGTGGGTCAGAACCGACTCGGTGGCATCTAACAGCCCAACAACAGAGAGGCAGAATCAACTCACTGGCCAGCGGTGGGAGGCCAAGTGGAGGCCCTGGCTGGGACACAGAGTGCACATGTTTGACTGCTGACCACAGGTTAGAGGTAGGAGTCCACCCAGAGGTACCTCAGAAGAAGGGCCTGAGCATCTGCTTCCCCACATTGACCCCGGGAAGCCCCACAGAGCACAGTTATGCTCTGGCATACACAGGGTCACTGTGAGCTGGCATCCATTCAGTGCCAACTGGAACTGGTTCCTTTGACCAAACACTGGATTTGGTGTTGGGCTTTAGAACAGTGGCCAGCACCAGACGGAAAATAGTTCAGCCCTTGTGGGGCGCTTTCCTGTTGGCAGGGGGAGACAGATAGACGAGTCGAGAAGGGAAGCTTATGCCAGATGATGAGGGCATGTTAGAGTGGGGAATTAAAACTGAGGGGGCTAGAGTGGGCTCAGCAGCGCAGGGTGGTGGCCGAGGTTTTTTATGTAAATCGTGGGGCTGCAGAGGCCTCCCTGAGAGTGGACTGTGCAGCTTTCTGGGGACGAGCACCCCAGGGAGTTGTTTGTAGTTCCTCGTGGACAGCATGGGATGCTGCCCAGCCCCGTGCTGTCTTCATGGTAACTGGTCTGCTCAAGTCCAGTCTTGTGCATTTTGAGCTCATCTCCCAGCATTCTAGTGGACAAAATCCTATTTTGGACCATAATTTTCTTTGGAAACAGGTCGCCAGGCCTTTATTCGTAGTCTGTTTTAGTGTGGACAATCTGCTGAAGCGTGTCCTCCGTGGGTGACCCTGCTAATATTTGAAATATCAGTGGCATAGCATCCAGCATCATGACAACACACACTCCACCATTGTATGCTCACTTGATAGACGGCTGGTGGTTTCCAGGTAGCAACAGCGCAGACAGAGATGCTTTGCACAGTGTAGGAAGATCAAGAAGACCAGTGTGGCTGGAGTGGAGTTAACATGCGGGGGAAAAGGTGGATGATGGGGGAACAGGGTGGGCATAGAGCTGCTAAACACCTGGGGCCTGGAACATCATTGTGGGACCTTGCCTTTGACTCTGAGACAGGAGCCCCCAGTAGGCTCTGTGTAGAGGGGGGGACAGGGTGTGATTTCGATTTTCACAGGAGCCCTGTTTTCTGGGTTGGGAACAGGCGACAGTGAGCCAAGGTCAGATGCAGGGATACCAACCTTGCCACGGTTATTAAATGTACTCCCTTTGGAAAATCTGATTGTAAGAGGTAGGTGTCAACTTGAGGAACAACTCCCTGCTGAATGCCAGTTAGGGTTCTTTTGAAGTGCGCTATGATAAGGCAGAAATGTTTGCACACAAGACATGTAAACTGATCTGGGTTTTGCTTCTGCCCTGTATTTTCTCCTGCCAACAACACGGTGATGCAACATCCGGGTGTTAACCTACAGGTTCCGCCCTCTGCTCGTGATCTCCCCACACACCTTTTTTGGCACAGGTGGCTGTCAACGGCTCTGCTGTCTACATCCACCCACCTCATCAGCTGTTCCCAGGAGGGGAGAGGTTCCAACCCCTTTTCTAACCAGCCCCTGGGCTCGAGGGGGTTGTCAGGAGGCAGTCCAGGTGTGATGTCTGTGCCTCACTGGAGGTGGGTCCTTGAGAAGGAATGTCAAGTGGGACACGTTTGTTTCTCGGTCTTTTAACACTCGGTTTGCGTTTGTTTTACATTTGCTTGTACCTTTTTGCTTGACTTGCAACTTGTGTATAGTACAAAGACCAAACCCACTGCCATCGTGTCAGCCCTGACTCGGAACGACCCTGCCTATATGTGGTTTCCGACACTGTCGGTCTGTACAGAAGCAGACAGCCTCATATTTCTCTTGCGGAGCAGGTTTGAACCACCAACTTCTCGGTTAGCAGCCCAGTGCCTAGTGCAGCTTGTGGGAAATGGAAAGTAAGATACTGGGCTTTCCATGACCATTTTGAAGCTCTTGTATAAGGAAGTGTACACCTCAGTGAATCCTCACACAGTCCACACCCACATCATGTTTCAGGTTCAGGAACCTGCCCAGCCCCCAGAGGTTCCCTCTTGCTTCTTCCTCACTAGCCCAGCCAATGTGGGCTTACCCAGTAAACCAGGTCAGCATGGGCTTACTGTGTTTACTTACTAACCACATCACACATTCTGCTACTAGGTCTGGCTGGCATCTGTCACTCTCCTGACTCTCGTCACCTTCCTACAGAGGAAGCAAAGCCTCTTCAAGTTGATAATCCCTGACAGGGACCCAGTACTCAGCAAGCAATGTGAGCACCGGTTTACTTGTGTAGTGGAAACATGTGAAGCTTGTCACTGCAGATTGGTCCATTAAGCAGAAGTCAGCCCTGCTTACCGCCTCTGCTAATTAACCTGCCCTGCCCCAACCACTGAGGATAATCACTGTCCTGGCTCCTTTAGCTCAAGTTCACGGTTGTTCCTGCCTTCTGTGTTGTTAGGTGTGTCTGTAGGTCATTTATTTGCTTTTTTATATGACATTCCTTTGTCTGGAGATCAAAAAACAAAGAAACATACAGCAACCCCATGTCAACAAACCAGTTTGGCTCCAGGTGACCCATAGGCTTCGTAGTAGACCTGCAGTCTGTGGCGTTTTTTGTGGGTGTAAACTTTGGGAGTCCCAGTGTGACCCTATAGGATAAGCACTAGACTGTTAGCCATGAGGTCAGCAGTTCAAACCCAGGAATGGTGGTTCAGAAGCCGCTCCTTGGAAACCCTGTGCAGGGGTCTCTGAGTCAGAATGGCTGCAGGGCACTTAACAGTCTTTTCTGGGCAGTAAAGCCCCAGGCCTTTGTCCAAGGTGCCTCTGGGGGGATTCATGTGGTCAGGCGTTTGGTTAGCAGATGAATACTCAACCACTTGTGCCACCCAGGGGCTCTGGTATAGGGATAACCATGTGAATTTACTAACTTGACTTTTGGAAGACGTTTTATATACAATAGAGTGCAGAACTTCAAAAGCAGAACAGAAGGGTGTGTGCCCAAGAGAAAAACCCCTCCGCGCCCTATCCCCCTGCTAGCCACGTCTTCTCTCCCAGGACTACCAACACTGTTAGCATTGCCTTGTGTGGCTTTCTGCGCTGTTCTGTATTAAAAACAAAACAAAACCCCAAGCCTATTGCTTTCAAGTCAGTTCTGACTCAGCCACCGTAGGTAGGTTTCCGAGGCTGTAGATCTTTACAGGCTGGTGGGTTGGAGGCAGACTATGTGGCTAGCAATCCAGTGCTTGTCCTACAGAGTCACCAGGCCTCCTTAGGTTATGTATTCTTGTGTACGGACAGGTATAGATGAGTGTGTCCATCTCTGCCCTTTGTAAAAACAAGTCACGGTTTAGCTATTGTTGTGTTCCTTGCTTTTTTCAGATAACAGGATAGCTGGAACATCCACGGTCATTACATAAAGCCTTACCTGATCCTTTTAAATGATGCGTGACATTGCATTTCATGGGGATTCCTGGCACATCCTTTTGAAACCAACTTTCCCTCAGGAACTTTGCAAACTTCCCACATCCCATTGGCTTCTCTGCCATGATTCGAGTCTTTCTGAGAAGCCCACGTCACAGAGAGTAGTCCCCGTGCGCTTTGTCCTCGATCCCCACCACCCACACTGAGCCCATTACCCTGCGGGTTTGAGCTTCTTCACTGCACCATCGTAGCAGGTTGGTATGTGGACTGTGCTGTCTCTGTTTTGCAAACGGGGACACTGAAGCATAGAGACATCGAGTGACAGCTCCAGGTCTCACAGCCAGCCAGCCAGGGAGGAGCTGGGACTCAGCGCTGGGCCATCTGGGCCCCGAGGCTGGGCTCCTAGCCACTGACGTGACCTTGTCCAAGTAGATTCCCTCACACCACTGAGAACAAGCTCTCTCCCCAGAAGAGCTCACGTACCACGCACAGATCTGGAGAGTCATGCTCGTGATTTCTGGCATTTTCTAGATGCCTCCCCTACCCTGAGCTCCAAGGTCCAGCTAAGAATACCTCCTCTCTCACCGCCCTGATTTAGAATGTCTGGTCTGTACGGTTAGGACTCCAGGACACAGTGTTCCCAGACAGGCAGGGGAACCAGACCTCAGAGGGAGACAGAAGTAGCCAGGCAGGAAAAGAGGGGAGTCTTAACTGTCTAGTCCCCAAACCCTGGAGGAGTGAGTTTGAAGGTGAGGTGAAGGTGAAATTTGACTGTCCTGTGGCCCAACAGGTCCATTCCAGACACAAGTCCTCTACAGCAGTGTCTACATTCACAACAGCCGTATTCACAGTGGTCACAACCAAACCAGACCCCAGCTGTCCCCCAGCAGGACAGTGGACAAGACAACTGTGGGGTATTCACACAGTGAACTACAGCTTCACACCAGGCATGGAGCTCAGAGCCATTACACTGAGGGAAAAGAAGCCAGATATGACCTGTTGTTGAGGTGATCCCGACTCACGGCGAACCCACATGGTTCAGGGTGGAACTGCTCCCTAGGGGTTTCCTGGCTGCGGTCTTTATGGAAGCAAATCGCCAGACCTTTCCTCTGTAGCGCTGCTGGGTGGCTTCAAACCGCTAGCTGTTAGGTTAGTAGGCGCACTGCCAAGTCACAGAAGTGTAGTTGAGGCACAGACAATGAATCTGGGGTGTCAGAAGTCAGAATAGTGGTCACCTCTGGTTCAGTGTAGAGGTGGGGAGGGAGCAGGAGCCATCCTTCTGGGGTGCTGCAAAGCTTCTCCGTGCTGCTCAGGCATGGGGACAGAGGTCAGAAGCAGTCAGACTGCTTGTAAGCAAGTAATCACCACCTTTTGACATATTTGGAGACCTGGTGTGGTGCTGTAGAGTAAGCACTGGACCGCAGGGTCGATGTGAGCCTCATCAGCCGCTCCTCGGAAACCCTATACAGGGTCACTGTGAGTTGGAACCTACTCGATGGTATTAGCAACATATACACGTTTGTATAAATGGTCTTTATGAATTGGAACTGACTCGACGGCGCTTACCAACAACAGCGTATGTATGTATATTTAAAAGTATTTTATTTAGTTGTGAAAATGTGCCCAGAAAAACACACAACAACAATTTCTTCACGTACAATTAAGTGACGTTGACTGCATTCTTCAAGATGGGCAACCGTTCTGCCTGCCTTTTCCGGATGGTTCCTCCCTCACTGACATCAACGCTTGTCCCCCTAATTAACCTTGTCATTAAAAAAAAAAAAAAATCATTTCGTGTTGTTGTGGAGAATGCTAACAGCACAGTGCGCACCAGTTCAACCATTCTTACAGTGCAAGTCAGCGGCACGGATGACAGCCTTCAAGTTGGACAAACACCGTTTTCTGGTTTTCACAATGCCCAGAAAAATGGGATGCGTGTTGTTGACATTTTTTTTTTTTCCCTTAAATGTTTTATTGTGAATTATGTGATAGTTTACATGGGAGAACATTAGTTTTACATTCATTCTATCGTATATCGTCTCATTGCCATGGTTACAATCCCCTCCATGCAATCCTTCCCCCGTGCTCCCCAGGTCGTCAGCACACAGTAGCTCTCCGTCTCTGGATCTAAAGTCTCCAGCTACTCCATCTCTCCACGTCATCATCTCTGGCTCCATTTCAGGCATCACTGCTTCTCTGGGTAGGGTCCCACTCTCTGCTCTTCTCCCTTGATGGTCCTAGACTGAAAAGTTAATCACTCCCCTCCTTGTTATAAAATGTCTACCTTTACATTTCCGACCCTCACAATCAGTCCTGATAACAATTACTCACTATTGTATCACAAGAGACCCGTCTGCATTTCATTGCATCAACCCCGGCTAGTCAGATTGGATACTACTCACTGGAGATTCTACCTTCCTCCAGGCCCTCTGGATCTAGGTTCCCTCTTGAAAGCTTGTAAGCCAGTTGTTGACATTTTTGTTGAGTTGATGAATTGGAGGGGGGGAAAAAAGATACCCTGAAGATTAATTCATTTTCATTTGATGTGTGCTCTGTCTCAGTTTAAACAAAGATTCCTGTTAGAGGTTGCTCTCACCTCTCAGGTGCAGCTAGCCAAAGCTGTGGTGCGGCCATCTGATTAGATGGTTAGGGTGTGTGTACTGTGGAGACATTGCTTCACATGATTCGAAGGCATGGGCGTTGAGCCCTTGTTCAGGAAGAGACACGGGAGAAATGGCCGAAGGCTGCAGAGTGAGGGAGGTGACCAGTGGGCTGTGGCTGCCCCAGGCAGCTGGACTCAACAAAATGCCTGATGACATCTGCGCCTTCTTAGCTCCCAGTATCTCAAGCATTTCCCAGCCGCTTGTTTCTCCCATCCTGCTGTGGACTAGTCGTCCTGGGCATGGGGCTGCTGCTGAAGCTTCTCCCATCGAGTCCACCTTCTAAAGGCCGTCAAAGTAGACCCTCTGCTTTATCGTCTCTTATTTACTGTGATAGCGCGCTTGTTCTTGACACGTCGTTGTCGTCACGTGCCGTCTAGTCGGTTCTGACTCCTTGTGATCCTGTGTACTGTTGTGGGAAGGAAGGAAAGGCAGCCCAGGCCCGCGCCAGCCCAGCCATTGTGTCTTTGCTTGAGTTCATTGTCGTGCCCACTGGAGCAATCCACCTCCTTGAGGGTCTTCCTGGTTTTCACTGACCCTTTACTGTGCCACGCAGCAGAGCCTGAGCCAGGGCCTGCTCCCTCCTGATAACATGTCCAGACTTTGTGAGACAGCATCTTGCCATGGTGGCTTCTAAGGAGCATGCCGGCTGTACTTCTTCCAACGCAGATTTGTTTGTTGTTTTGGTGGTCCGTGATATATGGTCGATATTCTTCACCAGCACTGTAATTCAGATGCATCCAGTTCTTCAATCTTCTTTATTCATTGTCCCGTTTTGGCATGCATGTGTGGCAATTAAAGATACCATGGGACAGGTACACCTTAGTTCTCAAAGGGCCATCTTTAGCACTTTAATGAGTCTTTTGCAGCAGATTTGTCCAGTGCAATATGTCATTTGATTTCTTGATTGCTTCTTCCATGGACATTGATTGTGGAGCCAAGTAAAATGAAATCATTGACAACTTCCATCTTTTTTCCTTTTATCATGATATTTATTGGTCCAGTTGTAGAGATTTTTGCTTTGTTTAAATTGAGGTGTAACCCATATTGAAGGCTGTAGGCTTTGGTCTTTATCAGTAAGACCGTCCTGTTAGTTTTCTAGCAAGCAAGCAAGGTTGTGTCATCTGCTTATTTTGGTGGTTAATGAGCCTTCCTCCAATTCTGTAATTCTGCTACTCAGGTTATTTGCTCAGCCTACCGATGAAATAAGTACTGTGAAAGGATACTATCCTGGTGCAGATCTTTCCTGATTTAAAACCATTCAGTATCCCCTTGTTCGGTTTTAACAACTGCCTCTTGGTCTGTGTTCAGGTTCCTCATGAGCACAGTGAAGTGTTCTGGAATGGCAGGCCCTCTTCTCGAGGCTTTGTAGGCATCCTTCATTTAACCTTTACAGTGACTTTATGAGGCACGTTGTTACTGTCCCCATTTTGCAGCTTAACAAAACTGAGGTACAAGGAGCAAAATGAAGCCATTTGCTCCAGGATTGAGTTAATTCCAGCTCTCAGTGACCCTATAGTACAGACTAGAACAGCTCCATAGGACTTCTGAGGCTGTGGCTCCCTAAGGTGTAAGCACTGGTCTGCGGTTCGAGTGTACCAGCTGCTCTGCAGGAGGAGAAAGCTGAGGCTTCCTGCTCCCTCTAAGATGTGAAGCCTCAGAAACCCTATACAGGGTCACTTTGTGTCAGAACTGACTTGATGTTACTTAACAACAACAGTAACAAGTCTTTCCAGGGCTAGGCAGCCTCATCGTTCTCCTTTGAAGCAGCTGTTGGATTTGAACCATTGACCTTGCCGTTAGAAGCCTAATGCTTAGCCCACTGCACCACCAGCACTCCTGTTAGGAGGCTAACAGTCCAAATTCAGAGCCTGGGCTTTAGGGAAGGCTTTACTCTCTCTCTGTCTCCTTCAGCACCTATAGGCCCAGTCTTCCTCAGAGCCCGTCTGTGTCTTAGCATCAGGCTTCTGGATTTAGGAACTTCACAGTGCAGACATCTCAGGCCCAAAGGACACACTCCGCTCCCGGCTCTGCTTTATTGATGGGAGTAGGGCCCTTGTGTTATAAGTGTAGAACATGCAGAGGCTCTAAGAAAAAAATTAAGCAGGCCTGGAGTATCCGGAGCAGTGCTCTGTAGGAGGTGAGGGAGACTTCTTGGGGTGGTCAGGGACGAGGTGACTGTAAGCAGAGACTTCCAAAATGGAAGGAACCATCTCTGGGGACTGCAGGGGACGATGGGGAGGGCCAAGTCCCCAAGGTAGGAAGGAACTGATTAGGTCCCAGACCTTGAAGGAAAGGAAGGGGGAGGCTTTTCCCTTAGCACCACCTCACATGGAGCCAAATGTGTGGACCCTGCAGCACGGCTGGGTGTCCCCGCCCTCCCCATCACCAGCTGTGAGGCCTTGGGGAAGTTACCTAACGGTTTTCTGCCAGATGCTCATTTGTAAAATGGAGCTAATTGCAGAGCTTCCTAGCAGAGTGGTTGTACAGTGCAGAGGTGCGTGTGGCACACACAGATGTCAGCTCTAGTGGTGAAGGAGGTGGTCGTGGTACCATCCCAACATGGGGAAGCTTATCTCTGGTCCTCCCCTTTCATGGGGGAGGAAACTGACCGGGAGGTTAGTGTGTCACCCAGGATTTGGACTCAGGCTTGCTTTGCTCCCAAGTACAGTCCCTGCCTCCCATGTCTCCACATCTGTAGCAGCAGGTGATATCTGGGGGACCTCCAGGCTGGGAGATTACAGAGCAGATTGGAGCATTGGGTGGTGGGGGCGACCATGTGGGGTGATGGACTAGGGGATCTTTGAGGGCCATGACAAGACATTGTCCTGGAATCCTGCAAAAAGAGCCCCACTATGGAAGGCAGAAAACTTGCCTCTTCTGGGCCTGACTGCCCCCACCCCAGCACTGCCCTCCAGCTTTAGGCCAGAGGTTTCTCTTTCCTTCTTTCAACAAATAATTTCCCAATAATGCCCCCTGAATGATGACATGCTACCGCCTGACGCCACAGTGCTCATAGACCAGGGTCAGTCCAAAAGTACAGCTATGAAATCATGTTAGGTGCTGTCGAGTCTGTTCCGTCCCATAACCACCATATGCACAGCAGAGTCCTGGCCCGTCCTCACAATTGTTGAGTTTGAGCCCATTGTTTCTGCCACTGTGTCAGTCTAGCTCATTCAGGGACATTTTATCTGTCAACCTTCTACTTTCCCCGGCATGATATCCTTCTTCAGGGTACTGGTGTTTTGACAGACAACTTGTCCAAAGTACTGAGAGATGAAGACTCACCATCCTGGCTTCTAAGGAGCATTCTGGCTGTACTTTTTCCAATACAGATTTGTTTGTTCTTCTGGCAGTCCATGGTATATTCAGTATTCTTTTCCAGCACCATAAATCAAATGCATCGATTCTTCTCTGGGCTTCCTTATTCGTTGTCCAACTTTCACTTCCATATGCTATTACTGAAAATACCATGGCTTGAGTCAGGTGCACTTTAGTCCTCAAACTGAATCTTTGCTCTTGAACACTTAAAAAAGGTCTTTTGCGGCAGATTTGCCTAATGCAATTCTTTGTTTGATTTCTTGACAGCTGCTCCCATGAGCTTTGATTGCAGATCTAAGCAAAATGAAGTCTTTGACAGCTTTAGTCACAAAAGCCTTTATTTTACAAAGATACCAAAACATGAAGCTATCATTTCTCAACATATCCTTCATCTCGTTCTATGCAGTTCTGAAAGCAGTGTTTCCGTCTCTTTAAACCATTCCCAAAGAATTCTGCACTCTTCGATTTACATCATGGCCAAACGGCAGTGTTGGCATCCTTAAGGGCTCAAATAGTGTTCCTTTTCAATGTTCTCTGAGTTTGGGGAACAAAAGGAAGTCTGAGAGGCAAGATAGGGCTAGAGAGTGGATGGGATAAGGTTTCTCAAGGAAATCTCATAGGACAGCTTTGCTACCCTCAAAGAATGAATGAGCAGGTGCATTGTTTTGATGGAGAATGATTTCATGGCACAACTTTCCTTGCCTTTTTCTCACTAGTACAATTTTCCATTTTCTTAAAACTTCTTCATAATAAGTCCCCGTGGTCCTTTAAGGAAAAATCTATCAAGATTATCCCTTTGAAGATCCAAAACGTAGTCCCCATAACCTTCTGAGCCGATCTCTAGGTATTTAGAATGAGCCCGCTGGACTCCGTTGAAATGATCCCGATTTTATTGGCAACATCCAAAGCCCCCTCGTCAGGAGCCAGTGGAATTTAGGCCTTCTTCTTTTCTCCCTCAGGCCTGATGAAGGGGTTGACCTTGGCTACGTCAATGTCATAGACTTCCTCTCGGCCTGTTGGCCTTGACCTCCACAGTGAACACAAGTGTGTGTTCTCTTCAGTCTTCGTGGCTGACTTAGTGTCAGAGGGAACATCTGATGGCATAGTGGTCACGCTTGCTTCTCCTGTGGGTGCTCTGCAGAGGATATTTGGGCTGCCTTCAGAGCCGCAGTGTCTTGGGCAGATGGAGCCCATCTTTTCTGTGTGTGGCTGTAGATGACTTTCAGCACTGCCTTCTAGGCCTTCAATGCCTTTGCTTTGGCTTCGGTTTTGGGAGGGGCAGGGCCTTCCTTCTTTCCTTTTGGTACCATCTATGCAAACAAGGTCTGCCTTGAATTTAACTGGACCATCAGATCCCCTCCAAATCCACTGTTTTGCTTGGGCCTTCTGTTTTGAAGGCACCCTGATAAGACAAAGACAGTTGCATCACCGAGAGAGAACGTATCTGCAGCCACCACTGACTGCAGCGCCATGTTTCCACTCGTTTTGTATTGAATAAACCCGCGTCTATGAACTGGAATCCTGGTAGTGAGACTTCTTGCCTTCCCCTCATATATCTCCAAACAGCCTTGTAGAATAGTAATAGTGATAACCTGCACTGTATAGACGAGGAAACGGAGGCTCTGAGAGGGTAGTTGGCAAGGCCATACATACAGTTAGTTGTGTGTGGCTGAGTTGGGATGAAACCCAGGATTCCGTGGTGAGCAAACCTGCATAAGGCCCCTGTCCTCAGTGGCCTTCCACTGAGTCCCGTGCAGTTGGAGGCAGGGGCCACAGACGTGACATTTATCTGCATGATTTTTTACACAAACCAGGTTTATTCAGGTCAGTGCTCCCAAGGAGAGCTTGGTAGTGTGTGGTAAGGATCTGGAAGGGTTGGTGAGACATTCACTCAATGAATTTTGCATGAGTTCCCACCCTGCTGTGTGCCAGGGCCACAGGGGAATCTGTCACAGAGTTGACATGCCAAGGGGGCGTGGGGTCCGGCAGGGGCTCTTCATTCTTTTGAGCTCCCAAGGACAGAGCAGGCATTGACATCAGCCTGTTGTCTCCCCATAGCTAGAGAAGGAGGAGCAGATACACAGCGTGGACCTTGGGAATGACGGTTCCGCCTTTGTGGAGGTGCTGGTGGGCAGCTCAGCTGGATCCGGTGGAGAGCAAGACTACGAGGTAAGTGGATGGCTGTTTCCCTCGGGGCCTCCTGGTGCCAGGCCGGGCCAGCTGAGTCACCAGGCTCCCTGCCCTCTTGAGCACCCAAGTGAAGAGAAGAGACAAAGAACAGACGTGGGGCAGCTAGCATAACGTCAAGGAAGAAGCTGAGTTTGCCTGAGGCTGCACAAACAACCAGGGGCCTTTGTTTGTTCTATGGTCCAGTTAGTGCTTGAGAGAAAACCTGATTATCTTGGGCTTGGGAGCTTCCCACAGATGTCAGGGCAAAGTGAGATGCTGCATTGTTCGGGCTGCCTCTTTTAGGCCCTTTGTTTAGAGCACAGTTTAAGGGAAGGAGGGCCTGGGGCTGCATTCTGAACGTTGGAGGAGCCGGCACAGCCCTCGTATTCCTGATGGAGTTCACTGGAGCTGGGATTCCAAGGTCACATAGTTAGGTGGATGATTAATGAGTGAAATGTTGGTGGGTAAAAATAAACACACTGTGACCATTCTGTTTTACAATCAAGTTGAACAGACCCAGTTTTCTATAAGATACTTTTTTTTATGTCTTGCTGTGAAAAACTGCTTTGAATTGAGGTATGTTTGTTTTAATTCTGTTTTTCCACCAACTTTTCGAAGCTCCTCATATATAAGATACATAGATCTTCACATACAGGTCATGTTGGTTCGGAGTCACGGAGACCCCATGTGTTACAGAGTAGAACGGCTCCTGACTGTGAAGAATCTTAAAGGAAGCAGATTATCAGGCCCTTCTTCCAAGGCACTGCGGAGTGTGTTTGAATGGACAACTTGTAGTGAAGAGTTGAGCACAAACCGTTTGTGCTACCTATGGCCGATTGGCCTATTGTTGTTGTTGTTAAGTGCCGTCGAGTCGGGTCCGACCCGTATTGACCCTGTATAGGGTTTCTGAGGAGCAGCTGGTAAGCTTGAACCGTGGTACATGCAGCAACCCGCAGTCTAGTGCATTAAGTCACAGCGCCACACCAGGCACAGCCGTGCATTTGTTTCCCAAATCAAGATAGAGAAAAGTTTCAGCTTCCCTGTAAGTTCCCTGGGGCCCGCCTCTGGAGTCCGTGTCTCACCCCCAGCCCCAGGCAACCACTGATCTCTTTTCCATTACTGTAGTTATGCCCAAGGAGCCCGGTGGTGGTGAGGGTTAAGAGTTGAGCTGCTAACCAAAAAGTTGGTGTTTCAAATCCACTAGCTGCTTCACCGGAGAAAGCTGTGGCAATCTGCTCCCACAAAGATGATAGCCTTGGAAACCTTGTGGGGACAATTCTACTCTGTCATGGTAGGGTGCCTGGGAGTTGATTCAACTCGATGGCCATTTACAGTAGTTCTGCCTGTCCTAGAATTTCCTATCAGTGGAACCACACAGTCTGCATTCTTTTTCTGTGCCTGGTTTCTTTCTTATTTAGAGATAATTGAGTATCTACTCAACAACAAAACATAACACCAATTTAATAGTTGCTGCATGTACGATTTGGAGTCCTGGTGTGGCGCTGTAGGTTAATACACTGGACTGCAAAGCCGTATGAACTGCAAGGTCAGCGGTTCAAACTCAACCAGCTGCTCCTCAGGGTCTCTATGGGTCAGAACCAACTGGACGGCCCTCAACAAGCACAGCATGTACAGGTCAGTGCTGTTGCTTACATTCTCTGAGTTACAGCCATTCTCACCTCCTCCTGAGTTGTTCCATTTTCTTTAACGTAAACTCACTGCCATCTGAGGGTCCTGTATAGTCTTTAAGTTAATGTTGGCAGTTTGATTCCATATAAGCATAATGCGCAAAGTAAACCAGTTTTACTAGTTTATGTAGTTTTTAAAACTATGTACGGGAGAAAGATGAGGCTTTCTACTCCCGTAAGGATTTATACCCTCGGAAACCCTGTACAGGGTCGCTATGGGTCGGAACCGACTCGAAGGCACTTAACAACAACAACAACAACATGGTTTTAAGAAGACTTAAGGGAATGATGAAATCTTCTTAGATCTTATCAAACATCTTAAGGCAATGAGTTACTGAGCCTGGGGGCTCAGGACCATAGTCTCAGGGGGTACCAGGGTCAGCTGACAGAACACAGACCACAAAGACCAATGTTCTGTATCCTGCTTGGGTGATTAGGGTCTGGGATCTTGAAAGCTCGTGAGTGGCCACTTTAGGTACAGCTCTTGGTCCCTCTGTGTGCAGGAGAAAGAAGAGTGATCAGAATTGATGAGGCTTGGCATCAGTTAGTCCAGTGGCGTCATGGAGCACGTGACCATCAGTCTCCATGACTGTGAGACCAAAACAACCAGATGGTGCCCAGTTACCGTTACCAACTAACTACTCTGAAAGGGAGCCATTCGAGGGTTTCAGATAGAGTTGGAGAAAATACGGAGCAAAGCTCAAACTCATTTAATTAAAAATAGGCTTACGGGTCAGAAATAGATTGGAGGAACTTGAGAGCATGGGTCTCAACCACCCTTCAGGTATGGAAAGGAACTCACCCTTGTGGCTCACTTTTCACGAGCACGGGTCTCAACCACCCTTCAGGTCTGGAAAGGAACTCACCCTTGTGGCTCACTTTTCACGAGCATGGGTCTCAACCACCCTTCAGGTCTGGAAAGGAACTCACCCTTGTGGCTCACTTTTCACCCAAGCACTAGATTGCTGGACGGGGCGGGGACGACACTAGTTCAGCAGTCTTACCATGGAAAGGTCAGTCATTCAAAATGAAAAGGGCATTTTCCTAGGGACAAAGTTGAGGGAGACTAGAAGGTGGGTGGAATGTAAATAGGAACCTCAGGGAGGAAGCAGGGAAACTGTTGTGGATGGAGGGGATGTAATCATTGAGATGAAGCAAAGTGTGTGATTTGTTGAACGTAAAGCTGATGATCTTGTCTGTAATCCTTCACTCAATTCACAATGAAAAGTTAAAAAAAAAAAAGTTATTTAAAAGAAAAAAAGACTTGAGGGGATATTTTTGGTTTAAGGTTTAAATATGCCAGGGCAGTAGTTTCAGGGGTTCATCCAGCCTCCTTGTCTCCAGAAGATCGGGATTTCAGGAGAAATTTGAAAGTCTGTTCTGCCCATCTCCCCCAACCCTCAAATTTGATCAGGATTCTTCTGTAGGATCTTTGATCAAAATGTCCACTAAGGGTTCTTATTAAGTGTTGTTGAGTTGGTTCTGACTCATAGAGACTCTGTGTAGAGTTTCCACAGAGTGGCTATAGATTTGAACCGCCCACCTTGCAGTTAGCAGTTAAATGCTTATCCTACAGCACCACACCAGGACTCATCAATAAAGTGGTGGTTGTTAAGTGTCATTGGGTCGGTTTCGAATCATACAGGGTTTCTGAAGAGCAGCTGGTGGGTTTGAACTGCTGACCTTGTGGTTCACAGTCCAGTGCTGATCCTAGAGCACCACACCAGGCCTCTTCAATAAGGTTAGCTGGACACTCGATAGCACTTAACAACAACAACGTCATCCTTTCTCCTGACCGAGGAGGCCTACACACGCATTTTCTCCTCCTGCCCCTGTGTCTGGCTTCTGTCCTTCATCACGGTCATTTTGAGTCCTTCCTGTTGTGCACGTGACAGTGGTCCCGTCGTTTTATGGCCGAGACGTGCTCCATGCTGGGAGCGTCCCACAGTTTAGCTTTTCTCCTGTTGGACATCTGAACTATTTCCCGATGTTGACTTCTATGAATAAAGCTGCTGAGGACATTCTTGTACAAGTCTCCACGTGGCATTGTAGAGATAAGGATCCCTGGTGACATTGTGGGTTAGGCATTGGGCTGCTCACTGTAGGCTGGTAGTTCAAACCATCCCCCCTCCAGCTGCTCCTCAGGAGCAAAGTGAGACTATATCTTCCCAAAAGATTCCTAGTCTCAGAAACCCTATACATAGGGCTACTAAGAGTCAGAGTCGACTTGATGGCATTGGGTTAGGGAAAAGAAAATATCTGAACTTTCTTAGACTCTGCCAAGCGATTTCCCAGTGGTGTCGGGTTCTCTAGCCTCAGGAAGGGATAGCGAGAATCAAGGTCTAGCGAGAATCAAGGTCAGCCCAGAGCTGATTCCTGTGAAGAGGAGGTCAGACATGTCTCCTCCCCCCCTCCCTCCCAGTGTCTTACCGTTTCTGACACCCATTCCCCCCTCCCCCCATGGTACTCTGCTTCTCTGCCAGCTTCAGTAATGTATGCTGCAGTAGCCCACATAGAACTTCTCACAGCCCACATAGAACTTCTCACAGCCCATCCTCGGGTTGATTAGAGAACGCTAGCCGGCTACAGCTCAGCATCAGCATCAACTTGGCAAAAGAGGACCCCAGGAGATAGGAGACCAGTGTTTCAATCAGGGCAGCTTCCAACCAGGACAGCTTTCAGCTTCTCAACTTCTTCTCAGCTGTGCCCATGGGCAGGCCATGCTGTTCAGCTGTTGTCTGTACTGCGCCCACACCCACCCCAAGCCTGACCGCTGCTAGTATGACAGCTCCATTGCCAAGTTCCCAGAGGTACCCCACTTCACCAGCAACCTTGAAGGTGCTTGGTGTTCTCTTTCTGTGGGTGGGTGAGCCCCCTCCAGCCGTCTGGTACAGGTCACTCTGCTCTCATTCCTGGGGCTGCGTTGCACCCTCTTGCACCGTCGCTAGTGTACAGCACTCTGTCTCCTGCGTCCAGGAGGTCATCAGCACAGGTACCCCAGGCCCAAAAGAGGTGTTCTGTTCCTGGCCCTCCTGCTTGATGGGAGTGAGGTCCCCCCTGCCCCCGCTCTGTGGAATCTGCCCTTTTATAAGCTACTCCTCCTACCAAGATCACAAATCAACTACTTCCCTCGGTAGGTCCATCACCCAGTTGGCATGATGAACTGTGTCCAATCTTTTTGCAGGATTGTGGTCTAGCCAGTCATCTTGGCAGAACTTCAAACTCAGGGCCAGAAGGACCACCTGTAAAGAGACCCCATCACACTGCAGTGATTGTGCACTGCTTTTATGCCCTAGCTGTTCCACTTCCTGCTTGTGCCTCTATGGCCAGTCTTTGTAATTGCAGCCATTCACATGTGTGTAGTGGTATTTTATTTTAGCTTTGGTTTATGATTTCCTGATAAGTAATGGCGCAGTGAGCCTCTCGTCCTCAACGAGCACTGGTTTATTAGACTTCATGGTGTGCCTGCTTGAGTCTGTTCTTAGGTTTTTATTGATTTGTGTAAAAATGGTGTGGCGGTAGTTGTTTGACCCCCTCAGCTAACTTCACAAGCAGGGAGGAGAATCTTTACTGGCATCCACAGCCCAGAGTGAGGTGGAGGGCAGACACATGTCTCCGCCCTAGGCCACTCTGTACTTCTCTGCTGAGTGTGATCATTGGATGCAGTGATCTACGGCCATATCCTACTACCCTGAATGTGCCAGGCAGGCCTCATCTCATCTCGGAAGAGAATTTCTTACAATGATTACACAGAACTCACAGAGCATACTCATAATTCCAGGGACGAATCTTCCGTCAGGATAGTTGCTTTGCTGTGCCATGGCCCTCCACCCCTCTGTAACTCAGGCCTCTTGAACCTCTTGGTTCAAGTGTTAACAGTGTTCTTTGACTCTGCCAACACATGCCCGGAGGCACCCTGCGCCACCAGGAAACCTGCCCAAAGTTGCTCAGCTTTGTCCATTCATGGGCCAATAAGCCTAGCTCCACCAAGTGCCCAGCAGCGCCCCATAGTACCCGCAGGCCTCCTGCCTGAAGGCACTTAAGCTCCTGGCTCCTGTCCACTTCCTGGGTGTGCTGTCTCTGTCATATCACTCTCTCTCCTGAGTCTCAGAGGCTCTCAGTTCAGGGCTCACAGGTCCAAAGACCTCTCCACTCCTAACTCTACTTTCTTGATGTTGGTGAGGTCCTCCCTTCTTGCCTCTGGGATGGCTCATTTTCAGCCTAGCAGAATGACAAAACTGACCAGTCCCCCTTGCTAGGGTTCCAGCCACCTTACTTGCTGTTCCCACCCAGTCGTTTGGTGGAGTTACAATGCCATGGCAAGAAAGGTCTCATAGAAGTGAGCCAGCACACTATGCATTGTTTGTATTTGGATTACAGGCATTTACTGCCTATCTCCCCCTCACTCTGATTGTCTATTCATTATTTTAATAGTGGTTTTCATGAGCAGAGGTGACAGAGTTCATTCTATCAAAAGGTTTTATTTTTTTTAATGCTTAGTGTCTTTTATATTCTGTAAGAATTATTTTCCTGTTCCAAAGTAATGAAGGCAGTCTCTATGTTATTAGGTTCCTATCACTACTGGTATGGTGCTGTGGGCTAATGTGCCAGACTGCAAAGCTGTTTGAACTGCAAGGTCGATGGTTCAAGCTCACCAGCTGCTCCTTGGAAACCCTATACAGGGTCGCTATGGGTCAGAACCGACTCGATGGCACTTAACAACAACAACAAGGTGGAAACCACTGAAGTGTCTATTGAGAGAAGAGCGGACAAACACAGCATGGTCCACTCATACAGTGGAGCGTTGTGCGGGCGTTAAGAGAAACGAAGTCCACGCCGCAACGTGGATGAACCTTGAAAACATCACAGAGTGAATACGTCAGTCACCGAAGGATAAATCCTGTCATCGTAATTATATGAAATAAGCAGATAAAACCCAAGTAGCAGGGGGAAAGGAGGACATTGAGTTTATTTTGATGGTGGTAGAATAGTTGGGAAAAGGATCATGAAAATCCTGTCACAACTGGAAAAAATGTTACTGATGTCATGGAAATTCAGATGTGGAAGCTGTTGTGCTGGCAGATGTCTTGGTAGTGTATTTTCACCACAACAAAGAAAAAGAAAAGAGAAAAACAATTTTTTTCAAAGAAAAAAAAAAAAAGAGCCTTATCTCATCTTCTACTTGACACTCTGCGTAAGAGGTCTACAGATAAAGGCCAAACTGTAAAGCTTCTGAAGACAACGCAGAGACAGTGGCAGGCAGCATAGCAGCCTCCAAAAGATCCATCCAGGTCCTGAGCCCTGTGAATAAACTACTGACCCATAGCGACCCTGTATAGGGTTCCCAGGGAGCAGCTGGTGAGCTTGAACCACGACCTTGAGGTCTGACGCATTAGCCCACAGCGCCGCCGCACCAGGACTCCTTGTAGTTACTATGAAAAGTGCTGCAGTGAGCATTGGTCTGCAGGTTTCTGTTGGTGTCCCCACCTTCACTTCTGAGTCTACACCTAGGAGTGGGCTTGCTGGTGGTGTCAGGTCTATACTGCATCTGTAACAGTAAGACCTCAAGTGGGTAACTTCAACCAACAGAACTTTATAATTTCTCCCACTTTGGAGGCTGCCAGTGGTGGTGATGGTATGCCACGGAGTCGGTTCCGACTCATAGCGACCCTGTATAGGGTTTCCAAGGCTGTAATCTTCACGGGATCAGAAAGCCTCAGCTTTCTCCCGCGGAACAGCTGATAGTTTCAAACTGCTGACCTTGCGGTTTGCACGCAGCCTGACTCAAGCAGTCCGCTCCCAGAGCTCCTTGCTTCGGAGGCTGGAGATCTGAACTCAGAATACTGACTTTAATGGAGGCATTCTGTCAACTCGACTGGAAGGTCCGCTTCTTCCTTCTGCCTCTCAGCTACTTGTGATCTTCATGTGACCTGGAATCTATTGTTCACCCAACTCTGTTTACCTAATTTGATCTTTTATATATCAAAAGAGATTGAACACCTACCGACTGCTCGGCTCCCATAAAGACTTACAGCCTCGGAATCTCTAAGTAAGGTTGCAATGAG
Source organism: Chrysochloris asiatica (assembly GCF_000296735.1). Classification (NCBI taxonomy): domain Eukaryota; kingdom Metazoa; phylum Chordata; class Mammalia; order Afrosoricida; family Chrysochloridae; genus Chrysochloris; species Chrysochloris asiatica. The sequence goes on from NW_006408686.1 coordinate 2,659,807, forward strand.
TCAGACCCGACTGGATGCCATGGATCTTGGGTAATGGCTAATGTTGGTGAACATCTCTTCATGTGCTCGGGGGCCATGTGGATATCTGTGTCTGTTCAAGTCTGCTGCCCATTCTTCAATTGGATGATTTGTCTTTCTGTCGTTAACTTGGAGAAGTTTTATCCAAGGGGGATTTCAAAACATTTACTAAGTAGAGCTTTGGCATTCTCAACATTTTTATATTTTGAAAAGATCTTTTCCTGTTGAATTGTTTTGGTTCTTATGTTGAAAATTAATTGACCATGTATGTGTGGGTTTATGTGTTTTTTTACTTTTGTGTGTGGGTTTGTTTTTGTATACTCTGTTCTCATCCAAAAACTGTCTTTAAATCACTACCACACTGTGGTATTTTTCAATGTAATATTATTATCTTATTAATACAAAATTAAAATAAAATCAAGCTGTCGTTTTATTAATATTTTTCTTATGAGGAAAAGAGTCGTATACATTTGTATGGACTCTGGTTTGGCGTTGTAGGATCAGCACTGGACTGGAACCTTATGATTAGCAGTTCAGACCTACTAGCTGCTCCTCGGAAACCCTATGCAGGGTTGCTATGAGTTGGCTTGACCTCACTTAACAACAATAACAACATACATTTGTGCTTCTTCTGCCTAATATAGGTAAAAGTACTATTCATAAGGTTTTAAGTGGTTAACCATTCAGAAGTGGTCCACCTCTTATTCTTTCTAGTCTGTCTGTGTCTGGGAGCTCCATTGAAACCTGTCCATCGTGGGTAACTCTGCTGGCATTTAATAAAAGACCCATGGCATAGCGCCCAGCGTCGTAGCACACAGGCCCCACCACAGTGCGACAGACTGACAGGCAAGTGGTCTACATAGATATTCACGCCCGATTCAGAAGAGGTCCTCGGACAAGGGGTGTCACTGCTGATGCAGATGGATGTTGGCCGAAAGCAGATAGTACCAGGAGAATGTTTACTGGTCCTTTTAACTGTATGGATTATGACAAACTCTTCATAGCATTGCAGAGAATGGCTATTCTAGAACACTGAATTGTGCTCATGAGGAACCTGTACATAGACCAGACTGAGGGGACATTGAATGGTTTAAAATCAGGAAAGGTGTGTGCCAGGGTTGTATTCTTTCACCATATTTATTTAGTCAGTATACTGAGCAAATAATCTGGGAAGCTGGATTATATGAAGAAGAACATGGCATCAGGATTGGAGGAAGACTCGTTAACAACCTGTGATATGCAGATGGTACAGCCTTGCTTGCTGTAAGTGAAGAGGACTTGAAACACTTACTGATGAATGCTTACTTTAGTATGGATTGTACCCTAATGTAAAGAAAATAAAAATCCTTAAAACGAGACCAGTAAATAGCATCATGATAAATGGAGAAAAGATTGAAGTTGTTAAAGACTTCATTTTGCTTGGATCCCAGTCAACACTCATGCAAGCAGCAGCCAAAAAATCAAATGACATATTGCGTTAGACAAATCTGCTGCACAAGACCTCTTTAAAATGTTAAAGAGCAAAGATAATCAGTTGACAATTTAGCTGCGCCTGCCCAAGCATTTGAATTATGGTGCTGGAGAAGAATATTAATGGTGCCTTAGGCTGTCAGAAGAACAAACAAATCTGTTGAAAGAGATGCAGCCAGAACGTTCCTTAGAAGTGAGAATGAAGAGACGTCATCTGTCATAGTCCAGACGTATTACCAGACCCTGGAGAAGGACTTCATGCTTGGTAAAGTGGAGGCTCGAGGAGAAAGAGGAGGACCCCCAATGAGATGGATTGGCACACTGTCAGAGGCAGTTTGCTCAGACGTAACAGTAATTGTGAGCATGACACAGGACCAGGCACTGTTTCGTCTTGTGCGTAGGTTTGTTTTGAGTTGGAACTGACTCAAAGGCACTTGACAACAACAACAACAAATTAAAAGCTAGGTCCTGAAAGTTACATTATTTCACAACATATTTTCTTAGAAGGTGAAAATCTTCTAAGAAGGTAATCAGGTACCAGTTTTCCTAGGAGTCCTGCTATGGCACCATAGGATAAGTGTTCGACCTCAAGGTCTATCTGAACCGCAAGGTCGGCAGTTCAAACTCACCAGCTGCTCCTAGGAAATCCTATATTGGGTTTCTATGAGTCGGAACCGACTTGACGGTATTTAACAACAACAACAATTTTTCCTGAGAAGCACTGTTGGTGCCGCTAACGAGAAGCTCAAACCCACCAGCCACGCCAGGTGAGGAAGATGAGGCTGTGTGCTCCCGGGCAGATTGACTGCCCCCTTGGCGTTTTCCATTTCCCTCATCTGAGCTCCCTGAGGCCTTAACCTAGTTTGGTTGACCTGAAGGTATTTCACATTCAGAAATTCTTTCTGATTAGCTCATTTTTACTGGTGAAAAAATGCAAAATAAGTACCACACTTAGTAATAAATATACGAATGATTGTTAAACTTCCAACTTCATTCTTTTTCAAAATTCCGTTGCTTTATATTCCATGTAAATTATAAAACCAACTAAATTGCCAGTAGCTTTTAAGTTTTGACAAAACTTCAGACTTACAGAAAAGTTGTTGGAGAGTAATAGAAATTTTTATAAAGTGGTACAGAGAATTCCCATGTAATCTACCCAGATTCCTCCAAAATGTACCCATATACAAGAAGGTTTGAAAAAAGTTTGTGGAGAAATCAAATTAAAAGTGGTAGAATTTTCTCACAAACTTTTTGAAGCCCCTTCATATATATATAAGGAGCTCTGGTAGCGTAGTGGTTACAAATCAGGCTGTGAACCGCAAGGTCAGCAGTTCGAAACTACCAGCTCTTCCAAGGGAGAAAGAGGAGGCGTTCTGCTCCCGTAAAGATTTACAGCCTCGGAAACCCTGTGCAGGGTCGCTATGAGTCGGAACCGACTCCACAGCACACAACAACATATATATATATATTTATCTCTTAAACTGAGAAAATAGCGATGTGCTCTTTATCACTCTATACGCCAGAGTGTTTTCCTAAATGCAAACGGACTTTCTTACTTCAGAACATTGTCAAACTTAATATTGATACACTGTCAATGGATCGCAGACCTTATTCAGATTATCTTCATTGTCTCAGTAAAGCAGTAATGTTCTTTTTTTAAATAGAGACCAACGGTGATTATAACGGTTCCAGGAGGGACTGTTGGTTATGGAGCGCTGAGTTTCGGTGTCTTGGTTATTTACCATAAGTAGATTCTTTTTAACAACCAGAAATGTATTCTGTCACAGTTTAGAAAACTAGAAGTCCAGATTCCGAGAGCCTCTAGGGAACACCTGGCCCAAAGGCTGTATGTTGTTGTTGTTGTTAAGTGTTGCCGAGTCGATTCCAACCCTCAGCGACCCTGTATAGGGTTTCCGAGGAGCAGCTGGTGAGCTTGAACCACCGACCTTGCAGTTCAAACAGCTTAGCAGTCTGGCGCATTAACCCTCAGCGCCACACCAGGACTCTGAGGGCTGTATGTTGTTGTTGTTAAGTACCGTGGAGTCGGTTCCGACTCATAGTGACTCTGCACAGGGTTTCCGAGGCTGCAAATCTTTACGGGTGCAGAAAGCCTCATCTTTCTCCCGTGGAACAGTTGGTAGTTTCAAACTGCCGACCTTGAGGTTAGCAGCCTGATTCGTAACCACTATACTACCAGAGCTCCTTCCGAGGGCTATATAAGGCCCTTGAAATCATTTGGTCTGGCCCTGCCAAGGTAACTGCCAAGTTGTTAAGTTCCAGCCATCATATTTGTTGTTAAGTCTTGTCAAGTCTGTTCCGACTCATAGTGACCTTCCTTGTATAGGGCTTCTGAGGGACAGCCATCAACAGATCTGTTCTGACTCTTAGTGACCCTGGGTAGGGTTTCTGAGGAACAGCTGTCCCATTTGTTATTAAGTGCCATCGAGTAGGTTCTGACCCATAGCGACCCATAGAGAGTTTCCTGGTGAGCTTGAACCGCCGATCTTGCAGTTCAAACTGACTTTGTAGTTCAGTGCATTAGCCCACAGTGCCACGCCAGGACTCCTCACGTTAGGGGCAAGTTAATTAAATGTTTGACCAAATACAGCAGGCTAATTTTTAAGTTGATCATTTGGTATGGCCCACGAGTGATGTTATAAGTTTTGGCAGAAAAAAGGTTCCCCACCTGGGCTCTAGGGGAAAGCTTTCTCTGTCAGCTCTGGAGAAAGGGCCTTGTTTCCTTTTAGCATCTGTAAGTCTAGCATTCCTTGGAGATCTCCATGTGTCTTGTCATCAAACTTGCCCTGGATCTAGGAGCTTCACAATGCAGGGACGCCAGGTCTAAAGATGCACTCCACTCCTGGCTTTTCCTCCTTCTCTGCTCACTTCTCTTTGCTCCTCTATCTTTGTAAGATAAAAGATGTTGCAGGCCACGCCCCCACAGGGAAGCTTCCTTTCAATTGATTGGCAGCTCATAGCAGAGCTTATCATGGACGTGATTATATTTTATCATGGGAGATTGCTACATCTTAACTGCTAAACCCAGGAGAATGCTGGCCCAGGTGAGACACAGAACCTTAAGAATCACGTTAGTCAAGGGTGGGGTGCAAAGCTGACTAATGTAATTGCTGTCATTAAGTTGTACACCTATAAAAAGTTGAATCCATAAAAGTTATGTTACAGATGTATTTACAATGATGACAAATAAACGCCTTGTGGTATTTGGTTCCTTGGTTCAGATGGAGGTTCAGGGTCATGCTTTCATGGGACATACCAGCTAAATGGCCCAGCCACAGGTCCAGTGCTTCCACTCCAACCCCCCCAGTTCCTTGTCCAGTCCCTGGGGTCCTGGACCTCCCCAAGGTACAACAACTATCTCTGTTCACCCACCAGAAAATGGAGGGCACTGTTTTTAAATTCTTCCCCGGCCTCAAATTCCTACTTGGCTAGCTTCCATCCCACCTGAGTAGGGTTGTTGCTTGGCAACCAGACCCATTAGGTGGCTGCTGAGGGCCCCCGGTACAGTTCTTTATTACAGAAGAAAATTCCAAACTATGCATTGCATTAAGCTGTCTTGTTGGTTTTCCTTCTTCAGGAACACGTCTTGCAACTGAATTTTGTTTCTCATGCCATTGACATGGCCAGTTGATGTCTCATGGACCCTGAATCTTGGTGACGTGTGTGCATCAAAGTTAGAACTACACTCCACAGACTTTTCCTAGCTGTCTCTGTTTTCTCATTAAACTTTGTTTAAATTGGTCTGAAATTTCTATGACAGATTTTTGGTTATATTCCATTGGGTTTTCAGTGGCTGATTTTTCAGAAGTTGATCGCTGGCTTTTTTTGTCAGAGTGCCTTTGGGTGGACTCGAACCTCTAGCCTTTCAGTTATCTGCCAAAGCACTAACCATTTGCACCATTCAGGGACTCCCTTTTGAAGGACAGAGGTCAGGGATTTTATGAAATGGCACTCATCAAACAAAATGTCTGATGTTCCTTCGTGATTCAAATATAGCACCCACTAGTTTTTGCCTCAGTTATTGATTTTTGCCTGAATTGTTGATGCTGTTTTAATGATTCACTTTAAAATGGCATTTTCTAGTTCCTTGCTGATAGCATGATAGAAGTACCGCTGACTTTTACATTGTTGTGTGCCACCGAGTCAGTCGAGTCCCACTCACAGCCACATGTGGGTTTGAACCACCAACCTGGCGGTTACTGGCTCGATATCCATGACCTTGCTACAGTGACAGACTCATTGTCGTGGTCTTTCTGGAATAGCAGCACTAGAGCCCTCACCCAGCCCTCCTCTTCTGGACTCTCCTCGTTTGTCTCTTGCTCCAGACAAGCAGCCCATGGCTGTGCAGTCACCTAGGAGGTAGACCGGAAGCACCAAGCACAGTACTACTGGATCGTTTGAGGGGGATGTCCCGTGAAACTATGGCCTTAATTAAACCTCCAAACCAAGGAACCGAATCCCATGACATTTTTTGTTGTATATAAGCAGCCTCAGTAACTAGTTTAAAAAAATTGGGGGGGGGGTGTCATTATTGTAAACATATCTATCACACTCCACAGGTATAAAACTTACTGACAGCAGGTCCAGCCGTAGGCTGTGCAGCCGAGCCCTTACTCAGCACCATTTCCCCTGCCTTCCACACTGATAACCAACCAACTTGGGTCTCTGTACATTTGATTTATATACGTGAGGTCATCATGTTTGGCCTTTTGTTGGCTGACTGCTTTCTGTTGTACCCTGTTAAACGTTTTATCTTTGATCTGTGTGAGTAGTCCCAGCCTCCTTCCCACACCTGTGCAGCCTGTGTGCCTAGCCATGTGTCTACCCATAGATCATCGGTACTGCAGGGCTGTGTATATGACAGCGTTTATCTCTTTAATTCTTGTATTCCTCCCAGTAGCGTCCCCTGCTGCTACCTACTTTTGGCCAACCTCTCACTTATTGCTGCCTTTCCCTTCGCCCAAGTTAACATGTCTGCACTCGAGCCAGTAACCTTCCCTGAGATGTCTGCCTTCCCACCCCTGGTACCCACCAAAGAATGTTTCTCTTAGTGTGAAAACGCTTTCTTGACTTTTTACAATTGTGGTCTCATACAGTATCTGTCCTTTTGTGAGTGAATAACTTACTCCGCTCTATACGTATTGTAGACATGTCAGAACTTTGTTTCTCCTACTGGCTGAGGATTACGCCATTGTCTGTACGCACCACATTTTGGTTATCCATTCACCTGTGGAGGTTGTACCCACCTTGGGTTACTGTGAATGGTACTGCAGTGGACATGGGTTACAAGGCCCTCCCTGAGTCTCTGTTTTCAAGCCTTTTGGGTGTGTACCTAGGAGCAGAATTGCTGGATCCTATGGGAGTTGGTCACAGGGTGGTTCTGGAGTCTTGCTGTGGTGCTGTAGGCTATGCTAATGCTCTAGACTGCAAGGTCAGTGGTTCAAATTCACCAGCTGCCCCTTGGAAACCCTATACAGGGTTGCTATGAGTCAGAACTGATTCAAAAGCATTTAACAACAACAATAACAATGGTAGTTCTGGTGTGATTGGTGTGGTTGGTGGTTCAACCCCATGGTTGGTGGTTCAACCCCACCTAGCTGCTCCTCGGAAACCCTATGCATGGTTGCTGTGAGTCAGAACTGACTCAACAGCACTTAACAACAACATGGCAGCTCTGGAACCCTGGTGTGTCACTGTAGGGTAAGCACTGGACTGCTAACCACAGGGTCGGTGGTTCAAACCCAGCAGGCACTCCTTGAAAACCCTATATAGGGCCACTATGAATCAGAACTGACTTGATGGCACTTAAGAACAACATTGTACTTCTGTGTTGAGGTCTTTTTTTCAGGCACCTCCCCACTGTTTTCCTCAGCAGCTGGAGCATTTTGCATTCCTACCAGCAAAGCACGAGGGTTCTAATTTCCTCAGCTCCTCACCACATGGTATTTTCTGCTTGTTTTGTCTTAGCCACCCTAGCAGGCGTGGAGTGGTCTCTCATTGTGGTTTGATTTGCATCTGATGGCTAATGACACCGGATGAACAACTTTGTTTTTCTCCTCAGGGTGATATGAATTCTCCTGGCAACCAGATTTAAATAAAAATGGTACTCCATCATGACAAAGATGGACTACGGTTTTGTTTTTGTAGTTATTTCTGGTATGTGATTAACCAGTTGCCATCTGACTCAGGAGTCCATTCTGACTCGTGGTTCCCCCTGCCCCATGTGTGTGCTCCGTAGGGGTGTCAATAGTGGCTTCTTTGGAAGCTGATTGGCAGGCCTCTTCTTTCTCTGAGGCACTCTTGCAGCTGAGCGTGTTTTCACGGTCCAGGGACTCCTAATGTTTATTAGCCTTCACTTCTCAAGCTCGCAAGATGGAATGGCTACCTCAGGCCTCCATCTTAAAGTCTCGAGACACCTATGCCTCAGTCTCCCACTCTAAAGGTTTTAAAAGTAAACTTCTGATGGAGTCTCGAGTTTCTTCTCGAATCTGTATTAGATTCGTCATGTTCTGTTTCTACGTAGAGAATGGATTTGGTTAGACGAACCAACAAAAATGGGAAACATGTCAGGTATGGCTGGGCATTGTTGATGTCCCTCCAGGTTAGTTGGAAGACATGATTGGTAGCACCCTGTCCTACAAAACCAGATTCTTTTTTCCCCTCCAAATTTCACAAAGGAGATCCCTAAGCTTTTGAGTTTATCACAGTCTAGAGATAGCTCTGGTAGCGTAGTGGTTACGTATCGGGCTGTGAACCTCAAGGTCAGCAGTTCGAAACTTATCAGCTGTTCCGCGGGAGAAAGATGAGGGTTTCTGCTCCCATAAAGATTTTACAACCTTCGAAACCCTGTACAGGGTTGCTCTGAGTCGGAACTGACTCCATGGCACATCACCACCACCACCAGAGATAACTGGTTAAATCCGGAGACTTAAAGACAGGTGTTACAGAAATAGTCTGACAACCAGCGATGTTGTCTGTTCATTTAGTAGACATCCTCCGTAAGGGTATGGAGGGATCTGTGAGAAATAGCTGTTGGGGTGGTCCATCTTCAGAATCAAGGATATCTGGGGGGAATCAGGTTGGCATGACAAAAGGAAACTATGAGAAGAGGATGAGGCTAGTTTGACCTCCTAGAGTCTTTAAAATAAAAATACGCCCATCAAGGAAGTAGGGGAAGTTCTTGGGGAGGGGGTGAAATTAACTTTAAATGAGAATGCTCCCTGTAGGGACTAGTAGGCACCATTCAGAAAAGATTGTAAACTCCAAAGTACCCAGGAAAGGGGAAATGGAGGAGGGGCTTTTTCCAAGTTAGTTTAATAAAACTCTTTGTCAAATGGCCATGCAGCGCATCTGCCCGTGTCTACCGGACTGGGCGCCCAATTTTGCAAAATCAAATAGAGAAAACCCCACCCTCGCTAAAATGAGTACAGATTGGATTCCTTGAGCGTTTATCAGTAGAGACAACGTTTCTCACAGATAGCAGCTGCTGACCAGTTTCCTTTGCATCCATTGCCAACTAACCCTAACCCAAACCAAAGCCACAGCCATCGAGAGGTGATTCTGACTCACAGCGAGTGACCCTTTAGGATAGAGTAGTACTGACCCGTAGGGTTTCCAAAACTGTAATCTTGACAGAAGCAAGCTGCTTCATCTTCCTCCCCCAGAGCAGCTGGTGGGTTTGAACTGCCAACCTTTCAGTGAACAGCCTAACCTGCCAAGCTACCAGGGCTCCCCCTGGCTAGCCAAGTCCCTTCATTTGAGTTATTGCTAGTTGATAAATTCAGCTCCCTTGTCAGATCGAAGTCAGATCTTTTATAAACAAGTAGAGTCCACTTGGCTGGTCATTGGAAGACTGAAGGTTGAAACCCACCCAGCGGCTTGAGGCGAGAACTAGCTGACAACCTGCTTCCATGAAGATGACAGCCTCCGAAACCCTAGAGGGCAGTTCTCCTCTGTTACATGGGGTTGCTATGAGTCAAAAACACCCCAGTGGCACCTAACAAACAATACTAACAGTCTAGGCTAGGGAGACACGTCCTTTCTGTAGAATTTTCTTTGTTTCCTTTTCATAATCAGAGCTGGCCACAAAGAGGCATGTAGTTGTGGTCTTCACTTTTCCTAGCAAAAGCTTGTGTTTTTTAATTTCACAGGAGGTCAGTGAATAAAGAGAAGACTAACCCAGTAGCAGAATACACCCAGCTAAAAGCAGCCTCTGGCTCAACAACATGAATTGTTTTCTTAGGAGGGAAGTCCAGCATTTAGGTAACCCAGAGTAGAGCCTGTAGTTTAACAGTTAGGCTGCGGAGCCGGCATGTCTCTAGGCTCTGGTCACAGGATGATTACCTTGGTGGTGGTTTTGTTGCTCTTAAGTGCTGTTGAGTCGATTCCGACCCATAGCGGCCCTGTACAGGGTTTCCGAGGCTGTAAGTCTTTACGGGAGCAGAAAGCCTCATCTTTCTCCTGCGGAACAGCTGGTAGTTTTGAACTGCTGACCTTAAAGTTCACAACCCGATTTGTAACCACTACGCTACCAGAGCTCCTTGGTGGTGGTGTTAAGTGCATTAAGTCAGTTCCAACCCATAGCGACCCTGTTTCCGAGGAGTGACTGGTGAGCTTGAACTGATGACCTTGTGACTCAAAGGACTTTGCGGTCTAACACATTAACCCACAGTGCCACACCAGGACCCCATTACCTAGTAGTGTACAAAGCAGGCAATGGGGGAAAAGACAAAGCAACATGTTCAATAGCTTCCTTCCTTCCTCTGTTTTTCCCTTAGTGAGGAAGGAAAATCTTTCTCAGAAGCCTCTAGGACCCTCCCTCTTACATGACATTGACCAGAACTGGGTCACATTGCCATCATTCAACAGGCGGACCCTTCATGTTTCCTCCCCTGGTGTTGGGTACAGAGTTAGTCCACTCTTTTTCAAAACTACCTGCTCAGTTTTTATTGTCATTTGTTGCTTCATCAATATCACCATGTATTTCCTAAAGCTATTAACATAGGCATTTTGTGTTAATACCTGATCATTTTGTTGTTGTTGTTGTTGTTGTGTGCCATGGAGTCGGTTCCGACTCATAGCGACCCTGCACAGGGTTTCCGAAGCTGTTAATCTTTATGGGAGCAGAACGCCTTATCTTTCTCCCGCGGAGCAGCTGGTAGTTTCAAACTGCTGACCTTGCTGTTCGTAGCCCGATTCGTAACCACTACGCTACCAGAGCTCCTTTTAGTGTTTGCAAATCCCTTCTCCCTCTTCCAGCCTGCTGCTTCCTCCCTCTGGCTCCCTCTACTGGTAGAGTCGGCTGACGAGCCCAGAGCTGTGGAGTCAATTTCAGTTCTTAGTGACCCGGTGTAGTTTCCAAGGCTGTACAAGTTAACAGCCTTATTGTTCTCTGTTGGATTTGAACTGCTGATGTTGTGGTTAGCAGTCCAGGGCTTATCCTACAGTGCCACCAGTGCTCCTTGGGGAGCAGCTAGAGAAGCAGAAATGCGGTTTGCAGAGTCTCCTCACTGCACAGAGCAGGTGCGGTGGATTGGGTGGGATGTTTGGGCTGAGAGACAAATTGCCACAACTGCTCCTCTGCCTCGCTGGATCCCTTCATCTCATTCTTGGCCTTCCATAATTCCCCTGAGCTCCTGCCACGCATTTCCAAGGGGACTTGATGTTCTCTGAGGGGAGGTTCCTTAGAGCATCTAGCCCGCCATATTGCCCGAGTGAAACACTCTCTGGAAAGGCACAGAGAAGGATCGTTTGGATCTGGAGCTTAGAGGAATCCCTTGGGTCTGGGTCTGGATCAGCGAAGGACTGGAGACCCAGAAACTAGGCTGGAGACAGGTTTGAGCTGGATTCCAGTGCTTTCTGTCCCCTAGCAGGTCGTGTCTGTCCTTCTCCAGGTCCTTCTCGTCACCTCTTCTTTCATGTCCCCTTCCGAGAGCCGCAGTGGCTCCAATCCCAACCGCGTTCGCATCTTCGGGCCTGACAAGTTGGTGCGGGCGGCAGCTGAGAAGCGCTGGGACCGTGTCAAAATCGTCTGCAGTCAGCCCTACAGCAAGGTACTGAGGCCTGGGCTTTGGGGGAGGAGGGAGCCCATGTCTGAAGTCTGTGGGGTGGGTGGGACAGCTGGGTTACCCTTGGGTTTATGGGAAAGTCTATTCCATGGCTCCTGAGATGGGCTTGGGGTTCTGTTCGCCCGCTGTGGAGACCTGGGCTGAGCTGTTAGAGAGGTGGTCTGGTATTAGGGGGTCTGGTGGTAACTAACATCATTTGTTAACCCACTGCCATTGAGTCGGTTCTGACTCATAGCCATGCTATGTGGGATTTCCGAGATTGTAAATCTTTACAGGAACAGACGGCGTCATCTTTCTTCTACAGAGCCGCTGGTGGGTTTGAACTGCCAACTTTGTGTTAGCCCAGTGCCTAACCCACAGCACCAACAGGGAGGGCTCCTTGAAGTCAGACCACTGTGTTCAGATTTAGTGACAGCACTTCTTAGCGGTGTGACCTTAGACAAGTGACTTAACCTCTCTGTGCCTCAGTTTCCTGACGCTTACAGAGTTGCTGAAGCTCACACAGGATGCTCAGCCCAAGTATGTATAGCGTACTGCACAGTGGTCGTGGTACTTGTTGGGCATGTAACTGTCCTGGATGGGTGACCAGCGGCCAGCTGGCTTCTCTCATGAGGTCATCCAGAGACCAGCCTCCCTCCTTCTGTGACTCTACATCCAGCTGGCAGAGGGGAAAGAGCCTGGAGTACCCGGGCCACCCCGAGGGTAGGAGTCAGCCTGTGGGAGTGGACGTGTGGGGGCATTGAGCTGATGTGTGTACTGGGCCTAGGGGCTCGCCTCCCCCAGAGTCAGTACCAATGACAGCTGGGCAGGACTCTCGTCCTCATTGTCATGGGATGACTGACGTGGTGCCCTGAAAAGGAAGGAGCCAGAGAGGGCTTTCCCTACAGGAAGGAGCTTCCAGGAAGCTCTAGGAAGAGAGCCCTGACGCCCACCCCTCCTTCCCAGGACTCCCCCTATGGTCTGAGCTTTGTTCGCTTCCACAGCCCCCCAGACAAGGACGAGGCAGAGGCCTCACCCCAGGTAAGCTGTGTCCATCACCCCCCAAAGCCTGTCCTCCTCCCACCTCTTCACCCCCACTGGCCAACAGCCCACCTGCTATACTGACTTTACGGGACCTTAGAAGGTGACCAAGCTGGGCCAGTTCCGGGTGAAGGAGGAAGACGAGGGTGGTAGCTCCCTGAGACCCGGAGCGCTCTTCTTCAGCCGGGTCAACAAGACATCCCCAGGTGAATGGCGGAAATCACTGATCTGAGGGAGGAGGGCTGGGGGCTGCACTCCTGGGTCTGAGGGAGGAGGGGCTGGGGTCTAGACTCTGAGTCTGAGGGAGGAGGAACTGGACATCAGTCGGTTCCCTGGAGAGGAGCTGAAACAGGGCCTCTCCTCGTCGTCCTTGTCCCTTTAGCCACAGCCAGTGACCAGGCAGGACCCAGCTATGCAGCTGCTACTCTTCAGGCCTCCAGTGCGGCAGCCTCAGCCACCCTGGCCTCCAGGGCTGTGGGCAGTACTTCCAAGGTGAGACCGTTAGACACTGATGGGGTGGGAAAGGGAAGAGAGGCTGGAGAAGCCACCATCTCTGTCCCCTCAGCCTCAGGAGTCCCCCAAAAGGAAGAGGAAGTTGGATTTGAACCAAGAAGAACGAAAGACCCCCAGCAAACCATCAGACCAACCCTTACCACCCACTCTCAAGAAGCCCAAATGTGAGGAAACCAGATGCCTCATCCCTGAGGGAGAAAGGGGCTGGGGGGTGAGGCTCCTGGGTCTTGTGGGAGGAGGGAACTGGGGGCTTGGGGATCTGAGATCTTGAGTCCTGAAGGAGGAGGGGGCTGCAGCTTCACCCCAGAATTGCTGCCACTAACAGAACCTGTTGTTTGCCTTTACCAGTGCTGACTCGCACCCCTGCCCCTGCCTCAGCCCCAGCCCCAGCACGTCGGGCTGTGCCCAGGAAGCCCCAGGGAGAAGGCTCTGAGGCCAGAGCACCTCACACCACCCCCCAGGAACTGAGCAAAATCCTTCAGGGCGTGGTGGTGGTGCTGAGTGGCTTCCAGAACCCCTTCCGCTCGGAACTCCGGGACAAGGCCCTTGAGCTGGGGGCCAAGTATCGGCCAGACTGGGCCCCAGACAGCACCCACCTCATGTGAGCCCTTCTCTTTCCGTGCGCCCCATCGCCCTGTCTGTCACCACTGTCCACCTGGCTCTGTATCACCTGCCTCTTTCTCTCTTTCCCTCGGCTTCCCATACCTCTCCTTCAGTTTCCCCCCTTTGCTTCCTGCCTCTCCCATGACTAGCTGTGTGTCTTCCTCATCTCTCTGTCCTGTCTTCCCCATCCCTCCTTCCTCTTTCCCCGCGCATGATGCCTGACTGGCACTCTTCCATTCTCCCACCAGCTGTGCTTTTGCCAACACCCCAAAATACAGCCAGGTCCTGGGCCTCGGCGGCCGGATCGTGCGGAAGGAATGGGTTCTGGACTGTCACCGCATGCGCCGGCGGCTGCCCTCTCGGAGGTGAGACTGCACTGCCCACGTGTGGCCTGCCTGAAAGTGTGTCGCCAGCTTTGAGACACCCAAATCATTTGAGAAAGGGTCCTCCCGGCTGTGCCAGGAAGGTAAAGCCAGCATGTACATTTGCGTCTGCCACTTCCTTGACGGTGTGACTTGAGGCAAATTGATTGATCTATCTGTGCCTTAGTTTCCTCACATGTAAAGAGGCTGAAAACAGCCCCTCTGTCTAGATCCAATGAGTCACTATTTGACAAGAGTTTGCAACAGTGCCTGGCACACAGCCCACGGCCCCTGAGTCCCTTCTGACTCGGGGTGACTCCGTATGTGTCAGTGGAACTGTGTACCCTGTAGGGGTGTCAGTGGCTGATTTTCTGGAAGTAGATTACCAGACTTTTCTTCTGAGGCACCTCTGGGTGGAACTTGAACTTTCAACCTTTGTGTTAGCAGCCAAGCGTGTTAACCATTCCCAGCACTGGGTCATGAGAATTACCATCACCGCCTGTTGGTGACGTCACTCCGACCCTTAGTGACCCTGTAGGAAGGGGCAGAACAGCTCCCTAGGGTGTCCCAGGCTGAGATCTTTTCTCCTGTGGAGCAGCTGGTGGGTCTGAACCACTGGCCTTGCAGTTAGCAGCCCAGTGCTTAACCCAACGCACCACCAGGCTCCTCATTATTAGCACGAGATGGGTATCGCTCCTGGAGTGGCAAGAGCCGAAGGAACCCGGAATACAGCGCCAGGGTCTTTGGAAATACACTTGCCCCGAGACTTGTCCCTTTTTTGGCAGGCATTCCCCATGAAAAACTCATCCTCAAGGAGGAAAATGATTTCTTTGTTTTGTTTTCTCCTTCCTGAAAAGGAGCATTTCTTCCCCAGGAGGACAGGGCAGCCCAGGGTATGAGGAAGCTCTATGGCAGGGTGGCCGTGGTTGGCAGGGCCCTTCCTGAGCCCTGAGTGAGATTGAGCACCCTCCCCTCCCCAACCTCCCAGAGGATGTTCCGGCCTGTTGGTCTGAGGCCTGACTCCCCCCAGGTACCTCATGGCGGGGCCAGGCTCAAGCAGCGAGGATGAGGGGGACCCTCACAGTGGCGGCAGCGGAGATGACGCCCCCAAGCTTCCTCACAAGGTCTGAGGCCTCCTGCAGGGCGGGGTAGTACTGTGGCAGCTCGGGTCAGCTGTGGCACCCCATTTCTCCCTCCCCCCACCTGTGCACCTCCCAACATTCATACCCATGCCACCGTGCCTACTCAAGACCCCATCCACTTATTTGGCCTACTCATCCTGCTTCGTGCCTCCAGACCAAGGCCAGGCCCCCTCAGGCAGCTGGACCCAGCTCACCCCAGAGGTCCCCAAGTCCTGAAGAGACCAAACCAGCCACGCCAGGGACCCAGGAGTATAGCGACACTGAGGGGGAACTGTCAGGTCAGAGACTGAGGTGGGGGCTCACACTCCTGGCTCTGAGGGAGAAGGGGGCTGGGGGCTGCACTGCTGGGTCTGAGGGAGGAGGGGCTGGGGTCAGTACTCCTGGGTCTGAGGGAGGAGGGGGCTGGGGGCCTAGACTCTTAGATCTGAGGGAGGGGCTCAGGATCAGAGCAGCCGCATCTGGAGAGCAGTTGAGATTGGGGGCTGGGGTGCCTCTGTCTGTGTGATACTGGGAGGGATGAAGACCAATTTCCCAGGAAGACTAGGTGGGTGCCTCCTGTTGACTGAGCGTCCACTTGCAGAAGGACAGGACAATGGGGCAGAAGATTCTGGGGACACGGAGGATGAGCTGAGAAGGTAGAGTTGGGCTGGTGGTTGGGGGGCTCCAGCCTTGGGAGTAGGGCTCTGCTTGATGACCTTCCACTCATGCTCTTCAGGGTGGCCGAGCAGAGGGAACAGAGGCAGCCCCCAGACCAGGGGGAGAATGGGGACGACCCATATGCGGGCTCCACAGACGAGAACACGGACAACGAGGGTCCCCCCGAGTCTCCCAGCCTGCCAGTCCCGGAGCTCCCAGGTGGGGGCGCCCTCCTTCCCTCCCTCCCTGCTGAAGTGGGATCTGCCCTTCTCTGTGCTCAACTGTGACTTGCTGCCCCCCAGCTCTGGGATCACTGCTGTCCCATGAGTAGTTTCTCCTTCTCCCTGCCCACCCCTTCCGGTCAGCATCCTCTGCCTGCCCTCTGTCCCTACTTCCCCACTTCCTGCCCCTTTACCTTACAGGCACCCAGCTGTGAACTGCGCCCCCTTCAGGCCAGTGCTTTTACCTTCTCAGGGCCTCTTACCACCCACAGATCAGTCCTGTGGGTCTGTGCTGGGCCTAGGTGGTGACCAGAAGGGTGTTCATTCTCTCAGTGCTCCTCACACCGGAATGGGTATTATGTGCACATGGTGTGTGTGTGTGTGCTTTTCTGAGGTAAATGAATGAGAAGCATAGGAAGTGGGTTAGGGAGTGATAAGAAACCCTGGGCTAGGAACAGAGAGAGAAGGAGAGAGGCAGTCAGGGTCTCAGCGGACATGAGGGTCAGTGGCCCTCTAACACTTCCCACCTGGTTCCTGAAGGGTGATGGGCAGACAGTGCCCTGAGCCTCCAAAACCCCAAAAGTGGTGTCTTCATTTCCCAGGGCTGCCGTAACATACATACGAGGGGCGTCTTAAAGTATGTGGGAAAATGGAATGAAAAGATTGTGGCATTTTTCCACCCACTTTTTTGGAGCCCCCTCTTACTCCAAGGAAGTGACTTTAAAGAACAGAAATGGATTTTCATATGGTTCAGGAGGCTACAAGTCCACACCCAGGGCAGGGTTCTAGGAGAGGGTCCTCCCATGGCTGATTCGGCTTCTAGTAGCTGCAACTTATTCTGTAATTTGTCTTCCTCTTTCTCTGTCTCTGTCTCTCTCTCTTTTTTTTTTTCTCTCTCTCTCTCTCTGTATGTGTATCTGGTCCATTGTGGTCTTTGTAAAACTGAGACCTGGTTAGATTTAGAACCCAGGTTGGCTGCTAACCACAAGGTTAGGAGTTCAAAACTACGAGCTGTTCTGCAGGAGAAAGATGAGGCTTTCTGCTCGTGTAAAGATTTACAGCCTCGGAAACCCTATATAATAGGGGCTCTATGAGTTGGAATGGAATCCACCACCACCTTCTTAGGTTTGGACTTGTTACATAACAAAGAGAACCCTACTTCCAAATGGGGTCTAATATTTAGAGGTCTAGGGGCCAGGATTTCAGTACAGCTTCTGGAAGGGAGAGGGAGGGGCACAGTGCAACCACTACAAGTGGCACCAGCAAATGGAGGGCTTAGAAAGGCTGAGGAGGAGCGCCAACGCCCAAGGGACGATGTTCCCACCCTCACACCCTGTCTGAGAGCTCCCTCACAGAAGGAACACGCACGTTATAGTATTGTGTCTTGTTGTTGTTGTTGTTGTTAAGTGCCGTCGAGTCGGTTCCGACCCATAGCGACCCTGTACAGGGTTTCCGAGGGTGTAAATCCTTACGGGAGTAGAAAGCCTCATCTTTCTCCCGCGGAGCAGCTGATAGTTTCGAACCGCTGACCTTAAGGTTCACAGCCCGATTCGTAACCAGTGTCTTAGGGTTACATAAATCTCCCTGAAGGGCTCTGATAACCCTGGGCTGGGCTGGACTCGTCCTTGCAGCCCCACCTGGGTGTGAACACCCCTGTCCTTGTACCAGCCTCTCTGTCTTGGCCCTAAGTGTCTGGTCACCCTGGGCCTGGTTCGTGGAACCCTGGTGGCCTCATACCCCGTCCCACACCTCTCCTGCAGACTTCTTCCAGGGCAAATGCTTCTTCCTGTACGGGGAGTTCCCCGGAGACGAACGGCGGAAGCTCATGCGATACGTCACAGCCTTCAATGGGTCAGAGTCCCGTGGGGTTGGATGGGGCACAGGGGGCTTGGACAGAGGGTGGGAAAGGAGAGACTCTGGAGGGCATAGGCCATGGAGCTGGGGTCCCTACCCCCCTCTGAAAGGGCCAAGGTGAGGATCAGTGGTGGTAGGGGGCTAGGGTGCCCTTAGGCAGCCGAGACGGGGCACCTGAGGCCTCTCCTTTCTGCCTCTTTCTTCTCTGCTGACAGCGAGCTTGAGGACTATATGAGTGACCGGGTCCAGTTTGTGATCACTGCACAGGAGTGGGACCCCAGCTTTGAGGAGGTGAGTCTCTGAGGGGCACTGCCATGCTCCCACCCTTCCCTTCGGGCTCACCAAGTCATACTTGCCCCCCCTCCATTCCCCTCCCCGCAGGCCCTGATGGACAACCCTTCCCTGGCCTTCGTCCGCCCCAGATGGATCTACAGCTGCAATGAGAAGCAGAGACTACTCCCCCACCAGCTATATGGGGTGGTGCCCCAGGCCTGAATGTGCACATAGCTCATGCGGGCGCCCCCGTGACTTAATAAAGGTGACCACTCACAAGGCTCCCTGACCTGCCTAGAGGCACCCAGCTTTCTGTCTCCTTCTGTGGCGGTGGAGGGGTGGGGTACGGAGTGGGATGGCTCACACTGCTCGCCTTGACTTCTAGCCTGGGGTCCAGGCATGAATGAGGGTCTGGTGGGAAGGGACAAGAGGCAAGGAATTGGTCACCTGACGGCTCAGCACCTCAACTTTTCTGACCCTCAGTCCCTGCCACACCCTGGGGTTCTCCTGTGGACCCAGGGCTGGTGGGTGCCTCTCTTGAAGCCTTAGGTCTCTGGGCCCGCGTCAGCCCTTGCAGGGCACTCAAATGCAGCGCTATAGCTGTCCCTGACCTGGTTTGACATCACAGAAACAGGAAGGGTGGGAGATCCCTGACACTTCAGGGCTCCACACACTGAAGTGGGAGCTGATCCAGGCATGGGAGAATCGGGGCTGAGGTGTCCTAGACAGGAGCGTGACAAGGACAAAGGCCCGGAAGTGAGACCAGCCTAGTGAAGCCTTGCTATCTTTGCTGAAGTAGCTTTGGGAACTGATTTCATTGGAAAGCTGGGCACGGTCCTTGCAGCTGTGCTCCCCTGTGCCGTCCCTGCTAGACGCAGACAGCTACTTAGATTTTCAATGAATCAAAAGGAATTGAAAATTCCCCTCCGCGGTCATCCTAGCTGTGCTTCCGGTGCCTAGTGGGCCCTGCATGAGGAAGCGCAGATGAGGGCACTACCGT
>NW_006408686.1:2680583-2692927 GCF_000296735.1 Chrysochloris asiatica
GCAGTGGGTGTGGATTTGGGTTTGTCCTGAAGGCCTGTGGATGTATGCTGGCCGAGACACTTGGACTCCTTCCTGGGTGTGATGGAGCAGGTGTCAGGAGGATTTCCAGTAGGGCCTTGAGGAAGAATAGGGTCAGAGCTGGACTATATGAAGAAGAACTTGGCATCAGGATTGGAGAAAAGCTTATTAACAACCTGTGATATGCAGATGGCACAGCCTTGCTTGGCTGAAAGTAAAGAGGACTTGAGTGAGGCACTTGCTGCTCAGTGTAAAGCAGCGAACATTCTGACACCTGGACCAGTAAACAATATCATGCTAAACAGAAAAGACTGACGTTGTCAAGGACTTTGTTTTACCTGGATCCACAACCAGTGCTCATGGAAGGTTCAGTCAAGAAATAAAATGTGCTGTTGAGTAAATGCTGCAAAAGACCTCTGAATTGTTACAGAGCAAAGATGTCCGTTGGAAGATTAAGGTGGCCCTTACCCAAGCCATGGTATTTTCAGTGTCCTGTGCACGTGGGAGCCCTGGTATGGCGCTGTGGGTTAATGCGCTGGATGCAAAGCCATTTGAACTGCAAGGTCAGCAGTTCAATCTCACCAGTCACTCCTCGGAAACCCTATAGAGGGTCGCTGTGGGTCAGAACTGACTCGATGGCACTTAACAGCAACATGTGCATGTGAAAAGTGGACAACAAATAAGGAAGACCTCAGATGAATCGCTGCATTTGAATTATGGTGTTGGTGAAGAATATTGAAAGTACCGGGGACCGCCAGAAGTACAGCCACAGATATTCCCTGGAAGGGAGTGGCCAGACTTTGTCTCATACTTTGGGACCAGTCCCTGGATAAGGACAAGGAGCTAGGTAAAGTACTGAAAAAGAGGAATACCCCAGTGAGACGGACTGACACCTTAGCTGCAGCGGTGGGCTAAGGGCAGTGTAGGACTGGCTGGTGTCCTTCTCTTGTGCGCAGGGGCACTCTAAGTCAGAGCCGACTTGACAACAACACCTAGCACCAACAACAGGTCGGAGTTGGCCTTTAGATTTGCCTTTGGGTGTACTTTTCTTGGACATTCCAAGCCCTTTCCCAACGTTTGCTTCACCAACCAACCAGTGGCCATCAGTCTCTATCCTGCCCCTTTCTCTGCCATTGTGTTTTCATTGCCCACACATCCTCTCTCTCTGTTGGATATTGTTGTGGTAACATGGCCACAAACTTGGTGGCTTCAAACAACACCTTACAGATCTGGGGTCAGAAGTCTGATATGGGTAGCACTGGGCTACTGCCAAAGGTAGGCAGGGCTACACTCCTGCAGGCGTTCTGTGCCGCCCCCCGCCCCCACCCCCACCCCAGCACTGGGCTATTGCCAAAGGTAGGCAGGGCTACACTCCTGCAGGCGTTCTGTGCCGCCCCCCGGCCCCCCCTCTCCCGCCACATCACCTCAGTCTAACATGGGCTCTCAGGCCACCTCCCCCCATGTGTGTGGTGACATTGGGCTCCCCCGGAATTCAGGATTCTCCCAATGTTTTTAAAGTCAGCTGATTAGCAACCATCTACTCCCTTAGTAGTTCCCTTTTACCACCTCACCGAACCTAATCATAGCTTCCAGGAATCTGGATAAGCACATCTTCGGGGGACAGGGGAGACAGCATTCTGCCTACCAGACTCACCAGGTGTGAGACCCTAGAATGCAGTATGAGAAGGCAGGCGCTCGTGCCGGGGGAGAAGGCAGGTGTGTGCTGTGGTCTCAGTCACAAGTGTGGTAAGGACACATGGTGCTGGACAGTGTGGCAGAGCTGGGTCCTCCGGGAAAGCATCTCGGAGGCCTGGCTTTTATGCAGGAACTTGGGAGGTGTGAGGGTCCAGGGGAATCCTCACAGGTACAAGGAAAGGTAGGCAGGAAGGTGTCTGGCAGGGTGTCAGGATTCACCCTGCCTCAGCCGCTGCCCCATTGTTTGGTTGTGCAGTCCCATCTCGTGGCCTTGGCTTCCCCATCTGTACAAGGTATGGTTGGGACACAGTGACACCTCTCCGATAAACTTGTGCCTTTGAAACATTGCTTTGAAGGAAATCCTTCAGGGCACCTTTCTGTGTACAATGGTGGGCAGCAGCTCTGACACGTTTGCAAGAGAGTGGAATTCCTGCTCTGTCTCCACCTCCCCCTGTGTAGGGGTTCTGAGGAGCTGTTGGTGGGTTTCAGTGGCCGACCTTGCAGTTCAAACTGCCTTGCTGTCCAGTGCTGATCCTAAGTGCCATGTTTTCATCTGCACAGTATCCTATTCAGTGCCTGTATTGTAACTAACTAGCTAGTCCCCTGTTGATTGGCACTCAATTGTTTGTAGTCTTTGACCAAAGTCATCCAGGCTGCAGTGACATGTCCCACCCTTTGGGTCTTTTTTTCCCACATTCTTGAATTAATCTATAGGCAAAATTCTTAGAGTGGAATACTTGGCACTTTATTAAACTTTATTATTGACGTTAACTGTCCTGGACTCAGCCCCCACCTCCTGGCAACCCCATGCAAAACACTGCCCGGCCCTGCCCCACCCCCAAGATTAGTTATGTGATCCATAAGGGTTTTTGGCTGCGTTTTAGGAGATCACCAGGCGTTTATTCCTAGTCTTAATCTGGAACCTCCGCTGACACCTGTTCAGCATCATAGCAACACATAAGCCACCAGTGCACGTGAGGACTGTTCATGGTTTGGGGCCCCCAACACCCACTCTTGTGGGTGGCATCTTCCTCTCTCCAAGCAGGGAAACAAAGTTTCTGAGCTTCCAAGTTCCGGTTGAGCCCATCTCTCTCCCTGCCGGCTGGAAGCTGCAGTTGCATTTAGCAGGACTTAGAAATCCTGTCGCTGTATTGACCGGGAACTGGCGGCAGAGGGGGCCCGGGAGCCAAATAAGGCTTCACTCGCGCTCTCCTTGACCCTCCACCTGGTGGTGGCTGCGTTGGTGAAGGAGCAGGAGGCGTCGCTGTCCAAAAGCCTGGCTGCAGCTGGAACATCGGTGCCGGGCACTGGCCTGGCTGCCGGGCGCGGTGGGGGGATCGTGGCACAGGCGATGGGCAGCCAGTTTGGAAGGGAACGAAAAAGCCTTGGGGCAGTGCGGGCATGGATAGGGGCGGGCGTCGGTGGCATGGTGCGTGTGGCGGTGGGCTGCTAGCTTGGAGGGATAACAGAAGGACTTAGGGCAGTCTGGGCACGGGTAGGGGCGGGCTGGCGCGTGCGTCCAGAGGTGTGCCGCCAGCTTGGAGCGGTGGCCGAAAGCTTTTGGGCAGTGTGGGCACGAGTGAGGGCGCACGCCGCTGTGCGTGAGGCGGTGGGCAGCTAGCTTGGAGGGATAGGAGAAGGCTTTGGGGCAGTCGGGGCATGGGTGGGGGCGGGCGCCACCGTGGGCCAGCCTGTGGGTGGCCAGCTTGGACGGATAGGAGAAAGCCTTGTCGCAGTCGGGGCAGCGGTGCGGGCGTTGGGGCGGGGGGCGCCGGCGGGGACGGGAAATTACCCCCGAGGGCGTGGCGGGCCCTGGAGCAGGGCGGCTGGACTTCTGCAGCGGACCCTGGTGGGAAACTGGGGGACAGGCGAGCTGATGGGCTCCAGGAAGTAGCTGAAGCCAAGGCTTCCTACCACCTGGATCTTTGAGCGTCACACAGTGATTTGCATCATGCTGAGGGTCTTCACAGAGTCACCCCCTGGGTTCCCAAGATGCCAGTTCCTAGTATATTCCCAAGTGGTCACCTGAAATTCCGTATGCCACCCTAACGCCTCTCCTGCAATCTGGAGACTAAGAGTTGCAGATTTGGGATCCCAAATGGTCACTCCCTAGGCCCTCAAAATCGTTTTGAGAGCCCCCTTCCCCACACAAGTGTGATTCTTTCAGGCCCCCAATGGAATAGTTCCCCTCACCCACTTGTGGGGATGCTCTTACCATCTCCTTTAGTGGTTGTTTGTTTGTTACTGGAACTGGGGTCGGAGCCCCCGGCCTCGGACTCTGAGCCTCGCTCCAGCATCTTGTCGGACCAGGGACCTACGGACAGGGCCTGCAGGCCAGGGAACGACGTGGGCGATTATTAAGCAAATGGTTAATAATGGTAGAGCTGGGGCCCTGAAAACAGGAGCTGGGTCTGGTGTGGGCTGTGGGCTAAAACACTGGACTGCAAAGTAGGTTTGAACTACATGGTCGGCAGTTCAAACTCACCCGTTGCTCCTTGGAAACACTACACAGAGTCGCTATTAGTCGGAACCGACTGGAAGGCACTTAACAATAACAACAAGGAGCGTTGATGGTGCTTCAGGATAAGCGCTGGACTGCTAACCCGCAAGATCGACAGTTCAAATCCACTAAGCCGCTCTGCAGGAGAAAGACGAGGATGTCTGTTTCTGTAAAGATTTACAGCCCTATAGGGTCTCTGTGAGTCAGAATCATCGAAACAGCAGTGTGTTTAGGATTTGGGTGTGACCAAGAGTTGCTATGGGTCGGAACGACTCGATGGCACGACTCGATGGCACTTAACAAGGCAAGGGCGTTAAGGTAAAATGGAGCTCAGTGCACAGTGGGCGGGGCTATGCAAATCTGACTCTGCCCTAGACTCTGCATCCCAGGGTTAGAACTTTTGAGCTGAATAGATGGGGGTTTTGCAATGCAAACAGTTAGTGGAAGACTCTAATTGAAGAATGGGATAGATTTTGTTAAGTACCGCTGAGTTGGTTCCGACTCATAGCGACCCTGTATAGGGTTTCGGAGAAGCAATTGATGGGTTTGAACCACCGACCTTGTGGTTCAAATCGACCTTGCGAACCAGTGCTTATCCCACAGCGCCACATCAGGACTGCAGTTCTATGTACATATCACCAAAGTCGGGAGTTCTGCCCTACCGACCTGGGGACGGGTCTGTGACAGGAGGGGGCGGGGCTTTGTGGCAGTCCCAGGGGAGGAGCATCTAAGCGCAGTGGGCAGGGTTTCACGTCGAAGAGGTAAATTTACCCGGCTTTTCATCTCAGTCCATTGGAATCGCGTCAGGCCGCTTTCTTTTCGCTGCTAAATTTCATCCCCGGCGAGGAGTTGGGAGTCGTGGGGGATAGAGGGGAAGGTCCTGGAGGAAGACCCCTAATGAATTTGTCCCTGGGGACCCAAGAATCCATGCCTCAATGCACCCCGCAGATTCCTGCCATCCAGCCATCCTCCTAAGACCCAGACACCCATGCACAATCCCTCTGGGGCCTAGGCATCCTGACCCCCAACTATTCCCCTCCAGCATTTCCTGGCTTTCAACCCCCAATCCATTTCCCAAGGACCCAGGAGACCAGGCCGAGACCACTGACCCCCTCACCTGCGGGACGGCCCCTCCCCGGGGGCGGGGCTCCTGGACCCCCGCCCCGCAGAGACTGCTGTAGCTGTGCTGCCCTCGGACCCCTTGGAGATGCACCACCCGGCGCGCGCTCGGCGACTGGGGTGGAGAGGGGTGGGAGCGTGCGAGCTGTTAGGCCCGGCCTCATTTGCATTCCTTCCCACGCCTAGCCGAAGCGGGTTCAGTACGCATGCGTAGTCGCGGCCAGCAGTGGCTGCAAGGAACTGATGGTGGGCGACGCAGGCAAGTTCGTGAGTAGAGCAAGCGCGAAGCTACTGCCGAAGTTCATGCAGTAGGAGTGTGCAGCGGCTGGCCTACGGTGGCTGACTGGAGTCAAGCATATGCAGAACCTAACGTCGAGAAACTGCGCTTGGAGATCGCAGACCAAAACCAAACCCACTGCCATCCCAGTCACATTCCGATCTTAGAAGACATAGAACTGCTCCTGCCAGTGTCTACGGGAATTTACTGCTTCAGCTTTTGCCTGAGGAGCGACAAGTGGGTCTGAACCGTTACCGTGAGGTTAGCTAGCAGTCCAGTGCTTAACCCAATGCACTACCAGGCTCCAACTTGGAAAAATTGCACTTAGCGATCACTGAGACGGCTCCCAGCATATTCCCACCCAGCCCTCCACCCTTTGCTTAATTACATTCCCCTTCTTTTCTAGACAGGAACCCGGTGGTGCCGTGGGTTAAGCATTGGGCTGCTAACTGCAAGGTTGGCGGTTCAAATACACCAAGCGATCTGAGGAGAAAAATGAGGCTGTCTGCTCCTGTAAAGTGGAGGGTCGGAGAAAAAGAGGAAGACCCCCAACGACATGAATTGGCACAATGACAGCAGCAATGGGTCCGGTGTGGCAACGACTGTGAGACTGGCCCAGGACTGGGTAGTGTTTCGTTCATAGGGTCTCTATGAGTCGGTGTTAACGCCATGGCTCCTAACAACAACAGCTCCTGTAAAGATTTACAGTCTCGGAAACCCTACGTAGCAGTTCTACTCTATTCTATGTAGTCGCCATGAGTCGTTATTGATTCTATGGCAGTACGTTGGTTGGTTGGTTGGTTGGTCTTTTCAAGAATTACTCAGGAGCCGAGTTCCAGCTTTGAAGGCGGAACCTGAGCCCGTTTGCCCACTCTGCCAAGCAAAGGGTTGCAGAAAAAGATCTGGTGATTTTACCCAGAGGACAAAGACTGGACTGGGGTGGTCTCTAGCCTCAGAGCGGACTGGCACCCAATCACAGGGATGTTATTTGCATACAACTCCAATCTCCTTCTCTATTGGATGATTTAAGATTTTTCAGCTCACCAACGTTCCACCCTTATCCGGTGCCTCAGGCGGGCCCACAGGTGCTTTGGCCAAGCCTTCGACCAGTGCCAAGGGCCTGGTGGGCCGCGGTTTGGCGCCCTTCCCCAGGGAGTGACAGTGCACTATCTCGCCCAGCACAAGGGTGATCTTGAAAAGCCCATAAAGTCCAGGAGCCGTGGATGGGAATTATCTGGCCTAGAACCCAAGGATTGAGATCTTGGCTTTGCCTCTTAGCGGTGTAACCTTGGGCAAATCATGACCTCATTTGCCTTTGTAAAATGGAAGGTTGTTAGGATTAAATGCGATGATAAATAAGAGTGTTTTTAACAATGTCTAGTATGCAGAGTGCTCAATACATGTTATTAACATTACATTTTTGGTTTTATTGTTCATTAAGCGATTCACTAAGGAGCTCTGGTAGCATAGTGGTTACGAATTTTGCCGCTAACCTCAAGGTCAGCAGTTCGAAACTACCAGCTGTTCCACGGGAGAAAGATGAGGCTTTCTGCTCCGTAAAGATTTACAGCCTCGAAACCCTTTACAAGGTCGAATGAGTGGGAACCATCTCCACAGTACCCAACCACCACCACCACCAAGCTATTCACTAAATCCATTGCCATCTACTTCAATACATAGTGACCCTTATGGGACAATCCTGGTGTGGTGCTGTAGGATAAAGCACTGGACCACAAGGTCAATTTGAACCACAAGGTCGCCGGTTCAAACTCACCAGCCACTCTTTGGTACCCTGTACAGGGTTGCTATGAGTCGGAACCGACTTGGTGGCACTTAACAACTATAGGAAGGAGTAGAACTTCTCCTTAGAGTTCCTACATGGGAGCAGACAGCCTCATCCTTTGCCCTTGGTGGAACCCCTATCTTGCAGTTACAGTCCAATGCTTAACCCATGGCATCACCAGGACTCCTTACATTAAGCTATTGTTGTTTTTAATTGCCATCAAGTTGATTCCAACGCATAGAGGCCCTGTATAGAGTTTCCAAGGAGCAACTGATGGGTTTGAACCATTGACTTTGTGGCTAGCAGTCCAGTGCTGAATTCCTGCAATAGCAAATACACAGACCTACAGATGGGAAGGGATGGGTGGGCAGTGTTCAGGGGACTCTCCCCTACACATCACACCAATAAGGAGGTCAGCAAAAAGTGAACGACATGAAACACAATGTATGTGACTTGGTGAAGGGGAGAAGTGGTTTGCTGTGGAAATCTTCAACCAATTCACACTAAAAAGTGAGAAACAAAACAAAACGTCATACCATGCCTCAGATTCATTGGGTTTCATTCCAGTTCCTACCCCAGGGACATTGCACTAGCTGTTCTCTCTGTCCCCAAGGCCCTCCTTTGTCACTTTGCCTGCCTGACACTTCCCTCAGGTCTCAGCTAAATGTTACACCAGAGAAGGCCTCCCTTGACCACTCTATCTCACAGACCCCACCACTCTTTTTTTTTTTTAATGTTTTTATTGTGAGGTTTACATGGAAGAATCAGTTTTACATTCATCCTATCATATTTCATTTCATTGCAATGATTACAATCTCCTCATGTAGCATCTAATAACCAAAGGGTACACCCCACAGGCCCGCCCCACTGGCCGTCAGCACACAGCCCCTCTCCCTCCCTGAGTTCAGGGTCCCCAGCCACTCCATCTGTACACATCATCTTCTCTGTCTCCGTCCCTGGCGTCACTGCCTCTCTGGGTAGGGTCCCGCTCTCTATTCTTTTCACTTGATGGTCCCAGGGACCTCTGCTCCTGGGCTGCAAAATCAATCTCTCCCCTCCTTTTGTTAAAAAACATCTACCTCTATATATTTCCTACCCTCACAGTCAGTCTTGATGGCAACTATTCACTATTGTACCACAAGAGTCTTATTTTGCATTTCCTTTCACCAGCCTGGTCCCAACAGATTGGAAATCATTCAGTGGAGATTCTACCTTCCCCCGCCCCATCTGGAACTAGGCTCCCTCTTGAAAGCTTGTAAGCCAGTCACTCCTTGCCTTTATAGGCTTCCGCCATTTTGGGTAGCCAATGTCTAAGTTGCCCATCCCTGTCAACCCTGTGTACCGAGGGGTGGGAGTGATCCTCGCTGTAAAGATTTGATCCCTTTTTTGAGCTACTACATCCATAAGTATAGGTCAAGTTCGTCAAATTGTAGCAGGTTCCTCTTTTGTTTTTCCTTTCCTCTTTCTTCTTCTAGTCGAGCTCTGATCATTCTAGCCATCGAAGCCAGGTCAAGTGGGTATTATGATCTGCAAGTATGGTGTTCTTGTGCATCTCCCCTCACTTCGTATCAGCTGTACGCTCCAGTCCTCTGTGGCCATGTCACTGCCTCTGGGACCAGGAGTCCCCGGGTCTTGCTGTTCTGCTGACCATCCAGGTCTCCACCTGGGTTTATAGGGGTCTATTGAATGTGGTCGGACTTAGCTCGCAACTTCATTGTTGTTTTCTCTCCCCCTCTTCTCCTTATCAGTGATCAACGTGGTCACCAGCCAGACCACCTACCTGCTCATGTATTCCCCTTGAGTCTCAGTCTTGGAAAACAGTTTGCTCTCACCACTCTTGTCCTGTTTCCCTTGTATGTAGTATCACTGTATATCTGTCTCCCCTTAGAATGCATGTTCTCTTAGGACAGTTTGGCTAGCTCTCTCCCCAGTATTAGAAGAAGGCATAGAACTTAAAGCCTGACAACATAAATTTAGTCATTTCAGAGCACAATTTTTAAATTTTATTTTATTTAATGTTTTATTGTGAATTATGTGATAGTTTACATGGGAGAACATTAGTTTTACATTCATTCTATCGTATATTGTCTCTCATTGCCATGGTTACAATCCCCTCCATGCAATCCTTCCCCCACCACCCCCCATACCCCCCAGGTCTTCAGCACACAGTCGCTCTCCCTCTCTGGATCTAAAGTCTCCAGCTGCTCCATCGCTCCATGTCATCATCTCTGGCTCCATTTCAGGCATCACTGCTTCTCTGGGTAGGGTCCTGTTCTCTGCTCTTCTCCCTTGATGGTCCCAGGGACCTCCGCTCCTAGACTGAAAAGTTAATCACTCCCCTCCTTGCTATAAAACGTCTACCTTTACATTTCCAACCCTCACAATCAGTCCTGATAACAATTATTCACTATTGTATCACAAGAGACCCCGTCTGCATTTCATTGCATCAGCCCAGCCTAGTCAGATTGAATACTACTCAGTGGAGACTCTACCTTCCTCCAGGCCCTCTGGATCTAGGTTCCCTCTTGAAAGCTTGTAAGCCAGTCACTTCTTGCCTTTGTAGCCCCCGCCCCCCCATTTTGGGTAGCCAATGTCCAAGTTGCCCATCCCTGTCTACTCTGTGTATGGAGGGGGTGGGAATGATTCTTGCTGTAAGGACTTGTTCCCTTTTTTGAGTTACTGCTTCCATAGGTGTAGGTCAAGTTCATCAAATTGTATGAGCAGAGCACAATTATTTTGCTGTTGTTGTTCTTATTAAGTGCCATCCAACTGGTTCCAACTGGGTTTGAACTGCCAACCTTGTGGTTAGCAGTCCAGGGCTTATCCTACAGTGCCACACCAGGACTCCTACAACAGTTTTGCATAATTCTGAGTAAATACAATCAAGCCTTGCCTGAAAGCATCCCCACAACCTGTCCATGCTTCATAGATCTATGTTTTAACTATTTTAGGTTAGAATGTTAATGGTTGCCTAGCTCCACTTGGAACCTGGTCCCTGTTTGTATAACTTATGATAAGGAGTGGCCATCTGGAGTAACAGAACTGAGAGATTTAATCATATACTCCCTTTTGATGTGTTTATTGGGACACCGTGACCACCTTGTGATTTAGTGTGAATGTTAGAATGATGGTTCACCAGTATTTTGTACTAATTAGCATTTTTGAAAACTAGTATAAATATTGCTTGTAACAAAGAGTTAGTGGAATACCAATTAAACCAGCCAGTTTGCTATGAGGTGTTCTAGAAGTTGACATGTTAACAGTAATAAAGGTTTTTCTCTTTCTTTATTTATCTGGAGTGCTTATTAATTGGGCTCAATAGATCCAGAGCATTGGACTCAGAACTTGGGGCAGCAGAGTCTAGTGCTGCTGAGCCCATTCCGACTCATAGGTACTCTACAGAACACAGTAGAACTGCTTCTTAGGGTTTCTTAGGCTGCAAGTCTTTATGGGTACAGACAGCTTCATCTTTCTCTCGAGAAGCAGCTGGTGGGTTTGAACTACCGACTTTCCAGTTAGCAGCCCAATGGGGCTTCTAGGCATAGGACAATAGATTTCAATGAATTTCTGTTGAAATGGATGCTTGAAAGAGTTAACAGCCGGAAGCCAACTAAGACAAAGCATGTAGAACGTGAGGGCTGAGAGTTGGTGAGGTTGAGTGGGAAGGGAAAGAAGGGTTTTAGAGACAGGTTTAGGTTTTTATATACTGTGCAGTATTGATTTTTTTCTTTTTTCCCATTTAAAAACAAATTATGGAAAGTTTCAAACATATCCACAGTAGTGGTGGTTGTTATGTGCTGTGGAGTCAGTTCTGACGCGTAGCGACCCTGTACAGGGCTTTCTAAGGCTGTAAATATTTATGGGAGCAAAAAGCCTCATTTTTCTCCCACAGAGCCGCTGGTAGATTCAAACTGCTGACCTTTTGGTTAGCAGCTCAGCTTGTAATCAATCCACTATGCTACCAGAGCTCCTTATAGCCACACAAGAGTGAGGAAAGAGTTAATAAGTTCCATTATTTCCTTCCCCAGATTCAGCAGAGCCAGTCTTGTTTCACCCCAGCACTCTGCCTTGAACCCTCTGGATTATTTTGAAGTCACCTCAGATATTTCATCCAGAAACACTTCAGTCCCTGTCTTCAAAAGATAAGGACCTCTCTCTCTTTTTTTAAACGTAAAACCACAACACCATTATCAAGCCTTTACAAATGCGGTCGTTTCTTCAAGTTATGGCCTATCCCATTGTTGTTCAAATTTCCCCAATGATTACCCTCCCCCAGCTTTTGCTTTCCAAGCACATTGTTTTAGTTCAAGAATAGAGAAGAAGAGAATGCATCTCCATGTTACTCATCAACCAGCGTCAACAATTATCCACTTATGTCGACTCATTTACCCACTTGGTTCAGATGAAGGCAAATGCTAGATGCCCTGGCAGCTTTTTTTTTTTTTTCTTCACCAATTAGTTTGTTTGAATCAGGAGCCAAACAAGTTTGTACATTTCATTTGTTTGATGAGACTCTTCAGGATCTTTTTTTTATCAACACTTTCTCTGAGTTCACTTCATTCTGATTGCTTTGTGAAAAATGGATTGTAGGAGTCAGAGAAGAAACCAGGAGCCAATGAGGCAGCTGTTACATATTATCACGTTAATTGTTAACATGTATTAGGCACTTATTATATTCCAAGCAGCCCTTGTGGCACTGTGGAAGTGAGCTGCTAATGTCAAGGTTGAAGGCATTCAGTATTAGATACCAGAAACTGTTGCAAACACTTTATATGCATGAATTCATTCAATCCCCACTGCCATGGGACAATCTCTTTGATATCTCAAGTGTGTAAAGTTTTGCTAAAGGTAATGCAGAAACGGCTGCAATCATACATTGACAGAGAACTTCCAGAGGTTCAAGCTGGATTCAGAAGAGGCCGTGGAACGAGAGATATCATTGCTGATGTCCG